>NW_023998417.1:6922114-6970357 GCF_014805625.2 Glossina fuscipes
ATGAATATTTATATTATTATATTATTATCTCTTAAATTTTCAATATTTTTTCAAAATTAAATAGCATGAAATATATCCATCAAACATGAATTTCCTGCCAATCCATCTTTTTACGGTCGTAACGTATGTAGATATGTAATAAATTTATTATTCTAAACTATACTATTAGGTAATGTAGTTGGTGGTAAGTTTTCTTTGCGAGCACCCTATATACACATATTTCTTTTAAAGAGTTTTCCTCATTTATTTTCTTTCTTATTACTTACTACAATACTTCTCTCGAAACAACCTGTAGCTAGCTGCTGACAATAATGTTTTTATCACTCATAGAAGAGAATTTTCACTCAACTCAACAGAATTGAACTTTTAAAAAAGCCTTAGAAGGATTATAATTTCCTTCAAACTTTGTTGCATATTAATTGTAAGACTTTTTTTGGCCGCATGCAACATGGTTGTAACCAATATTATGTTTTAGGTTTATTAGCACAACATACACGCACAACATTCTGAAACTCCGAAATCGAAATATACTAAAAATGATAAACACTAGAAAAATATAATATTTCTCTCTGTTGTGTCTGTTTGCTCTCTTTATCTCGAAATATTTAATCCTCTCTGAACGTGCTTGTATATGCATTATTGTATTATATGTGAACACCCTCTTTATTTATTGTGGTGCAATTTCAACCCAATCTTATAAATTGTAAGCTTGTAAAAAAAAAATGCACTCACATTCTCTTACTACGATATCTGTAAATAAAAAACAAGAACTTTTTTATTATTCTACCTCAGACGTAACTGATTCTCTCGCATAAGCTTGCAACTTTCGATGGGTATAGTAGTAGTAGTCGTAGTAGTAGTGGTAGTAGTAGTAGTAGTTGTGCTGTAGTAGTAATATAGTGGTAGTAGTTGCAGCAATAGCAGCAGTAGTGGTAAATTGCTTAAAATAATGCCGATGATGATAATGGTGGCTGGCTAGCTCGCTGGCTGGCTGGCTGGCTGGTTGACTGATGATGGTAGTGGTACGCGGCAATGGTGGTAGCTGATGATGATAATGATGATGATGATGATAACGATGATAATGATAATGATGATGATGACGTCGATTGTAAAAAAGAGAATATAATAGAGAGTTGTTGTTATGTTCTCAGTGTGGCGGTTTTTTACTTATGCAAAATACAAGTAAGAAGTAAAAAACATAAATGTAAAAAAAAAAACAGCTCTAGCTGCAGCAGAAACAGAAACAGAAGCAGCAACAGCAGCTGCAGTCGCGGTAGCAGCAGTAACTCTAGCAGAGAAGCCATGATTGCGGTGCATGTGCATGCATATGTGCATAGCACAGTGATAGTGGTAGGCAAAAATGTGCATTGCTATCGCCTGGTGGATGACGTTTAAGAACAACGTTAACGTAGAGAAGTTGACGTCGATGTACTCATTGTCATCGTGGTTGTTGGATTTTCGTTGTTGTGTGATATAATTTTGCAAATGACTTCGGCAGTCGCATAAACACAACGCATCCGATATGCAACGGAACGCATTTTCGGACGCGGCCCGAGTCGATCCGAGTAGCGTCCGATCGCGTCCACCAATAGTAAATATTGTTTATTAACATACAAAAATACCATACGTTATTAACAATTTGACAACAACACATCAACAACAATTACAACTATTTCTTTTCTGTTTTTTTTTTTTGTTTTTTTTACTTACTATTCAACAACAAAATAGTAACAGCAACAAAATAAATTTGCAATAAATTTCAAAACAAAACGGGAAAAATTAATAATAATTTAAGAAAAAAAAAAAAAGAAAGAAAGAAAGAAAAAACAAAAAAAACAAAAAGAACAACAAATCAGAACAATAACAACAACAAGAGCAGTAAATAATAATAATTGTTTATTTATTTTTTTGTTCTTCAATTTTCTTTTCTATTAAACAAAAAACGTCAACGTTATTGTCTCCTTCAATTACTGGCCCGGGTTGTTAGTTGTAAAGGAAAACACACAACAAATCGAAAAATATTCTCTTGTATAACTTATAATCAAATATGTGTGTGGTGTGCGTGCGTTTGTTTGAATGTGCATGTGTTAGTGTGTGTGTGTGTGTGTGTGTGTGTGTGCGTATATATGCACATATGCATTTGTATGTGAATTGTGTCTTTGTGTTGTTTGTGTTTTGTTTGGTTTTTGTCGTTATTTGTCAAATTTTAACGCGTTTTAACAACATTGGCAACATTTTTTTCGCCGTTATTTTTAGTTCGCAATCGCTGCAACACGCGCTAGCTCGCTCGCTAATCAGCCAGCCAGCCAGGCAGCCAGGCTCGTTTTCCTCATTGCTCATACGCGCGTTCTTATTCTCTACTAATAATAATTCTCGGTTAAACGCCATAACATGAAGACAATAAAGTTGTAATTGTGTGTAAATGCACGCGTTTTACAATCGATCCGTACTTTCAGTTCTATTCGTTTTTCTCTTTTTTTTTTTCGAAAATTCTATTCTTTTTTTTTGCTTTTTTTTTTTACAAAAAAAAATTCTTCAGTCTATTTTGCATTCACACCGTTTGTTTGTGTACTTTGTCGTTAAAGTTTATGTACGTTTTTCAGTTTTAATGAAGCGAAACAAAAATTATTATTAGTTTAAAAAAATATTCATTTTTAATGTATTTGTAAAAAAAAAAAAAAAAAAAAAAAAAAAAAAAAACAAAACCAAAAAAAATTTTTATTATTTATTTTTTTTTTTTTTTTTTTTTTTTACTTTAGAGAGAAGTTGTTAACTTTTATTACACTGTTTACGGCGGTTTTAACGAAAAATGTTCTATTACGTGCAGTTTACTTGTTCGTGTTTTTTGTTTTTTTGTTTTGTTTTTTTTTTTCTTTTTTTTTTTTGACAATTTATGCACAATTAATACGTTTAGTGCGTAGTGCGTGAATGCATTTTTATTGCTGGCAAAGAAACAGGTCGTGCGATTTAATAAACAAGCGGAAGTGTTTTGATATGCAAGGTTTTCCAATGGATAATAAAAAAAAATACGAAAAAGAAAAGTTGGAAAATTATTTTAAAAATAAATTAGAAAACTCAAGAAGTGAAATAAAATAATAATAATAATAATAAAAAATAACAGAAATAAAAACATAATTAAAATATATATTTAAAAAAAAATGTATTTCTAAACTACTTTGTGTTTCCTCCTATCAGCAGCGAATATGAATTATTAAAAATAAAATTTTGTTATAAAAGAATTTTGATATATATATTTGAAATTAACCAAAAAAAAAAATTTTCTTTACAATCATCAAAACAATAATAATAATAATAATAATAAGGCAAAGGATCTTTGCAGTTGATTCCAGGCGAGATATTTCCAAACATATTGGAATTCTCCGCTCATTTTGGAATTTTGTGTAGGCTTCGCCGATAAGATAGAAGAGAAATATTATTTCCTTCTTACAATAGTGCGGAATAATTTTGAAAAAACTTATCGTTTGACATGGGAGAACTTTTTGAAAATTCCTTTTTTTACTTTAGAAAACTTTTAGGCGGAAAAGTTGAAAAATTTAGTTAAAACACTCCTTCTTTCCCCTTTCGTATATTTTATGTCTCCTAGATGATTACAAAGATCTGTTTTTAATTTACTTTTATTGATCTGGTTAGGGGAAGCTGTGTACGCGTAGACAGTGAGTAGCAACATCGTCCATTAATTATGGATTACCTTAAAAGCTGTAAATTTAATTTTTCTCTTTTGCTTTATTTTATATAAATAATTGAAGATAGTTGAAAAGGTTGATCTCCGCCCTAAAACTAAAAATAATTTGTTATTGACTTAGATAGATTTAGAGGTATATTAAAGTTATAATCATAAGCCGGCTCCAGTTCCTATAGATAAGAAAGAAGTGTTTTTTTTTTTATATTCCTTTTGTTGCTATAAAGCATCTCAGACTGTTCCGCATCTCAGACGATCCCGTCTGTCTCTCCATTCGATCAGTTCCCTGTCATCTATAAATTCTGTTGCAGTTTTTTTAATACAAATTTTTAACTTGTAATATGTTTTGTTATGCAATCAAATCGGATTTGAAAAAAATTACCATCCGCCGAAAATCGCGCCTATTTTTTTAATGTAACGTAATGTATTTCTTAAAGAGCATTAGGAGGCTGCAAAAGTGTTGACCATTTTTTCACTTGAAAAAGGCATTTATTGAGAAAATTCGGTGCAAAAATTTTCCATCGTCTTCTACAACATTTTAGCATATTTCTGGCCACATAACAATATCGTGTCGAAGAAACATATATTGATTTGGCAGCGATCCATCCACCGACCCCTTTTTGCAATTCTTTAATTTTGTGGAGCCGCGTATCAGCCAAGCCATGCTTTTTCGATATGAACAAGTGCAAGTAATCTGATATTGGAAGTGGAGACTTCCTTCGTATATTTCCCATTTCTTTATCATTTTTACTTGTAGAAGTTCCTGGACAAAATTTTTGCAATCCCTTAATAGTACAGAACAAATATCGATTTGATATAAAGAATATCTCGATTTATTAAGATCGTCTCAAAGCTGTTCGAAAGGAGGACATTTTTTGAAAAATTAGTTTTTGATTTCTATGTCCGCAAGCTTCCTTGGCTTTTCGCCGAAACTATAAAATCTCTTCAAGTCATTGCATTTTGTGTTCTATGTCCTCAATTTATCGCAGTTTGTCACTGGAAAACGGAAAGCTTTTTAGAATAGTTTCGTTTTTTTAAGTACAACAACCCACAATGTATCGTAATAAAGGAAGTAATAAGGCCGCAAGTACAAAGTACTATTAATTAAAGCATATAGGTGCAGGCTTAGCCGAAATTAAACTTTAATGTGTTTGCACATATTTTCTTGTGATCGAAATGAGTTTTAAAGGTTTTGAAAATGCCCGCTTCAAGAACTTGGAGTTTCAATTCATACAAATGCCTATGGTGTAGATCTAGTTGCACACAATATTCTTTCTTCAAATTCTTAGATTACGCGCCAAGATCGGAAAAAAGCTCTATAGAAATTTTTTCTGCGCGATTACGCCTAGTTTAGCAAAGTATAGAGGAAGTAAAGCAATGCAAGTTTCTTTTTTCTCGCTTCATTTAAAATTCTAAAGCAAACTTAAGAAGTCTTTACATATCAATCTTAAAAATCTTTTAAAAATAATTCGCTTTTTGAAATCGAATATGCTGTCTTTTTATTTGCAGGGCGTCCTTGGCTAATTTGATATCTTAATAAATCGCCAAATTTTTTTAAAAAAATAATAAAAAAAAAAATCTGAAGATTTTTAATTGTAGGGACCATTTGTCAATGGAAGAAAAATGCCTCAATTGTTCCCGCTCGGTATTTCGTTGAATTTGTCGAAAATATTTCAAAATAAATGCTAAACAATTCCGTTAAATCATATCAACATTTTTCTTCGAGATAAGTTGTTCATAATTTATAGTTTTCGTTCAAACAGATTCAGAAAAAATACTTCCAAAGCTGTCTTGAGTCTCTTGTCATGATTGCATTTTTCCTGTAATGATAGCAAAATTTCACAAGAAGGTTGGTCTGAAACTTTTTCTTCGGATATTTGGATTTAAATTTCTTTTTATGAATTTATTGTTTGACTTATAGAGCACAAAAAAATACCTTTTCTTTGCGCAAGACTATCTTTCCTTAGACTGAATGTTTGAAAGATGTATTTAGAGCAAACAATAGATAGAATATTTTACCCTTTATTTTATTACTTAAATGGAAATGGACCTTAAAACATATGGGAGGGATGAAATCTGTAAATCTTATTATAATAATAGGAATAAACAGAGCTAATCTTGCGAAGCTTTCATTCATCAAAAATCCAGTGATCCATACCTTTTCAAGCAGTCGTACCGAAAATTCCCTCTACTCACAATCAGCCTGTTTTCACATGGCCGATCATTGACAAGAAAGGACAACGCCATACAAAGCTTTTATTGACATAATAAAATCAAAAATCTTTCTCTTTCATCTCTCACTGGGAAGCGAACATAATGTTTGGTAACTTACTAACCGTTCCTTTCTTTTTTTTTTATTAAGTGTAATGTTCACGGTATAAAAAAAAATTTTGCCGTTTTCTCTACTAAAGCGATGGCGATGAAGAAATGGGAGAAACAACAATGTTCAAATGTGGCAAATAAACCACAAAAATTTACTTTGTTATGTCATCTTCAATGCTTTATTAAACCTGCACCATATCACTGTCGAAACTTAGAACAATGCCTGGGCGAAGACTAGATCGATTTTTGTAAGATCAAATATGACGGGTTTTTGATATATGAAAATTGGATTGTAAAGCTGAAGCAGAATTCCATCCTCCGTTTGAAACAACTTTCTGAATAGTTAATTAACTGCACATACATTTCTAATTTTAAACAAACAATCTTTCTTCTTATACCGAAGAAAAATGTTTTTTTCCTCTAAAACTATTTCCTTTCGCTTAAATTCTATATTAAATCACATATTTACTGGAAAATTTACCTTAACTGCAGTATACTTACTACTCTCTGTTAATATAATTTTTTTTTTTTTTGTTTATGGCGTCTTTTATCTCTTTTCATTTTTCTCTAAAAGTCTCAAAAAAAAAAAAAAAACGAAGAAAAAAATGCATTAATTTACCCAACGTAGACAGTAAAAAACCCAAAGGCAAAAATTAAAAACAAAAACGAAAAAAACGACAAATTCACGGAGAAAAAACCTTCAACTTTAACAATTTTCAATCAGAAAAATAAAAAAAAATTTGAAAAAATACATCAGAAAAAAAAAAAGCAACGAAAGAACCCTCTTAAATAGAATAGAAAAAAAAGTTTAACCAAAATATTTCTTCTTTTTTTTTTTTTTTGTTTTTTTTTTTTTTTGGATACTTTTTATTCTTTACTTTTCATTTTCATTAATTTTTACGTTCGTACACCTTCTTTATCAGCCATTCCTGTTACTTACTGTCTGCTTATTGTATACACTAAAAAAAACTGCTGCCAGAGAGTTCTTAACTAAACTTTGCCGTCGGGATTTCCGCAAAAAAAAAAAAAAACAAAAAAAAAACAAGAGAAAAAAGAAATTTATATGAATTGTGGATTTAGAATAAAAGAAAGAAAAGTAGTATAAATTGAAGTTAATTTTTATATAAAACCATTGAAGCATTTTACAAAAACAACATATTGAACTATTCGCTAAGAGCGGCATCCGCTTTAGAGCTTCTATTCAACAACCCTGCATCAACTTGAAAATGTTTACTAATTGTTCTCAGATGTTAGCTTACGAATATAAATAATTTAATTTTAATCACTTTTGTAAATTCAAAAAATTTATTGTCGACCTCACCCCAGAAATTGTTGAAGACAAAAAAACTCAAGGAACGTGTTTACTTCTTAACTCGACTAGTAGACTAAAGTTGTTAATGTTCACGTTTTATTTTTGAAATAAAACTGGTTTTCTATGATCATCAAATAATTTGGACTCAGGTCTTCTTTGATACAAAACGCTTCTTCTGTAAAGAAACTATAAGAAACTTTTTAATTGATAACAACAGAAATCTTGAACTCATAAAGGTTTTTGCTAAAAGATAATTAGACCGCGCCTATGTTTTTAGTTAAGTTTTCCAGATCTTTTAGCTGAAAGCTAAATTATTTATTTATAATTATTAGTTCGTCCTTTAATTGATCAGCAACAGAGTAAGAGATTCGTAAGAGAGCTGAAATTGCTTTCTCCTTCCTTTAAAGATTTTCACAAACTAAGTAACGAAATATAAGTTATTCCCACAAATGTTCCGTATTAGAATGAAGAAAGAAAGTTAAAAAAATTTGTAAAAATACCTGCTTAGGAAATCAATAAAATCAAGAAGAAAGAACGATTTAACAAGGTCTAATGGTTTCAGAGATTTTTTAGGTAGCTAGTGTTCAAGTGACAAGCCGTCGATCATGCAGGCACATCAGGACATTTAAACTGCGAAGTTAACAGCGTCTCGCCTGCTTAACTGAGATGCGCCAAAATTTATTTGAAGAAAAGGTTGCTTCGTCTCTTCGCAAAGTTCCCTCGAACACTACCAAGTTACAAAATTAGTGCTAAAAAAAAAAATTGATCCCTTTTTCATTCCATTCCATGAACTAGCAAAAGCGATTTTAATGCAATTATATTAAATGTCAAAAGGGTTCAATTCACTTTAAAAGGAATAATATTGCTAACCGTATGGCAGTTTTGTGTTATTTTTAAAACTTAAAGGATTGGAATCCTTTTGCTTTATGTATAGCATAACTTTTATAAGCTAATGAAATTGCTGAGTTATTCCTTTCATTGAGATTTTGATTTCCAAATTTTTAAATAAATGAATAAAGTTTGAAATGCGTAAAGGGAAAGAGCTTATGACTGCCGCCCATGAACAGCAAAATTTTGCGAGAGTTACCCTTTAATATGCACAAGGGACGAGACGGTAATTTAATTCTATGAAAGATTCATAAAAATTCAATATATATTTTTGATTAAAAGCATAAGACGCAAAAAATCCTTTTTGTTAGAAGGATTTTCTTTTTCTGATTTAATGAAATTATTTTACTAACAAAAACAATAAAATTCAAGATTATTTCTAATATATTTTTTTGATCTGCTTCGCCTTATTGGTCTCATTAAAACATGAGCGGATTTAGTACAAAATGTGTCCAAATATTGAACTTCTTTCTCTTTTTTATATTGACATTACTTCGTATGCCTTTTTTGGAATATTATTTAAAGAATTCGTGGTAGGGGCAAGAAAATGGAAAATAAATTTGTTTGCATTTTTTTTTTTTTTTTTTTTTTGGAAATATTTACTACTTTTTCATAAATGTACATATGTTCCTTCTTTTATTAGTGTTATTACAATTAATTTAGCCAGAGAAATAAATTTAGATAGTAAGGTCTTAAAGCACTGGCGTCTAAGTATATTGGTTTCGTTGCAAACTCTACGCTCATCGAGTTGTTAGTCGAGATCCTTTGCTTACTCGTTCACTCAGACAGATATTTTTTTTTATTTTATGAAAAAGCTAACAACAAATTCAATTTATCCACCAAATTTGAAATGTAGATGCGCACGATGGATTGATATTTAATTTCCCATGTCAGCTGAGTTTAAATAAAATCCATTTCTTAGGACAATTTGCACTATCTTCAATCTTCAATCTTCAATCTATCTTCAATCTAAATTCTAAAGAACATTCGCCGATAACGAGTGCTTAACAACGTCATCTGTCAACAGTATTTGACGATAGTTAGTCTTCTAGTTAGCTTTTACAGAGAGCCTTGTCAATCCAAAAACAAAATTTTCAACTGGCATGCATGTCGAAGCAAAATCGAAAATAGTCTTCCATATTAAAATATTAGATCGGTCTAAATTGTGTCCTTCCACTAGGTTTTCCAGTTGATAGATTTTCTAAAGATTATTAGTGTGCTTTAATGAACTATTTTTTATTTATTTACCGAAAGTTTTTTCAATAGATAGGGACGAATTTATCTAAAAAATTTATCGTTTCATGAATGGATTTTCCTAATAAGGAATGAATGACTTCAATACACTGCTAAGTCGACATATGAATAATTAAAACCTATATTTCTAAAAGTTAGGGGCCGATAATGTAAACTATATACCAAATCCTTGCGCCAAACAACGTAGCGCTCTTGTGGCTTATTCGTATGTACTTTAGCAAAGAGTAAGAATGGAAATTCAATGCTGTCAGTTCATCTGGCTGCGACATTACACTCGCTCGCATATTCATCTGCCAGTTTCGAATAAATACATAATTTCTAAAAAACTATTAGTAAACGATTTATATTTATAAAAACCTCTCGCTCCGGCCACATCGCACATTTCATATCTTACGAAATAATTTTATAAAAATGAAATTAGTTCGATTTCTCCTCACATTGTTATATGGTGTTGACCGTTTTAGATATTTGTCGCAATATTACTGCCCAGATAATTCTAAACTACTAATGACATATAGATTTTAAACGACATTAAGTTGTTAAAGCTTAGCAACTCGATTTAGCATAACCTTCACTTAAATATCTCATTCATAGGCGTGGAATACTTTAACCAAAGTCCCGCTTAAAGTTAACGCATACCAATGAACAAATTTTGCATTTAACAACCATAAGACTCTTTTTCTTTTTGTTTTTTTTTTTTTTTGCAATGCTTAAGGAAAACACAAAGTAGAGAATTATAAAAATAATAATAAAAACAGAAAAAAGCTTAATGAAATAAGAAATTAAAAGGCGGAAAAGAAATTCTTTAACAACGTGTTTTTAACCTAAAAAAAGAAAAACGACAAATTTACGCATAAAATGATAAACATTTCTTTTAATAAGAATTCTTGAAAGAACGTGTTAATGTCTCAGAATGAATACATAAACTTCTATATATATATATATATATGTACATGTGTGTATATATATATGTGTAAATATGTATATATTTATATACATATATATATATTTATATATAAATCTCTAGATTTATATATATATATATATATATATATATATATTAAAATTTTCTTAATTTCAAATCTTTTTTTTAGGTTTTTTTAACTAAATGTAAGAAATTAATAAAAAAAAGAGAGTAGAGAAAATTTTTATTGCCTGGGTTTTTATGTTTGTTAATTTGAAACAAATAAAAAAAATAAAAAAAATTGTGTGTAATTGACAACAACATAATAAAAAGAAGAAAAACGACAACAACAACTAGTGCAATCAATATCTATATATAACTTAACGCATATAAACAATTACTTACATGTGGCATAGACAGGCTATTGAAAAAAAGAAGCGAACAGAAATAAATGAAATTTTTTTAAATTATAATAAAAAAAATTATAATAAAAAAAAAAAGAAATATCACAAAATAATTAAAAAAGTATCACAATTTTGTTACTTTTGAATTGTTTAACACAGGACCTGGAATTAAATCAAGCATTCCCCCGCCCCGTAAGCATATAAACACCTAAATACCACAAATACCAACGAGTTCAACTATAGTAGATAGCACAGAGTATAGACCTGTGTGTGCGCGCGCGGTTTGTTTGTACGTTTGTGTATGCATGTGTGTGTACCGGTCCATACATATATATATATATATATATATATATATATATATAGATTATGTATATATATATATATATATATATATATATAAAGTATGAGTGCTTGTGTGTGCGTGTGCGTGTGTGTGTGTGTGTGAGTATGTGTCTGTGTATATCTCTTAGAGATATATACATCTGACCTTTCTCTTCCTTACTAAAAGCGTTTGAGCGTATGTGTAGTTACAAAATATATATATGTATATATTTATAAATAACACATATCAAAAATAACATTTAAAAAAAAAACAAAAATAACAAAAAAAATATATAATTAATAACAACAAAAAAAGAACAAAAAATCAAAAAAACACACACACATAGCAAACAAAAAACAATAATAACAACATAGCCACCATAACCAACAATTAAACAATAACACGAAAATCCCTACAAATACTGTATATAACCTCAATAGTGATAGCAGTGACTAACAACATCACCGGCAGCAGCTGCAGCAGCAACAGCAACAACTAACTAATGTCTGAAATTATCATTAACGTGAATGTATAACAACATTAAACAAATAGAATACAAGCAAAAATATTAACACAAAAAACAAAGTGTGGCTTTTTTTTTCGCTTTTATTTTTGTGCAAAGAAGAAGGAAAAAAGCGAAGTATAGAGGAAAACGAAATAAAAATTAAAATTGGAAAAAAATTTCGTTTATTATATACTTTGCGTGCCACAATTAACAGCAACACACAGTCTTCTGTAACAATAACATCAAAAGTAGCAACAACATAATCTACAGCAGCAATAATAGTATCAACATCAACCTCAACATCAGCATCATCATCGTCACCATCGTCACCATCGGCAGCAACAGCAACAGTAACCATAATACCACCTTTGGCCATCATTAGCTTTAATATATATATATATATATATATAACGCATAATATATACACACACATTAACCAACGCACACAAACGTATCACTCACTACTACTTTTGCAACAACAATAACAACAACTACTACTACTACTACCACCATCATTACCGCAACCGCTCTTGTGTATGGATGATGTATCTTTTGTTTATTATTATTCGCACAGTATTCTAGACGGGTGTGTGCGTGCGTACGTTTTACGTGTGCTCCCCTTGAAAATAAAAATTGAAAATTGCAAAATTTTCATTTTCCAAGCATTTTAATTTAAAAATAAATATATATATTTATATATATATCTATATACATATATATACATATATATACATATATATACATATATATATATATATATACATATATATACATTTATAGATATATATATATACATATATGTGCGTGCGTGTGGATGAAAATAAAAAAGAAAATAAATAAACCCTTACACCAACACAGCAAACTCTTACTCTAACAAACGTCGATTTGAAGTGTGTGTGTGTGTGTGTGTGTGAGGGGCAAAAGAGTGTCGCTATTTCGTGTATATATATTTGAAACCTCATTCAAGCATCAGCAGTGATACGTGTATGCGTAAAGTCTTTAATATTTACGCATAATATTTTCAACACAACAACAACAACAATAATAATAATTATCAAGTATATGCGTATGTTTCATCAAAATCGTTGCGGAAATAATAAAATATGATGCTATGCACATCAGCGCCTATGAAGCATGTACGTATTAAACAGTATATAAAATTATATATATATGTATACATACATACGCAAACGTTTATTAATACATATAAACATTAAATCTCACTCCTATATATCTACATATATATATACATGTATATATATATATATATACATAAACATATGCATACCTATATAGGCATATATACAGTAGTCAGTGATACATACAAACTTATGTAAATTTTTTATATTTTTATGAAAGGATAAAAAAGGCTGTATATAGGCTTAATTAAAAAATACGGAAAAATTTATAGGGTGTTCTCTTGTGAGTGACAGATGCGTATGCCTACAGATTTGTTTTTTACTTTATGGCGTTAACCGCCATCATACTATTATTTATGTTTTTGTTAAAAACGATTTTCGTCAGAGAGGCGTGTTTTTTTTTTCTGTTTTCTTTATTTATTTATTTTTATTTTTGATGCATTAAACAAACTACAATTTTCATAGTACCTTCTTCGTCCTTATTATTATTATTATTATTATTAGTATTGAAAAATTTAACTTATAAATCATGTTAAGTCGTTAGCTCTACTGCTTGTTTACATCATTCAAACAATATTTTTCACCATTTTTCGAATTTATTTTTATTTTTACATTATATTTTATATCGTGGAAAAAAAAAACTTTTTATAGAAAATAAATTATGTCTCTGCTCATTAAATAAAGTTAGTAAAATGCTATACTTTGGTTGGTTCTGTGATAATATTTGTCCAAATTTATGTGTAAAATTAATTATCATTTAACAGCTTAACATATTAATTATTACAAAAAGTTCAATCATCCATTTTAATGTGAAGGAATAGCCGATATAATCACAAGAATATTTTCGTAAACTGTTTTCCTTCCAATTCGCTCTCACTGACCTAAACGATTAGCGCAAATTTGCGATAAAAATAATTTGGACAACACGGGGACATGAAAGATTGGAGAGACTGAGGGGAATCCCATTGGTGAATCGAATTTATTAATATACTTCATTTCTGGGCTAAATTTACGTTATATGCTCAGTTTGGTTCAATGTTCGCTTTTTAGGAAGACCGGATGAACCTACCCATCAGTACTACAGTAACACAAGGGCATTTTTTACACACCATCCGACCATCCATCAATAATGTAAAACTAATTCGCGAATTCGCGCTCGAAGCCTTCAAAGAGGAAATGCTTGTTCAGGCGGTTTGGTCAACAGCATCGAATCCTTCCGATAATGACTTTCTTGCAACGATAGGTCATGAAATTGTTAAGCAATGCCTTGATTCGTGCGGAGAGATCAAAAAATGACTCAATGAATGGGTTCGCGACAAAAGGGGAAGATTCTTAAAGGCGCGGCATCTATAAGTCATGAGAAAAGTGGAGAAAATGTATAGATAGCTGGGGGAATAACTACGAATAACATATTTTTTAGCATTTCCACATAATACACTCATAATTCCGGTTTCATATTTACATATGTTACATTTGGAAATTATGTTATGTTTTGTTATGACTACTTTTATATTTTACTTGATGTTGAGCTAAATAATTTTGTCTAGATTTCGTATACATTTTAGCTTGAAGTAAAGTTTCCTTTTTTTTTTCTAAAGCTGGAAAATTAATCCATTTCAGGTTTTTTTTCACTTTGTCACATTTTTTCCAGGTTTTCATTATTCCTGTTCAGTTACGAAGCTCGTCTTTCTTATCAGAACAGAACAAATGAAAACAATATCTCCTTTGGGACTATCTGACAGCATAAACTGCGCTTACGGAATCCCTTTAATACGTTTTGATATTCTTCATTCGTTCGTTCCATCTCCTAGAAATTTATTTGACTGCAAAAATAGATGAGTAGTGAAATAATAAATTTAGAATTTAGAAGAAGAATTTAGAAAATAGAAATAATTGAATAAAGTAGCATTGTTAAGAATCGTGTAATAGGCATCTTGTGTTTTCTGCCTATAGGACCTTTTCACTTGCAAACAGATTCATGATCCTTTAATGACTTTTGAACTCATTTACCGCGGTTTATAAAATCCCTTTTCCGTCATGTCTCTTCTTCTACATCATGCACCTAGGTACTCAAAATCCATTCGAAACTTTGCCTGACTGGAAATCCTGACAAGCTTTATGGGCCACGATAACTTATGAATTTTCGCAAACAATTTTTCTTGATACACTTTTTGTAGAGTTCCAAATGTGATCTATAAATAGCTTAGCTGTTATTCTTTCATTCATTGTTTGAAAAAACCAACCAACCTCCAGCAAGACTGCTATCAGCAACATTTCTACTTACGCTTAGCTACGTTTAGCATTCGCTTTCCAGAGCTCAAGCGTCTGGTGAAGTGAACTTAGTTTCGATCTGCATAAAGTAAAAGATTGTAGGACTATAACATATATATTTAATTCATAAACCGGCAGTGATTCCTCATTGACTTAACTTTTCCAATCAACTTTCTCAGCCCAGGTGTCGCTGAAAACTCGTATGTATGGATTTTTTCACCTAATACTTTTTGATAGTACCAATAAACTGATTGAACACTTTTTTCGGCTCTAATTTGCCGATAAGCAAGTTTGTAAAAATATTTTTTGTGTTCAATTTATTTATTTTTTTTTATATTTTTAAACCGGTTTATATTTTTGAAAAATGAAACTAATTTGACAAAATTATCGTCAAAAGAAGATTCTGTTTCTTATACGTCCCACATATATAGTAAAAGCTAAATATTGAAGAATTTTGAATTACAGTACAATAGTGCAACGTATAATAATAATAATAATAAATAATTTTAGAAATCTAAAGTCTATAAAGAAACCGAAATCGGAGTGCAAAAGCAATACGAATTTTGATGTATATTTTTTGATAATCAGTAAATATTTATTTACTTATAATGACAGACAGCTCGCATCAAATTCGAATCTCTGCTAATAGGATAAAAATGAATAGAAAAACCCCATAGCGAAGAGTTTACTTGAGATAAGAAACTTGCAAATTTTTGCATTTGTTTTATATAATCGCGGTTTTGCGGACCTTAAAAAATTCAGCTGAATTTAGTTTAGAAAAAAAAAAAACAAAAAAAATAAAACATTTTGGCATGTGGTGCATGATTTCTTACATCATTTGTTTCACACCGCAATTATTGTTTGATATCCTCATTTGCAATGCTGCTATTAAAATTTTTATATATATATTTATAAAAAAAAAAGAAGCAATTTTAAGAATATTTCTTTTTCCCCCCCCGTCTACTACCATCAGTATGAGAGTAAGGATATGCTAGCTTAATCATTCCATTTGTAACATCGTTACATAGAGTAGCAAATTTAAAAAATCTTAATTTATTTAGGTATATCCGTCCGTCCGTCCTTCTATCCTGGAATAGTTCCTTCAAAGTAACCTTAAAGCTATAACTTGACCAGTAAAGTTTATAATTTTTGCTAATCGATAAGAATTGCAAAAGACATTGTCATGCTCGCAATAATTGATATATTGACAAAACTTTCAAACAAACTGATAGTAGCACAGTTACTAAAGTACATGTATGGCAAAGCTAGGTCGGCGGATCAACTGATGAGACAAACGAAAAAAACTTCAAGAGAAAAGAATAATGTGAAGGATAGCCGGACTTCGGTTTGAAACGAATGTAATTGTTTTTACTTGCTTTGTTCCACATACTAAGCGAATCCTAATATTAACATATATAACAAAAATAGTACAAAAAATATTTCAAAAAATATTTTTATTTTTTTATTTGTTTTTTTTTTTTCTTGAATGCAAAAATTGATAAGTTGGGGTTTTTGCAAATGATGTGATAACAAACCCGGGAGCAGAGTGTAGGAGCACAGAAGGCCGAGGTACGCATTGTGTGGTTTGGTTAGAAATTCTTTTCACTAAAAAAAAAAAAAAAAGAGAATAAAAACAAAAAGCTAATCACACAAAAAAAACTTACACACCCACACACTATCACATGCTTATTTTCATACATACATGGATCGGCGTACATATAAAGTGTTTTGAAATATCAATACTGTAAACAAGAACAAATTGTATAAAAAAGTGCTGACAGTGCTTCTATTAAGCCTAAGACGAATTGCGTATACCAGAGTTTTCTGTAAAAATACTAAAATTTTATTTAATTCTTATAATAAATAAATGTGAACTGAAGAAAGCAATAGTATTTCATGGTTACAAGAATTTATCCAATCGAGCATTAATCGATCATTTAAAGAATTTTGGCCCTTTGTCCTATCTAGAGTAGTGACCCTAAACTTTGCAAAAAAAAAAAAACATAATTTTTCGACCATACAATACATACACATTTTTCTGTTACGTACTGTTGAGCTGCTCGAATATTGTATGAAAAGACCACGCCGTGCCACGGCAGTAAGCAGCCGTTAAATCTGCTGCTTTTCTATGGACTAACCACTCGAATATAATGCAAGTCCATGCGGAACGCAAAAGGTTTTCTCGCAATTTGGATTAAACAAAGCACGCGGCGGAAACTGTTCTAAGTGCGGTTCGTGCTCTCAAAACGGAAGAAAAAATTGCTTCGGATTCTTCTGACGCCCGTGGAAGAAGAGAAAAGCAAGGGAAAAGATTAAGAATTACAGGTACACAGGAATGACAAGCATACCTTATACATTTCAAATGCAGGAAACTTTGAACCGACGCTATCAAGCTTGCTATAGAAGAAAAAAAGTTCCAATCTTTCAAGTTTCTCTCTATGGATATTGCAAAGCACACAACCTGCACCTGATCTGAGAACATGTATACAATGATAAATAACTACTTTCTTAAGCCATTACATGGGATTAGCAGTTAACTAAACATATGATTAAAACCAATCATTAATACTAAATACATATACAAAAGTGTCATAATTGGCGAAAGACGAAGAGCACGTGAAAATGAAACTTTGTCAAGTCAATACTAAGTCATATGCTAGACAATGCTTTAAAATTCTTACATGCCAGCAACAGCCCATGAGTTCTTACGCTAAATGAAACTCAAAATGCATTGTCTTTTTCGGAAAGGCGATCTAAAAATATTATAATTAAATCTGAAGCATAAAAAAAGCTCTTAAGCTTATTGTTTTTATATAAATTTATTGCCTTTACTGCATTATGGAGGAGCTCGTCAAAGTATCCAAAAAGTTAATTTAATAAGCGGTAAATCTATAAATTGACCAAAGATGGATAAGCAGGTGAATGTTGCTGGGAACCGCAATAAACAAAAGAGCTGAACAGCAAAGAGTTTCGAATTCTTAATCTCTACGAAAAGTGATTCCTCTTAACACCATGAACGATGTGAAGGTATTTAGCTTCGTTTTGTAATGATGCAAGAGATATTCCGGCGATGAATTCCTTTGAAGTTTGTATGACCTGATACTGTATGCGCTGACAGAACAGAAAACTAGACGAAATACTTATTCTATTCCATGTTATATCTTTTTGTTATATTGTGTGTGCACGATGCTATTCTCTATTATACTCTACCGTTCTTTACGGTTCCAATCTATTCTATGCCCAAGACATTAGGAATCTAATGCTTATGATCCTCAAAAAACATTGAGATATTGATAATAAGAACGCTTGTAACATATATTGAAATTCATTAACTTTATGTTTAATCACACCGACAAGCAAGCCATTAACATCAGCAATAACAAGTACTTGAATATCGCGGGAGATGGTTTGACAATTTTTGGGAACATTTTTTATGCAACAATATCGAGTGAGACGAACGAAAGTGTTTTGTTCCAAATCGTCGATCCGTGAAAGCACCTTTTTATGACTCCGACTTACTTACCTTTAATTGCGCTATACTATGATAAACTTAGTTTACTTCCAGGCTGATGGTGAGTAAGTGTAAAAACAATATTAAAAAAAAAATGAAAAAAAAAAAAAATTCTTTATATATTTTTGTTGATAAGAATTGTAATGAAATGAAATTTCCGCTTATTTTGTCATAAATTTTTGTACTGGTTTTTGTTCTTGTTATTGCAATTTTCATTTTCGAACAACAGAAGACGCGAAAGTGTGTGTTAAATATTTCGCAAACACACAACACAGCAAGAACAACATATCACAAATTTTAATTATGGTTGTTATTTAAAATAAAAATTGCACGCGTGTGTTTGTATATTTCTGTCATTGCATTGTAGCAATTTGGGTCATAATTGCTTACATGTCACATCGTTATCAATGACGATAAGACAAAGATAAAGCAACAGAAAGAGAAAGAGGAAGAGAGAGCGAGTGAGAGAGAGAGAGAGAGAGAGAGAGAGAGTGAGAGCGAGAGAGGTAAAGAGAATGAAAACATATCAGATGCAAATAGGCTGAACGGAAGAGAGCAGTAAATCTGCTGCAGAAATTCTAGTGAAAATGTGAAAAACCCAAACAACTGACTTTTCATCTTTTGTTTTGCTTAGGAAAATGCATTAAAAAAAAAACCAACAAAAATTTGCTCAGAATTTCCCAAAAAAAAAAAAAAATAAAAAAATAAAAAAAAAGAAAGAAGAAAAAAAACAAGTTCATTGCTTCACCTTGATTTGCTGGTTGTCGCGAAGTCATTCATAAGAGATTATTAAGTGTCGTGTGCTACTCAAACAATTTCTTCGTCGCTGCTATTGTAATTGCATTATAAGCATTTCACGAAGCGAGTAGCACAAGCACCAGCACCAGCACCAGCAGCGGCAGCATGGCAGCAGTTGCTTAGTAATGATGACGTTTAGATATTCGTCATTTTCATGATAATCTCTTGCTATACTTTTTTTTTTCATTTTTCACTAAATACTTATACATTTTATACGTTTGCATTGCTTTACACTAACTAATCAGGCATCTTCGAGTTAAATGTCCGTTGGGTCTGCGTTCGTTGATCATGTTTATCATCATATGATAATTGCAACTATTCACTGTCAGTCGATCACCTCTCTGTTTACATAGTAATACATACATTTATATTCATATATATATATATATATATATAAGTAGAAAAGTATACATACGTATATATATAAAAGAAACTTATTTATTGTAAATGTAAACAATTGCCAAGTTTCTTGAACTTGCGTCCTTAAGTACTTTGATGTAAATGCAAACACAAAGCGCGTTACATATGCACGTATGTAATATCAATTTAAATGAACTGCTGCGTGTTTTTTTTTTTTTTTTTTTTTGTGTACATACGAGAGGGAGATCCGAAATTGTTTAATTCTCTATAAATAATGGCTAATTGTATATGTTCGTTCGTTTGTTGGCTTATAATTGATTTCGCTTAAATACACAAGCACATCATTTGTTACTCTCAAGTAATACATACAGTTGGTTGGCGTATTTAAATTGAAGGACATTACAGAGTTCAAGGCGTTTTCAAGTCATATTTATCTGCTTATACAAAAATGAAGAGTTTTTAAATTTGAAAAAAATTTTATAAATAAAAACAATTATGTATGTTTATGAAAATTGTTAAATTTCATCATAATAAGAAGAAGATAGATTTTCTTTTAAACTACAATAGAAAAAAATTTTTATCAAAATCCCTACAAGTTGAATATATTGCCTGGTGTTTTTTTTTTTTAGACAACTACAATTTGAAATAAATTTTAAATTCTGTAGAAAAAAATAATCGACCATTTGCAGGTAGGTCAGTCTAATAAAATTAGATACGTGCTACATGCATTTTTGGGAATGCATTTGGGAAACACCTATTTAGATATATGTTTAAAACGCCGCCAAGCACCACTGCCACGTGTAAATATTTCTAATGGCAGTGTAATGTCGAAGTTGCTGTCGAAGCTCGTTTTATGACAAGTTCTTAACGGAAGAATTCTTCAGCGCTCACTCAGCCTGCCGTTTGTATTTCTGTTTAAATTTACTTACAGAGAGAATGAGGGATCACCGGATGGAAGGTGTCACGTGGGGATATCGAAATAAATAAACAGTAAAACAAGTTAAGAATATTCATCTAAAGTTCCAGGCACAAGCAAAAGGATAAATTTTTTTCGCAAGGAGGAGTAAGAGAACTTTGCGGAACGTTTTTTAAAGGTTGTTTTTTTTAAATGCTTTTTTTTCCGCGAGAAATTATATATTTTTCCTACTCTTTATAACACATAGAATCCCTTAAAGCTCATACTAGAATTGCTGCCCGAATTTGATTGCGCAGCGTGATCGTATCACTACTTCACTTATGATAATGAATAGTAGACAGCCACAGGATATTTCGCTCTATAACCATTAAATTAATGTCGATCTATTATTATTATTTTGATTAATTTGGTCAGAGAGAGTTCTAAGACTAAAGTCTTAAAGCGCTAGCACTTTAGGCTATCGGCTTTATTGAAAATATTATTGCAGTTGAGATTTGAGTCCACGATCATTGAGTTATTACTCGAGATTCATTGTTTACTCGGCCACTCAGACAAATATATTTCGATCTATCGTTCCAGCTTACACCTTAACTAAGATTGACTGCACTTTATCTCTTGAATTCAAGAAAAAAAGACCATTGATAATAATAGGGAGAAATATTTCGATTGATGTTTCATTATTATATTTTATTCATTGTCTCATCGACAGTTCTTTCTTAAATTCGTTAATAATTTCAGTTCATTGTAGATCTGGTATTGAAATCTCTACAATTTTATCCTTAAAACAGCCTTCTTTCCGAAATCGTATATAATATAATGTCAATTCATTATCGCTATATCCGACGATAACTGTTGTACATAAACGTATTCATCCTTTTTTTTTTTTTTTTTGCTTATAAATTTTCAATGAACGATTTCATTAATTAGTACAACAATTATCTGATCATATATACATATCATCGCAAGCGTTTATCATTATTTGCAATAGTGTAATAAAAAAATTTAATAGATTGATAAAGAAGTGTCTGTGTGACGATATGAATTTCATATTATATAAGCAACATGTTGATAAACAATAATTCAAATTAAATAATCATTTATTCATAAGAATGCAACGATCGTTGTACTAAAATGTATACTAATGCGTGCATACATTCATACTTACGTGAATTTAAAGATATATATGTGTGTGTGTATATGCGTTTGCGTATTGAATATGATAATCGAATTATTATTGTATGGAAACGAAAAAAAAAACCAAATGAAAATTTATTTAAATAACACACAAACATTGTTAAGCATTATTGCTAACAAAAATAAATAAAGTAAATACATAACTAATACATAACTATATATGTATAAATATTTGTGTTGGACGGATAGATCCCGGGGGGCGAGAGGGGTGGTGCTCTAGAGGTGCTCTATACAAAATATAAAAATATAATAATAACAATTTCATCTATTTTCGTTGCTGTTTACTGCAAGCAAAGTATTATTTTTTTTTCTTTATTAAAGTCTAATGTCTCTACAATATTTCCAAATACATGCTCTGCTCCTGTATTGACAATATAAATGCAAACTGATAGCCATTGTGTTGATTTAGTTGCTTCTTTTTTTTTTTCAAATAACTAAAAAAAAAAAAAAAAAAAAAGTAAATAATAATAAAAAAAAAATAAAAGAACCAAATTTAACAGTAGTAGTTAGCTGTTCTTCAAACAAGATAAATAAAGACAACAATTTGCTGAAATTTAATAACCTTGCAACAGACATAAACATATTTGTAGAATAAATAAACAGTTTCCGTTTTTCTTTGCAACGATTATGCAAAAAATGTTAAAAACAACGACTAAGACTAAGAACATCAAATAAAAAGCTATCCTAATCTCTAAAATGAATACAAAATAAAAAAAAAAAAAAAAAAAAGCAACATCAATACCTAAGAAACCTGTAAATACTATATAAATCTCTTAAACCTTCTAAACTCAACCAGTCAATAAGAGTAACACATTTAACAAACGGAAACAACTGTCTAGCATCAAAAAAATGCATATTTTTTCGCTCAGTTTACTATTATTATTATTATTATTATTATTTTGTTGTTGTTATTGTTGTTGATATTGCATCCATACGCGCCAAAGTTCCCATCCTCTCTACAAATGCGAGCGTGTATGCAAATAGATTTGTGAGTGTACGCGCGTGTATAGTATTGTCAAAACGTCAAAAGGAAGCTGTTATTCTACTCCAACTTCTAAAAATGCTACTCAGCGATAGTTAACTTAACAGCAACAACAACAACAACAACAACAACAACATCAAAAACAATAACAACACACATATAACAACTTAGAACACCAAAGCTACGCTAGGAAACGTCTATAGGTAAAACCTGGATAACAACTTATTTCACTTTTTCTATCACAAACACACATTTACATGCATATTACATGCTTCTCTTTTCCTTTACAAATTTATGTACATATATAGGTGTGTGTATATATATATATATATTTTTACATATATAAAAAAAATCGAAATATATATATATACGCATGTATATTTATATACGTATTTTGTTGTTGTTTCTTTTTTCCTGGCGGCATAAGGAAAAATCGTGCAATTCACCTGCTCTAACAATAATTTGCAATATGCAACTGCAGTTGCAACTGCATGCCAGCAAAAATATTCAAACGCAACCTACAATTCACGGTAATAGCAAATCCAACAACAACGAACCAATGAACGAACATATGAATGAAAGTCGTCGGCTCTCCATCTCTTTACCTAACCAGCACCAGCACCAGCACCGCATTCACGTTCACAGTAAAACGTTACCATGCTCTATGCCGCATATATACATATATATATATATATATATATATATACACATTTGCATCTGCTGTTGTTGAATTGCATGTTGCAGCTGTTTGGTAGCCAAACTTACAAAAAAAAAAAAAAAAAAAAAAAAAAAAAAATGTCTGCCTAGATATTCATAGTTTTTTATGTTTGTGTTTTTTTTTTTTTTAGCCTTTTCTTTTATCTCACTTAAGGTTGATTTTACATACAATCAGACATTCAGACACACATACCGAACTATTAATGCATGTTGATGTCTGCATCTGTGTATGTTATAGCAAAACAAAAAAAAAAAAATATATTTTTCTAGTTTTCTGCTGACACTGACTCCTTTCTTCATTGCGGCAGTAGCGGCAGCAGCAGCAACAGCAACAGCAGCTGCTGTATTGGGGGCTGAATGCATTTGCAACAAAAGTGCCATTTCTCTTACTGTTTGCTTTTTTTTTTTTTTTTCTTCATTTTGCATTTGTTACTGTTTTTATCGTTGTTTTTATTGTTGTTGCTGTTGTTTTTACTAGTGTGTAGTTGTTATTGAAGTGTTTCAACAACGTCTTTTCGCTTTTAACTTTATCTCAAACCCAACTGCGTTTTTTTTCTTTTATATATATATATATGTAAGAGTGTATGTATGTAGGTATATATATGTAGTAAGTAGTTGCATAAGTTGGTGCGTGCGTATGTGCATTAAGTTGATCGTGTGCACATGGTAACATTAAATTGCATTTGTATATACATATATATATATATATATATATATATATCTATGCTGTTGTATGTCGTTTTAGTGCATTGTAAGTACGAATATAGCTTGTAAGTAGGTTTGTTACTCTGTTTACAAGGTGTAGAATGACATTGGTAGCGCCAATCCATTCACATACACAATAGCTAGCAACCATTTCAGCCGCCAACGACAACAACAATCACAAACAGTAACAACATAAACATATAAGAAAGGTATTTTGTCTTTAAGAACACTTGTTGGTTGGTTGGTTAGATGATGGTTCGCTGAATAGTTAAAAGACTTTTGTTGAACGTTTTAAAGTCATGTTTCATTGTGGGCCAATTGTAATGTTACCAACAAATTTGTTAGATTTTGATAAAGTTATTGTTGTTGTTGTTACTGTTAATATGTTGTCGTTATTGTTGTTGTCAACGATGAGTTAACGATAATGTTGACAAAAATCTCTAGTAGCCAGGTGATGGCATTTTTTCATATGAAGTCTATAAAATAAAACAAAAGATTCTGTTTTGCATTTACTTACATTTAGTTAACTAAAATTTTAAAATTTATTTTTATTTATTTTACCTTCTTCTCAACTTAACATCAAAAATTTCCGCTTCAAAGATAAGATGACTCATTCTTCAATTTATTTTATTGAAAAATTTAATATTGTTATAAAAGATATACATATACATATATATATGTAAATTTTTATTTAAACGAATTTCATTTACAAAAACAAATTTCTGGCTTATATAGTTGCAAAAAAAAAAGAAAAGAATAACGCATAAATATCTTGATGAAGCTATTTAAAAGGACAGTTAAATGTCTGCAAGTAGCAATCGCTTATCACTAATTCATTCATTTCAATGAATGCGTAAGAAAATGGGAAATGGCGCACCACTACAATTAAATACTCTACACCACGTTACCGTCTTTCGTATAACGATTTTTCAAAATAAACCGTTATATGGGAAACATATGGAAAGTGTGGTATGATCCACACTACCTTCAATAGTTCGTCCTTGGGCCGAAATATGCCAGTGTAACAGAATTTAACGAAAATTTTGCGACCTGTAGATTGAACACAAGAAAACAACGCGGACAGACAAGTGAATAGTGAACCTATCTCAAAACGTTCTGGGTGTTGTGCACATTTGCAAAAGCAACCGGTATAGGATAGAAAGAATACAAATGCATTCCATCCCACGTAAAAAAACCTATCAGAATACTTTCATAAGTAAACGAATAAGACTTGAGGTTTTCCCATTAAAATTTAGGCTATTAAAGGATCGTGTTTACCTTATCATCTTATCAAGAAATGTGTGTGTGTGTGTGTGTGTGTGTGTGTGTGTGAGAGAGAGAGAGAGAGAGAGAGATACAAATGCAGATATTTTCACTTATTTTCATCAATCTTTTGTTTTATTTCCTCTTTCCAATATTGTGAAAATAGGCTCCACATACCCATAAAACTTATACAAAACCTCAAAATCGCTGTGCTTATAATAAGAAGGTTCAAATCTTCTCCCTTCTTCTGCATACGCAAAGTTATGTAGACCGAATTGTAAGCTCTTTCTATTTTGATATCGATTTTGTTTCTTATGATGATAGGAAAATCGACTAAAACTAGAATGTAGTAGGGAATGTTGATTAGTATTGGAAGCTAAATACAATAGGTATCAATAAAATGATTAACACATCATACGAATCATGTCTAGTCTCAACTATGACCATTTCATAACCTATGATCTATGATTATTTTATGGATTTTTTATTTTATTTCACACATAATTGTCTTGTTTTCTGTTACTTTAATTGTTTTTTGAACTTATCTCGAGTACTGTTGCAAGAAAAAATTTTGATTATTGTCGCGATTCTAATAGATAAAGCACAAGTAAAACACTTGCAGTAATGTGGAAATCAATTTCGATGGAAAATTTGTCTCCGTTGTGTACCGCAACGTCTCCTAAACATAAGATAAAAAATAGCTCCTCTAGTGGCAATGAATTTAATTTAATCATTACCTTATCCCGCTTTTCTATATATAACACTTTTGTATAAACATAGTCTCGCGTTCTCTGATCGTTGAGTTAAGCAAGACGTTCATGACATTTTTCTTTACAAATGAGTTTAGAATCGCAAAACTTTGATGATACGAAACCAATTACCATTAAGGCATAGCAGAGCGCGGATGAAAAGCATTAATCGCAATGAAAGCGATTAAGAAAAGGAAAGCCATTTGATAATTTTTAATTGATGATGGCTTCTTAAGTTAATATATATATTCCTTCTGCATTTCTTTCTTCCAATCTGTGTAAAAGCTAATATTGTTCTAGAGCTACTCACTGAGTCAAACAATCGACATTACTTGCCCACGAATAAGGCCACAAAAAATACCAAAAAATTAACTGAATCCATATATCGAAAATTTTGACATACTTTCGCCCACAATGTAGGCAGTTGCCTTTCACCGTCATCATCATCATCATCGCCTGTTTATAACAGTGCGGATACATAAATACGTCTTTTTTCATAGAACGCATTTTACTGGCTGGAGAGAGCTCTTTACTGCATATTAACTGACTGATAGGTATCGAGTAAATAAACTGTATCGAAAACTAAAAAATGCCTAAGGTCTTAAAGGATGAAAAGAAAAGGAAACGTGAAAAAGTATTTATATTAAAAATCCTTTTCATTTATATTTTAAGGTTGCGACGCGTCGCTATAATAACCACTTGGCGTACACAATTGTATTGTAAAGAGCCCAGCAAAGAAACCAATATTCATGGTTTAAATGTAGCAACAATAACAATAACAACAACAACAATAATAACAACAAAAATAGTAATAATTTCCATTTTCAGTTAAGTAAACAATATTCTGTTAGTGCCAGACCGCGGCAAAGTTAACACAAATGGAATTATTTTTAAACCAACTGCGAAAGTTATATAAAAAAGTTATATGACTGATAGCACAGTGACTTACACACGCAAAACACACATACACAAGGACAGCATTGCATATTTTTTTAACGCTTACGTAAAACGAAAACCGAATGCCAGCAAAGTGTATCGTGATTTTTTTAAAGCGTTTTCTCACTTCTTCATACCTCGAATACCCTAAGATTCGAAATAAATCAATTTTGTTATTCTGTATGGCGCGCCCCAAAACGATGAATCAACTCAAATTTAATCAATAAAAACTGGATCAATACGCAGAGTTTTGAAGCTTGAGCTGACAGAAATAGAAAAGCATTGCCAAGCTCTGTTGTGTGCATACTCTTCTTCTTATTGACTTTTTAAACCGAAATTTAAAAGTGAAGAATAGTTCCGAGCATATGCTCTTAAGCGTTATGGATAATATGTCCATAGACCAATGCTTAAAGATAAATAAATGTTTAACAAAAGTCATAAAATTTGTATAGAAATGTAGTCCTATTGAGATCAAGGTCATATTTTCGAATTATGAAAAGGTCGAATCACATATATATTTTTATATTATTGATGGGTGGATAAGCTTCGGTTGAATTCAAATATAACTTTTTTTTTTTTTTTTTTTTTGTTGATAATTTTCAGAGACATTTGAACATTTGTTTGTTAGCGATTTTTTAAGTATTTATTTACGAAAAATGTAAACAAAACAAAATATTTGGTTCTTAAAAATAAAAAAAAAAAGTTGCTTTAAATCGATACTTGAGAATATAATTTTCAATTATGTATATTGACTTGTTGTCCCCCCGTCGACGAGTTATAAATTTAAATATTGTTCTAAAAATCACATAATGAATTTCAATTGTTACTAAATAATAAACCGTAAAACATTTCCATTTGTAGTTTAGTTTTCATAAACGTTCATATCTACGAGTATAAAGTTCATTTAGTTTTTAGTTTCCTTTTATACATATATATGCTACACACATAGACCCAGCAAGACGTTAGTGGGGTCCTTAAAAGAATTTTGAAATGAAATAAAAAATTTCTCCTTTCCCTTTGCTTCAGGCATTTTATGGAGAAAAGACGCATCCTGGTGTAGAAATTATTAGCGAATCTACGCTTGAATTCAAGCGGAAGTAAAGCTTTAGAAAACTGTGATACCTCTAATGCCATTTTTCATTTCAATTTTCACCTGTCAACTCATTTGCATCGGGCAAATGGCGTCCAAGTCTTTGCTGGCACATACGCACTCTTTTTTTCGAAATTTTCCATAACCTCTTTGCAGAATTTCGTTGATGCAGCTTTGAATCTTTTCCCTTGGCCCTGACCTGTGACTTCAATTAACACCGAAAAAACAAGAAATTCAGCAAGAGTTACACGGGCGTCACAAGAGTAAAATCAATGTTTTATATGAAATTAGCGAACTGTGTCCGCCGAACTTTCATTATTTCTGAAATGATTGTTTAACGATGAAAACGCATTACTCTCCCGTGTAACGCTTCATTTTTACTAATCCTAAACTATCAGTTGTGAAAATGCCATTTTTTTTTTTTTTTTTTTTTTTTTTTTGGGAGGGAGGAAGGAGATGACAACACTTTACCTCACCAATGACAGCCAATTCAAATCTTACGTAAATTTTGGGGCATTCTATGTAATACGTACAAGTGGAAAGAACAGAAATTAAAAAATGGGATCAGTAGTGAATAGAGAAAAAACCTCAGAGCTATACCCTTTAACTCAAAAAGAAAACAAAAAACTTAATTACGATCTCTAGGCAGTTTTCAATACATTCAACCGGGGACAAATTAATATTTCCTTTGACGAAAATCGAGACGAGACAAATAGTGAAATCATACGTAAAACAAATGTTATTCGTAGGCTTATTGCTCGGCGGGTTGCGAATATTTTTGTACAAAATTGTACATAATTGAATTTTTAATCCGTACTTCGAAACCATAATAAGATAGGTATTGTTTTTCATCATGTCCACAACTAAGTTAAAATCCAATCTTATGTTAGGAAAACCTAAGTCGTCTTTCGAAGAAGAAGAAATGCTTTGTTAAGAATAGAATGCAGCAGCACAACTTGAATTTTAATTCAATAGATATTTTATTTATTAATTTATTTAAACAATTTTTTTATTCAAAATTTTTATTATTCAAAAAAATCAACTTTTTAATGACCACCGTAACAATGTTATATTTGAGAGAGTGTCCGAAGCAAACCTAACAAATGCATAAAAATAATTTGCGAAATTCAATCTTCAACTAAATTTTTTATTTGTATTCAGTTTACTTTTGTCGCTTTTTTCTACCGACCACCAAGGTAGCGAAAAGTATGATCAATTTTTTATTTCGTTTGTAACATTCATCCAGAATTCTATTTTATTTTAAACGATCAAGTAAAATTTTTTCTGTTCGAAAGGCTTATATCAAATATTAATTCTTAAATGTGCGATAACTTTTTAGCCAAAGATCTATCTAATGAATGATGGCAAGGCTCTCAGATATCAATTTGGTGCACAAAAAAAATCTAAACTAAACAAATCTAATCATCATTTGTTATACATAGGCTCATTATATAAAACTTCTCTGCTCTAGAGAGGTCAATTAGTACAAACGTATGGCACTCATACGTAATGTTGATCATAAAGATTTGTTTCATTACTTTTTCACAAAACTGGGCAATAAGTTCACCTTTCGGAGAGAAAAATAAGTTGTTGGGGGTATCTACGGTTCGTTTTAGGGTAACCATAACTTTTAATTTTTTTGCATTTCTATACTCGTATTTGTCTCTCATCTAATACAATTTTAGCAAAATAACAACAATAAAAAAAGTGTCGAATTTTTTTTTTGTTTTTTTTTTCGTATTTCGTTGTTCTAGAATTTCTTTAATTGACTTTTGTAGTTATTTTCTTTTATTTTATTATTTGTTTTTCTCCAGTTTTTGTCGTTTTCTTTCTTTTTTGTTTTTTTCTTCTGCTTGAAGCGTGACAAATTCTATTAGAGCTTCGTTAATAAAAATTAAAAAAAAAAAAAAAAAAAAAAAAAAAAAATAGAACAAGAACCCAAATGAATTTTTGCTTCAATAAAAACCAAATTGTTTTTTTTTTTTTCCATTTTCCTTTTTTTTTGCAATTTTGTTTATGAAATTTGATTTTAAGTATGCATATGCAATACATATGCATTTTGTGAAAATACGTGTTCGCGTTCGTTTATATATGCGTTATTTAAGAGATACAAATAAAACTTATCAATTTACTTTTTACATTCGTCATCAACATATAAGTTGAGCTCTCCGCTATTTTTGGTGATAAAAAAAATAAACAATATTTTGTGCACGTTGTACACTCTACAAGATTGGTGGTACATAGGATACCTCATACCTCGGATGTCTGCAACACCGTAAAGGACACTTCTTTTTTACATCGATCGATTTAAAATCACTTTTTGTATCGATATAAGCTTGTCTGTTTATCTATGTTGTTTTGTTGTGTTCAACCTACAGATGGCAATTTTTAACATATTTTGTTGAAATTTTGCACACTGACGTGTTTTAACCAAACGACAAACACTATTGAAAATGGTTCTAATCAAACCACTTTTTTGACCATTTGCCGTATATCACCTTATTTTGAAAAATCAAAAAATGAAAAACTATTGCACGGTGTAAGGTATTTAATGAGGAGGTGAGGTCGTCCTCCATTGTAGTCTCCTTTTTTTTGTTAATTTTAAAAAATTAAAATCGCAATGTATTCTTTTACTCATAAATAATTTAATGCAAATCAATAAAGTTTTCTAATCTTATTTTGTTGTTATAAATGTAAAGGAGTTCTTAAAAAATGCATACCATTTATATGCTGGATATAATGCCGTTACTTTTACAAATCAATGGTAAAAGGGTGCTACGAGTACGTATTTTACTTTGTTTTAGTACTTTGATGCATCGGCCATTACAGGTCTATACTTCTATAGGCGTACATTAACAAACAATAATTAAACTAAATATCGTTCAATTTCTTCTGAATGATGAAATGAATTGAAAAATGACGCCGTAAAGCTTCGATAAATTATTCTAATTATTTTTCGTATTATGCAATATTGAAAGAATTCAAAAATAAAAGAAAGCCTTCTTTCTTTTGCGGTTTTTCTTCTCTTTTTGGCATTAAAAGCCAATTAATTTTTTTTTTTTTTCAATTTTTATAAATTTACACAATTGGATTAGGATTCGAAAACTAATATGTTTGCGCGGAAAAATGCAGATATGAATAAATAGTTTTCGTCGCTCATGCTAATCAGAGTCCCTTATTCCAACTTCTACTCTGCTCTCAACTATAAGTTCGCTTCGATTAAATTCACATCTATTATAAGGCATTCATATATGAATGAGGATAAAGATGACAGATGATGCGAATCATTCTATGTCAACGCAACGCGCCTAAGATATTCGTAATGGAGCAGTTGTTTCGATAAATCTTTCTTTATACTAATCCCCTAAAGTTGTTTCTCATGCAATAGAAAAATTTTCTAAAAACGATCGTAAATACATTTCGACTAAAGCTTTCGATGATTATTAAGTGATCCGTTTAATTAAATTAAATCTGAATAATGATTAATATATACTTTGTATTTACGATTAACAAAATTAAAAAAAAAAATAAAAATCACAAATTTGATGAAATTTTACAAAAAAAAAAACTGCAATTCGTTGTAATTTCCTCCGCTTGAGGCACTAATGAAATTAAATTTGACTAATAATAAAAATCACTCCAATACTTCGCTATAAACATGTAAGTTCTGAGAAATAATTTATAAAAAATGATTAATAAGTTACACTTACACACACATATCTATATAGACAATATATCTGTGTATGTAATATATAAAGCGGACAATGAAAGCGAGAGATTTGGTTTTTTTTAATTGCTTATGATGATTAAAATTTCGAAAGAATTTCCGTTAAAAACAGGTCGGATGTTTTTTTTTTTTTTTTTTTTTAGAAATATGATCTGAGGATTATGACAGATAGACAAAGAGGGATAGGAAATTTACAGTGTCTTATGTAGAAATGTAGTCCGAAGATTATGGAAGAAAGAAAAACAGTGAGGGAAGAGAGAAGTTACTCATATGACCTGATATTCTTGATATTAATTTCCGAAATTTTTTAAACACATAGCTTACTGTTCTTTATGCTGCAAAAGGTTTACATGTGCATTAGTCACGTTTACTGACATCGTCAAGAATTAATAAAAACACAGTAGGATATTGATATGTTCGTTGATGATTTTATTTTGTTCTGCAATGAATGCGTCTTTTGTACGTTGTTGAGCTCTTACTTTAACACAATGGAAGAGCAATTGTTTCAATAAAAGATGGCTCCGTTTTAAAACTTTTCAATTTACGGGCTAAGTGTGTATGTAAGGATGTGGAATACGTAAGAACACTATTAATTGTTCAGAGGCAAATTTTGCCTATTCACCTCATGAATTAACTACCAACCAAGACATATATCTTACATTACCGAACTGCGGTAACATAACTTAACGTGTCATAATTCGGCTTTCTTTTTGAACATTTTTGGCTTACAATTCCAAGAAAAAACAAAAAAAATACTTCTTACGTTCTCCGTTCATTTTCAAATTTCAATCTAAGTGGATTTACCTAATATGCCTCCAACTCTAATATTTGTTGCCTAAGGATTACAACAATGTAAAGGTAGAGGAACATGGTCTCAGACTAAGTTGGCGGGGCACCTGTTACGAAAATTTTTCATATTGATACACATATAGAATGACAAAGTTAATATACCGCATTATTTATATTCATCGTAGCGGTTCTAAGAGTGAGACATAAAATGTTCATTGAATTACTCTAAATGCTATTATTATGAATTTTTGATTATTTTACAACGACAACAACACCAACAACTCTTTTTGTGTATTCCCTGCAATGGGAAAAAAAAAATGATTATTTAAAACTCCGTACGAGACGTATGAACGACATTTAATTTACCCTATTGTCAGGGAAGTGTTGAATTTCTTGATTATTATAAAGAAAATAATTATAACGTTATTAAAATATAACGGAGCGACAGAGGAAACTTATAGCACTTGTTGTTGTATATCGTTTTTTGTTTTTATTTTTTATTTTTATTTTTTTTATGAATGATTTTTTATGATCTACAACGCCTGCTTGGGCATACACAAGAGCATACATTTTGGTTTATCCTTGTACGAGACTTCATGCATACATATAAGGTAAGCGCGGCGCCATATCAACAGGATACTTGTACATGTTCGGAAAAAGGTAAACACCTCTACAGGAAATTTAATATGGGACCGAAAAAGGCGTTATGACCGACGGTATTCATTAAATGCTTTATATGCTATGATATGCATATAAAAACGCTAACACCCTATCAGTCCGTCATCTACACCCGAAAACACTTAAATAACCCTCCAAGCTCCTGTTGTTTTACACTGCAAAAATATTTTTACAATCAAACCGTTGCTCAGCACCTCTTCTTCTTTATACTATTTCGCTTTCTGTTTCCTATCCCGGTTGTTGTTATTCTACCAGCTATTAATACTACTACTACCACTACCACCACCCTTGCTACTACTACTAGTACTACTGCTACTACTACTACTACTACTACTACTACTACTATTACCACTACTATTATATTTTTCTGGCTCTTCAATTACTCAATTCAACTTTGTTTTGTTTATTATAGAAAAGAATTATTATTTATTATTATTTTCTTTTTTTTTTCCTTTTTTTTTTCAGTTTTTCTTCATGTTTAAAAAAAGAAAATACTTTGAATGCAATTTTGTAAATTATTTTCCCTGTTTAAGTGATTATTAAGGTGTGGTCCATTACAATATTTTCGTTCATGTTTCATACACAATAAACCTTCAATGCAACGCAACACAACCACAAAAACTGTCATAAAGTAAACGAAAGCAAACGGTAAAGTCATGAATGTGCGTTTTTCTCTAACTCTAAATATTAACGCAAATAAACTTATGGCAATTGCAACAATTGTTCATTCTATTTGACATTATTCCTAAGTGACTCGAATAGCAGCACACTTTGGATTTATCATTCATGTCATACAATATAGTTTCCAAGTACCCAAGTAACGAAAACCTCCATAAAGAATAAATATAATCGTAAGTCCTTCTATAATACAATTATTACAGATTCACTTAAACCTATTTAGGCGGCACCAACGCATCGGTGAAAATTTTCTTATTAATAAGTTATTCACATATTCGACCTAAGCTGAATAAATTTCGCTCTACTGATTCCCTTTATTATTGCAGTAAGACTTTTAGACTTTATTGTTTTCATACTTTTGATATTCATTTAACGTACTTTTAATTATATTCTTTTGGTAGCAGCGTTAACAGTCTTACTCTTTAAATAAAGCATAAGAACAATAAAAGTTTACGTTCAAATCAGACATATACTAAAGTGCTCACCTCAAATTACTGCCGACGTCACGTCGTAAATGAAACCTATCTATCTATAAGTGCGCAGATGTCATATTATTTCTCGTGGTGTTTATGAAAATAGACCTTTTTCTTCTATGCTATATAGGTATATATATATATACTGTAGTAGAGTAAAATATCTCAACCTTTTTAATATTTTGACAATATAATGACTGAGCACTCTATATAATAAACTATTACACAATGGCTTATGATATGTTTATAAGCCATTTAGATTTCTAATAATAAATAGATAGAAATCCTAACTGATTTGCCCCAAAAAGCAAACGATAAGAGGAAAGGCATACGACTTATACAAACTTTACGACTACTTCTACAAGAAGTTCGGGCCTTATCTTACCATTATATTAATAACATTTGGAATACTGGCGAAATGATTTATTAATGTCTGTCTATCCGTACAAGTTAGGAATATATTTCGAGTTGGTAGAAAACGGTAAAAAGCCTAGAAGAAGCAAAAAGAAACCATTTTAAAACATTTTTATTCTTAAGTTATAACCTATTGATATATTGAAATGACTTGAATACCTTGCCTCAATCCTCGAATTTGATGTTAGCTAAATTATTAGTTTATGTTCTTGCTTGTTGGGAAAAACTGATAAATGAGTGCCGACGGAAGATATCTTCATAGTAAAATGTATCGAAATTTAGCCACATATGGGAATTCCTTCTGTCACAGTATACTGTGAAATTTGCCCCGAAAAGTAAGCATAAGACCGACATTTTCAAAAGGCAGAGGCGACGTCTAGCTTATATGGAATCGATCTTTCGTGCTGCGAACGAGCTTTGTACATATGATTAATATGAATGCCGTCGGGGAAAAGACCAAATGTGAGACGATGTACAAAAAAGAGAGAGGCAGAGGGAGAGAGAGAGTGATGAGTTTGTGGAAAAGAGGCCGATTATGTACTAAGTATTTTTTAAATAATTTAAATGAAAAATCAACAATGGTGTCAAATAAAAGTTAGAATTTTCAAGGTATTAAAATGGTAGCTTAGTCTAGTTCAAAGTGTTCATAATGGTTAGTTATGTTCGAAGATATTTAAGCTTACATAGCGTACTACATTCAGCCTCAAGTTCTCTTACGCTTTTTGACGCGGCATATCTTGTGAATACGAATCTTCCTCCGTTAGCTTGACGTTTGACAAATTGCTCCCATTTCTTGCCCCTATTGCATTAATTTTGCATGCAGCTTTCCCTGCTGACGGTTTCATTTCAAGCGAACAAACAATACTACACTGAAGTGATCGCTCCAACGGGTTCGCCAACTTTCCCGTCAACCTTGATGGCTCGTCGATTGCATCATGATTATTTGGGCTTTAGCCACCACAATGCATCCACTATTCGTTACTGACAATGATTGAGTAGCACTTTCGTTCGAATTATGGAAAAAACTTGAAATTTCCCGCAAACGACCTTTTCTTGGCATCGAAGCAAAGCTACTTAAAGTTCCAAGAAGCTATGTTGTCTACACTTCTGTAACCTCACATAGCTGAACGATAGTACTTTCGAAGAAAGAAGTCATAGCTGTGTTTAGCACACAGCAGAATCACCTGCACTCTTCCTTAGTGAACGACAGATACTCATATTCACACGCTCGATCAATATAAAAAGAATTTGCAGGTATTTTATATCGGGAAAGTTTTGGAGAAGTATTTCTTTTCTAACCTTGTCAAAGAAGCTTACCGTATACGAGGTATATGTTTCTTAAAAAAAAACACACCGGCCTACGAATATTTTCCTTTTTTGCCCGGCATGTATTCCCGCCATTTTGTTTAATTATACAAAAATCTCACTAATCTGTTGAATATTTCATAATAATTGACCTCACTCGGATTAATCCCCCGCGGATTTCTCTTACCCAAGCATAATATGCGACCTGACTTAGTTTTCAAAGCAAATGGCGTAAATATTGTGAAAAAAAAAAAAAAAAATGAAGAAAAACATATTTTAACTAAGCACTGAAATATTCATTAAAGACAATTAATTACAAAAAATTCATCATAGAAAAATAGTTTCATTGAAATAATTAGCTTTTCACTAAATAATTTCTCAGTGACTGCTCCATATAAGCTAACAAACAAATGGGGCAGACGGGAAAAAGGGTATAATATAGCTGCGAATACAGTATGACTTCGTGTTTGGCTGCAATTGCATCCATTAATGAGAATTTTTAAGATTTTTATCTCACGTTATTTATAACAAGACACTGACTGACTGTAAGCAGACAAACAGAAAATCTAAAGCTTAGGGCCTACTATACAGCTGGCTAAATGCCCACTAATCCCAGTTGTATGGAATACGAAGTGATGATTAATTTATGAAAATAAAAATGAAAGAATGCAATTTACAAAACAATTAAACGCACCTAAATAGACGCAATCATTAAATGAACGATATTAACTTTAAATGTAACCATAAAGACAGCAACGCCTTCGTAAATGATGTAGTAACGCGAAAGTTATGAATAAGTGGTGCATGAAATAAGTTTTTTGCTTACACTGTATTGCTTAAAAATATGGCCAAAAGAGAATTTTGTAATTATTCTACATTTCACGTTCACAAATTGCAAACCTTAGTAAAAAAAAAAGATAACCTGACGTGAAACTATTAATGACGATCAACATTTAAAATATGTTCACTGACGCACTTCTTTGCTCGGTTAACTTTTATCGTTTTTTATCAGAGCATCGTTGTTCTTTTTTCTTGGAATAAATCGCGTCGCAAAGCCTTTCCTTAACTTAACGCTCTTAACAAATATTTTCGATTTCTTTGAAATTTTCAACTTTTCCTGATAAAAAAGAAAATTAACCAACAGATATTTTCTCTCATGAATAGTATACCGGACATAAGTGTTAATCATGTCTGCAGTTAACTCTTGATGATGGACGCTATCCTCCGCCTAATACCACACAAATCACACAACAACAGTATAGACCTAATATAGGACCTAAGTGTTAACTCTGTCTGATGTTAACTCTTAATAATGGACGATATCCTCCGCCTAATGCCACACAATTCGTGCAGAACTTTTCTTGAAAGTCAAAAGCTGGAAAGCTCAGTTTAACAGGGTTGTCTTGTCACATGTTACAAAATCATGAGAGCACTCTCTCCCAACCCTTTCAATTCAATGCCCGAAAATTCCCTATAGAGAATAGAATAAATTTGCTCAAATGAGATCGTTCAGTTAACAGCACAGAAATTGCTTTCTCGCAATTACTCCATTGGGTTTGGCAACTCCTTACTACTTATTTATCGATTGTACTTTTCTTTTGCCGTAATGTATACTTACTTTTTTTTAATATTCGCGCACTGATAGGATGTAGAAAGAAAGAGCCATCTATTCTTACGGTACCGTTGATAACATGCTTTTGCCCTGTAAAGAGAGAGGACTAGATCTTTGCAAAGTTTTTTCAATTATTATGCTTTGATAAAAATAAAATTTTAAATTGTTCCGCAATTGAGCAGAAAATAATTCAATCTCGACGACATAATATCTGACGTCTAAGTTCAAGAATCCTTATAACTCTTCTCTGTCTGCCAATTCAAGATATCAATTCCCAAGTAATATCTCGTCTGAATAGCTGCGACTCATATACCTTGACATTTGGGATATTGATGCGATGTTATGAGAAAAAGATTTAATAATTTTTCGATTTATTTTGGTAACGAACCAATGTGTCAAGCAATGTATGAACTTCTTAGAGATTTTTTAATCATAATAGCAAAAAACTTTATTCTATAAATCGGCAAAAAAATATCTTTACAAAACAGAGTGAATTTATCGCAATCATTTTAACATTTAGTTGACTTTGTCTAGAATGCTCAACAATTAACAATAAAAAAATTAGAAAAATATTGCAATAATATTCGTTAAAAAAGTTGCTTTAATAATAATAATAAAAATAAAAAAAAGAAAAATAAAAAAAAATCAAATTCAGGTTTTTATTATTTTGCATAAATTAACTCAACCACATTTAGCTGTGTGAAATTTTTTATGATCTTACGATTTTTATAAATTTTTTTTTAAAATAAATTTTGAGACGCAATAAAAAATTTGCAAACAAAAAAAAAATAAAGCAATAAAAAGCGTTTAAGGCGAATATTAAAGATCACTACGAGCAGTCATATTATAATGCTTAAAACTTACTGATAAACCCTCATTGAAATTACGGACTAAATGTAATCTTTTTTTACCTCTTGCGGGCTACATATTTTGAGCTTAAATAGTGACAATTTTAATACTCGTGCGGGCATGCTGCGAGACTACATCAAGTAGGCTGATATGTGGACATTTTTTACTTTCTTTGCTTCTTTAGATTAGTTTGTACTCGGCGACAGCAAGTCATTGTACATGAGCCTTATGTATAGATATATATAAAAAATAAATAAACATGAGAACACACAACCGGCATATATATGTATGTAGACATATAAATCTGTCCATCTGTCCATTGATCTTACGTATACATATTCCTACAATTAAAGGCGCAATACCAAGCACGACCTAGTTCATCTATCTGACTATTCATTCACAAGTTGCATTAAAAAAATTTTTAATATATCGTATTTCGGATCGTTACGAAGCGATTGACAAAACTAATAAACCATTTTTACACTTTCTGAATATAAAAATTGCAAACAAAGAACCGCTTTTCATACAAAAATTATTTTAACAAAAAAATTCTAAATTGTTTATAAATAGTAAATTAACAAAAACACTAACAACAACAATAAGAGCAACAAGGGGGAGCGCCATTGTCAGCATCATTAACATCTTCGAAATATATATATAAATAAAAGCGACATTAACAATTGACAGAAAAAAACAAGCCAACAGCCAAGAATTCACGCGTACGTACGTACGTACGTACGTTTATTGTTATTACTATGATGCACGTTAATAATAATGAAAAAAGAATGAAAAACAAAAAAAAAAAAACTATGATGATAACTGACTGCCTATATGAATGACTGACTGACTGACTGACTGAGTGACTGAGTGACTTAAAATGTTGCCACATGTACGACCGTCGCCTTGTCGTAAATCCATGAACTGGAAAACCTTGAAAACTCAGCTGTAAATTTTTGTTTATATCTATTGTTGTATGCTATTAATGTTCGTTTCAATATTTATTTGTACAGATATTTCTTTTATTTATAGCCAGCAAAATATCAATAAAATGCTTACTTAATACTATAAATTATTTCAATTTAAGCTACGGTCAACGAGAGAACTTCCTAAAGTTAATAACAAATTGTTTCATACGCCTGCCAAGTTAGCAATCGCTTCACATCATTTGCTCTCTTCTCACTTCTTTCTAAGCATGATCGTGTTAAATTCAACTCCACGCGGGATCACAGTTTAATTTCGGTTTATATTGCTTCATCTTTTTTTTTAATTAAAAGTTTTCAATTATTTTTTATGAAAATCAAATGCTCAAAGGTGTATTTCAGGATTTATTCTATAGCTCCAATAAAAAAAGGACCGTGAATCAATAGCTAATGACTATAAAGTCGAAACAAACTTGAAAGAATCCGATATCAAATTTTTTGTTTTAGCCCGCCTTGGATATCCGCCTGTAAATAAATTGATGAGTTTGCTATGATAGGAGCTCGCTAAAGCAGCTTAATGTTCCTGCCATCACTATTTATACATACTCGCGCATCTGCACGTCTGGGTAACAAAAACTTTTCATTTTATATGCTTTCGCGAAACCTGTCATTTTACTAAGTTTGTCAAAGCTTTCCTAACATGCATCAACGACTTTTCTTTACGTATCTTATTCAAGGTTTTAATGCCTTGCTTTTTATGCTTGCAAGAAATAAGATAAGAACTTAAAGAAACATGAAAACTTGAAAAATTAGAACAGTTTTCTTAAAGCATAACCCAACAGTGTTAGTGTAGTGTAGTATGCTCTAAGAATCATTTTTTAAAAATCTAATAATCTTTTACTAATATTTATGTGTATATATATGAGCATTACACGATAGTTATACAGAAGTTTTTTGGTTATATAGGAAATTAGAAGCATTTTTGCGATGTGATTGTAGCAATTTTTCGATCGAAAATTCAGCTCAAACAACTATAGGACATAGCAAGTATATATAGATATATATTATATGGAAAATATGAAATCATTATAATCTGAGTATCGATCGTGTCAAGCTTTGGTAAACACAAATATTATTATGATGTCTTGGATAAGTAATGTTATGTACAATAGCTACTGTGCTAATATTTATATAGTATTAGTTGAATCGTATGATAAAGACTGAAAAGGCCTCAGAGAGGGTGTATGATTACATTTCAAATCAGCAAAATATTGCATTAAGACGGATGATCTTCATTGGCCCTTGACCACTCTTCGTTGGAACGTTTGCGAAAATTTAAACAAAATTCCATGTTGGCGAATGCATGGACATAACTCAAATTAGATAATAACAATAAATTTAGAGAAAGCGATGAAAACCAGCAATTGGAAAATATCGCCCACAAGCCAAACAACTCAACGTATCGAATATTCATTTTTTTTAATATAAAAAAACTTACGATGCTATCAAAGCCCACTATTTAATGTTTAATGCTAAGATTTGACAGAAGTAACTACAATATGCTTAACAAAAACACTTCTGCTCTTCGTTCTGTTGAGAGATTGTCTCTGTAGAAAAGAAAGATTAACTTTTCCTTTTCGTTTAAAGTTCAGATTCGTCCATAAAATTAATTATGATGACCAATCCAAGCCCCAATAAGACGCTGTAGTTGTAGTTCATCACAACTAATAAAACTTTCCGGGAAGCATTTTGCATTTAATAAAAAACTTCAAACAATTGCAAAACTTTATTCTAACAAACTTCGACATATAATAATAATATACATGTCATCCATCAATGTCCAAGTTTTGTCCAATTATCGTAAAAAAATAATCATGATAAAAAAAATGAAAACAACGTTAGACATTTTTAGCAACTAAATAAACGCACCGCAAAGCAAAAAACGCAATGTATTGAATACGTAACACAAAAAAATCCAATGGAATATAATCCCTAACGTATAGCTTGTACACACCATGTTTTAATATTATTATTGTTATTATTATTATTGTATTTAATATCCGATCTTTCCACTCTTTACGATCTTGATATATGAAGTTCGCTATAGAAGACGTCTTAATTGATCCAACACGTTTTCATTTAACAAAGCCCTTTTTGTTATGATAGTTATGATAGTTGGCACAAGAAAAAAAAAAAAAAAAAAAACAACAAAGAATTTATACAATCGCTCGCTCAGGTGTAACAAAGCAAACACTGCACCTGTAGATCAGTTAGGTAGACGCTTAGATGCAATCACACGGTTTTTTATGACAAACGATTATTATATTCTTATGATAATAAGCAATTAATCCTGGTTAATCGTTTTGAAATTATACAAGATGAACATAAATATTAACACCATCGTAACGTAAACGCGTACGCATGATGAGAGGCAAGACAACAGGCACTTAGCGGATAGAAATTGTAATGGATTCGTACTTGTGTCTGCGAAAGGTGTTTTGACTATTAAAGATGATGATTAGTAGTAGTAGTATTAGTAGTAGTAGTAGTATTAGTATTAGTATTAGTATATTAGCGAGAAGAGAGCGCGTGTATTCATAACATAGAATAAAGACCGCAGTAACATACAAACGCATTCGTGTACGATCAAGTGCAACTAAACATTTATGTAAAGATGTTGATAATGATATATTTATATTTTCTATTTGCTGTTCGCTTGTTGTTGTTGTTTGCTGTTTTCCATAAAGAAAATTCTAACGTTTGACTACGCACGCAAGCATCAAATAAATAACAAGTTCATAGTTTTTTTTTTTTTTTTTTTCCTATTCGTCTTGTATGCGTAAGAGCAAGATTGCGCGTGAGCGTGTGTTTCTGTGTTTATTGTGTTTAGATGAATAGTGAATGAGGGTAAATGAAAAAAATTATTTTTTTATTTTTTTATTTATTTTTTTATTTTTTTTTTTTATTTCTATTTCCATCCTAAATGAAAATTAATTGCTTTTAAAGTAATGATGACGTTGGTTAACTTGGTCAACTTGCTACTCAGTTTCTATGTATGGAAGCTAGTGGTATGTCTTGTTAGTTAAAAACTTTCATTATCTTGATCCGCATAGAATATATCAGTTACACATTAATGAAAGAAGAGTTTCACGCAGTAATGCTATGTATGCTAAACATCTTTGACGTCCCGCATAAATGTTAATTATCTGCAAAAAGCAAAATAAAGCAAAAAAAAAAAAAAAAAACAAAAGGAAGAAAACGACGAGAAAGAAGATCTCTATATAATTTTATCATTTTCTGAAATATTTCACCACATAAACGCTATGAAAGCATGTTTTTGTATAACATAATCTATACAGTATTGCGCAGCTTCTCAGGATAAAGTAAGCAGCTTTATATAAAGCAACGCTATTCTCCGAAGTTAAAATTTGTCACATATATGTAAAAATTAACATAAGTACCATAAAATATTCAAAAAACTTACCTAATAACTCAGAGCAAATTTTGTGATATCGGAACCTAAAAATCTAAAATTCGAATTTCTTGCCAGCTGCAAGAAAGAAGAAGAAAATTTAATAACAGATTTGTAGTTCTGTCTGATTTTGGAGCGGATTTAGTATATTTATCTATTTACAGTAGATCAAGCAAAAAGTAATTTTGTTAACCAAAATTAAAGTCAAAAATAGATCGTGTCATAGCTCATAATTAACACAAAGAATTTTCTGATCGCTTGTTCATTAAGTCTAAGTTTTGTAAATGATTCCATCGCATCGACCAAAGCGACAAGCCATATACGCAAATAGTTTATTGCTTCGTAACTTCGAAACTTGATTCCTGAAGATGTGGTGCTTTCTTCTCGGCGGCTTAGTAAGGAAGACCGTCGTAATTCCAATATGAAGAGGGTGCGACTGATTTTTTCTATTTTTAAAATAGGCGTGTTTTTTGCACAGTTTAGGTCACTTCAAAACCCCTTTGCAAATTTTGTAGGCGATATCTTCAGTTTCGTTAACGGGAGAATCTTTACTGCAGATATTACATACTTGGGCAGACAAGCAGGTGGATATGTTTAGATGCATTCCAAATGTGATACCGATCAAATATTTATTTTAAGCTTTTTTGAAGCTTGTTTCTGTGCGTTATAAAGGTATTGAAAAAAGAATTAAATTTCAATGCATGATGTTGTATTAGGTAGGCGCGGTCAAGAGTTTTTATTTTTCCACAGCTATAGAATATTCCTTTAAACTTGTACACATTTATCTGCTATATACTTTTGAGGTCAAGCGAATGTTCACCGTAGACATTCGACAAGAGGACAGACGGACGGGCATTATTTAATCGTTCCAGTATTGTAAGTTGATTAAGAATATACTTCCTGTTGGGAGTCTCTAACAATTTATTCGGGGAGTTCCAAATGTTTTGACAAAATGAATATACCCCCCACCCCTACCCTACCATTATGAATGGCTATAATTGATAAAATAAATTTGAAGAGAGGGGAAAAAATAATAAGAAAAGTTATCGCACTGCAAATAAATATAATTTCTATTTTTTACACGTTTTTCTCAAAATAAGTGATAATATTAGACTTGAGATATCTTCATGTATTTATAAAAATACATAACATGTATGCATGTTTTGATGAAGAGGAACTCATGCGGTGTTGTTTGTAGCTAACATCCGATTAAGTATGTTGGGTTTGTTAATCTCTTAGAGATTACATGAGAGCAAATTGCTGACACGCCATAAATTGATTATAACATAAACAAATTGGAAATTCCATAAAGTATGCTATACATACATATATTGCAAATAAATTTCAAAATATGCCAAACTCATCATCACATTAAACATTTACCCAAAAAGGGAGGTATCTTTTTGCAAATTTTGCTATGTAGGTGATTTGTTACGTAAATTGGATACGATGTAAAGTCACAAGCACAAGTTGTTCGCTTTTTCTTTTTTTTTTTTGGAAAAATTAAGTCAAGTTTTCCACGATTATGTCTTGTTTTTTGGCCAGCAGTATCATATATATATATACATATATATATAGTTGACAAAGGTGGGTTTGGCTTCATGCCATTTACGAAATTTGAAAATTTCTTTAAAAACGTTTTCGTGACAAAATTCTCTGCATTAGTAAGATCGCGGTTGGAATTTATTCTCAGATTGCCATTTTAATTTTATATGAAAGAACCTCCAATTCCAATTCGTTCCGATTCAGTAATTTTGAACTTTCAAAATCACCTTATGACCCACATTTATTTACTATTTGTTTCGATCTCGGGCTTCCCTCAAGCAAATGTATGTATATTCAGCGAATATAAATTTCGAGTCTATGTTTATAAATTTTTATTCATTTCACGTTGCACGATATGTTTGCTTCTTCTTTCTTACTTGTTTGATGTTTTATACACCTTTTTAACGCATGATAGTTACTTATATTCAAATGCCCCATGTATACTATGTAGATGTATACGCGTGCGTTATTTTGTTTGTGTACGTATATAACGCATTAAATGAAAATGTTAGTTACGTATGTTAATTTGATTTTTATTTTAACCTCATTTTGTGTTGTGGCTGCTGATGATGGTGATGCTGGTGAATTAGAATAAAATGAAAACTAGAAAAATCTTGCAACAGAAAGTCTAATTTAATGTAAATGCATTAAAGATGCATATACATGCAAACGCACAAACATAAACGCAAAGGCACTTATACATAGGTATATAAGAAGAAAATGTTAAAGAAATTGAAATTGATTTTAAGTTAATAATAAGTTTTTGTTTCCTATGCATATTGGAAGCAATCGTTTATTGATAAGGAAGAGGTAAAGGCAATTTACTTTTGTAAGCTCTTACTCCTTCATTCAATGCTACCGATGATATTGATGATGACGTTCATGTTGTTCGGGTATTGGTTTGTTCGTATGCTGGTTGGTTAGCTGGTTGGTCTGGTTCGTTGCTTGGTTAGTTTACTTGGTCGATTGTAATTACCAACTAAGCATTTTGCATTAAATGCACTTAATTGCCGATGCACAAACAAAGTTGCATTTTGCTCCTACCATTGTTGTTGTTGTTGTTGTTGTTGTTTTTACATTTTTTTTTTTTTTTTTTTTTACTTTTTCTACTGATGTTGTATGAGCCCTATAATTATGTTGCTACAGTAGCAGTTGCATATTTTAACAAAATTAAGCAGCAACACAAAAAAAAAAAAAAAAAAAAGAGAAGGAAGCAAGCATTGCAACAACATCAACATACTTTCGTATATATATGTGCTTATGCCACGGAACACACATTCGTTGTGTCTTCTCTATTCAGTTTTTCCTTATTTTCGCTTTTTTTTCTTATGTATTTTTTTTTTATTCTTATTATTAGTTTTCATTTATTAAAAATAAAAATAAGCAACAAAAGAAACTCTCGACTTTTTGCACAAAATTAAATTAAAATTATGCCAGTCACTCTTTAGTTCCATAGGTAGGTACAGGTACAGCCTATCATTGACTTCGGCGTTGGGGCACCGGCACTGGTTATGCTATCGCAACAACGGCAAACACGCACTTTAATTCCATTATAGAAGCACAAGCGTGTTTACACTAAAGTCGCCATGTGGAACAAAATAAAAAAAAAAAATTAAAAAAAAACTAGATAATAATAATAATAATAATAATAATAAAGAAATAAAGAGAGAGAATAAACAAAATGTAGAAACATGCCTGTACTTCTTAATTAGTCAAACACTATTTGGCTTTTTACTCTTTTCAGCGGAAGTCAAATTAGCAAAATAAAAATAGAAAAAAAAATTTTTTTTTATTTATGCATTTACCTTAAAAGCTTTTCCATTTGTAAGCAATCAATTAATGTTTAATGAAGCAAAAACATTATAGGAACCAATATAACAAATGAAATTTGCATTCAATTCTGTAAAAGCAACAAAAAAAAAAAAACAAAGTTAATTTCATTAAAATGAAGAACAAGCAAAACGATAATAACTAAAATTAATAATATATAAATTATGTATTTGCCTAAATTGCTAAACAATTCATAAAAAAAATTTTAAACGACAAAATGTTAATAAGAGAAACGGAAGCCACTCATTAACGCTCTCTTAACTCTCCTTTTATTTGACATTTAACTCTACAATTCTCACAAAGTGATTCTGATGTTCAGAACATCATTCTAAGAAATCTCTCATCAAAGTCCCAAAAAAAAAAAAAAAAATTTTTTTTAATCCCTTTAAATGTTTCATTAAAAGTGCAATATTAAGTCCGCTTTGCAAGTCTGACGGCTATCTTCATTTGGAAGCATAATAATTTCATTACTTTACTTTTGACTTACAATGCAAGGTCTTTTAGGATAATTTCGCCCGTTTGCCAATTTTTTTTAATTTATTCATAACAGTTCCTCTTTTTGAGCCTGAGAAAGTGTTAACTACCAAGTCATGTCAGTTTTCAGTCATGCTTGGAAAACAAGTTTGTTTGGAATTTCCGCTTATGGTAATATGGATTGATCAGAATTTTTAGTCATCATAAGTAGATACAAGCGACAGCACTCGACTGCTGCCTTACATGAAAACTAAAAGAAACGAATCTGAAGAAGCGTTCAATTAATTGCCTTAATTAAATGTGCTTTAGTCCATTTTATATATTCATAAAATCTGCATAAATTCTTGAAGCTTTTTATGTTCCTTAGTCATATAACGCAGTGAGGATCAGAAAAGAGTGATGAAAAAGAAAGAGATGCAGAATGGCCGCAGCCTAGAGGAGATGAGCCCTATTTATACGTTTTATGTCATTACGAACGGCCAAAGTAAACTGTACCGCACTTGAGATTTGAAACTACGAAGATTAATTTGATAGTCACGATTCTGACCTACTCAGCTACTCAGACGGATATTTGCCAAAAAGACTTGCAAAACACTCAAGTTAAAAATTCCCTAAATATCTTCTCGGGTAACCGATGAACGTGTCACACTACCACCTCTAACGATAGGGGTAAACGATAGGGTTTGCTCAAGTGAAAAAGAAAGATTTAAAAAAGGGGAGAAAGCAATTTAAGACATTTATTCCGCGCACGAAAAAAACAAGTTAATGAAACAAATTTGTTGAGGTGTGAGGCTGGTTGACAAAAGCGTATTTGATTCGTTTTTAACTGACATTTTTTTTTTCCATATCTACCTAAGGCCTTGCCTACCTTCATTGTAGCCGAACTTGTTTTCTTAATAAACTTTTTTTTCATTCTCTCTGTCTCTCCGTCTCTCCGTCTCTCTCTCTCTCTCCTCTTCTCTGTCTAAATACATTTCTTAACATATTTTCATGGATTAGAAGATCTATCGAAAATAGAATTTTTATTAATGTTTTAAGGCAAAGAATGAGTAAAAAAGAGATAGAAAACCATTAACAATTCCAAATCATTGTGTTCGAGCACAAGGTGAATTCTAATTTATTCATTTTCAGTTATTTGTACTTGTTATAGTTGTGCATTTATTATTGTTATTGTTATTTTTGTTGCTGTAGCTGTAGCTGTTGCTGTTACTGTTGTTGTTGTTGTTGTTATTCTT
>NW_023998417.1:6970757-6993831 GCF_014805625.2 Glossina fuscipes
TATATATATATATATATATATGTGTGTGTGTGTGTGTGCACGTTGATAGACATATGTATACACACATATATGTTTTATACTTACGACCAATACTACTACTGCTACTAACTGTAACAAAAGCAGCAAGTAAAAAAAAAAAAATTTATATTTGTATTTTGTTGCTTTTTTTGTTTTTGAAAACCTTTTTACAATTGGTAAATTCCATTTTATATGCGCACTTGCTCAAATATCATTGGATGTTATTTTCATAACAAAATGCAATAATTTTTTTTTTTTTTGCGTTCTTTTCCGTATAACTATTTAATAATTTTTTGTTTTGTTTTTCGAAATTTTATACGCATATTAATTACATTTAGGGTGTGGAATTATTTATGCATTATTATTTATTCATAAACAATTGTACACGTTTATACATAGCTATAACATATTTGTGTGCAAATAAATAAACTCATGCTTAAAGAAGCAAAGTTAATAAATTGGGTTATGACCCATCAACCCATCATCATCATCATCATCATCATGCAAGCGAACGATTAATAAGTAATTGGCCTATTAATCGCATTGAAAGATTATAAAACAATATAAATATATATATAAAGTATAGTAATAATTGCCAGCAAAGAAAAATACTTCATATTACACCTATCATGGATATTGCTTTCATTATTCAAATTAATGTCTGTCCCGACTTTTCATATTTCCTTTACTCAGGCCACTTTCTCAACAAGCCACTTACTACGCAAAGATGGTCTAAGGATTTTTATTTCTCTTTACACTGCTTACAAAATGTTATCGATGCGATAATAATTTGCACAGCACTCATACGCATAGAAGAACGGTTTTTTTTCTCTCTTTCTCTCTCTTATCTCTTCGGTAGCATGAAACCAAACATATTCAATTGAAATTGATCAGCATCTATAATAGAAAACGAAAGCCAAAACATCACAATCGAATCGGGTTAGAAAACTTTGTCTAAAACATTTTTTTCGTTACTTTGCGGATAAAATATTAACTCTTATAAATGGTCTCCATAGGAAGAGCTTTCTTTTCTCGCGAATTCTATATGAAGTAAGATCAAAAAGTAGATCTATGTGATCCAAATATTGTGTAATTAATTTTTATATCAAATTTCTATTATGAATCAATTTTCGTTACAAAACATTAAAAAATATATATATAACTCTCTGCCGCTTACTTCTTATCAAAACTCTCTCTATACAGAGTGGTATCTAGAATGACCATAAATTATTAAATTATTAGATCCTTTTTGTCACCTAAAGGTTTACTTTTCGTAAGAAAAATGAACAACGAAAGTAATTGTAACATAAAAACGAAAAGCTATCGTAGGTGCGATTTTGAAGAGAAACGACATCGTTAAAATAATTCAAATAAATACATTTAAAGCGTAACTCAACCGGGATCATAACGGGCTAAACATTAGTGTGACGGCTGACAAACAATTACGAATCAATATCCACTTATGCTCTACACACACATATATGTGTGTGGGTTTTAATTAGATATCATGCTAGGCTAAGGCAATATCATATAATATAGAGAGGAAAACCAGCAGCAGACCAGCTGTCATGAAACACAAAGCATGCAGATCATCGATTTCTATTTTATGATATGGGGTAATTTAAAAAATATTGGGCGTACTAATAGCACTTAACATTCATTATCCTCGCGACTGTATATTCTGTAAGCAAATACATGCATATATTAAAAGTTAAATTATTTTCAAATTACTCCATTGCTATGATAATTTATATCTACGCAGTTATCTACTTTTTCGCGTAATTCTTTGGAAAATATTCCAGCATAACGTTAGAAATAAATAAACATTTAAACTCTATTTGCAATTTATCAAACAGCGACTTGTCTAAAAGTGGTGATTATTAACTTACTTGTTTTTTTATTTTTTTTGTTTTTTCTATTTTTTTGTTAAACGGAGTAACCGTCTTAATGAAAAGATTTAATAAAATAATATATTGGTTTCATAAACATGCAGGCATCTATCCGCGTACATGTGTATATATGTGTAAGCATAAACAAATATTTTCTAATATTGTGTGCACACTTATGCCTACATTTGCAGTACCTGCATATACATACATGCACATAAACCGGTTAGTAATTTAAATAAAATTATTTATCAACTTATATTATAATACAAAAATAAAAAATAAAAAAAAAAAAATTAAATAAAAATTAATAGATAAATAAAAATTTAAAGGTCAATTGTAATATAACGAGGAAGTTTAATATGTGCATTTACTGTTGTCGTTACTGTTATTGTCTAAACCTAACACGTCTTAAATTATTAAATCACACTAACTCGATTTAATTTATTATGTGAACGGCATTAATTAGCCAACTTAATATGTGTGTAATAATGTGTTTGATTTGACTATATTTGCCAGTATTTGTTTGTTTTGGTTTGCAACGACCCTATCTAAGCAAGAGAATCCATCGCATTAACTTCATAGACTGCTTTTGTCTACTTGCGTCGAAAGTTAGAAGAATGTCCACCACTTTCATGTATTCCCCGAAAATTCCACGAAAATTTTCAATACATTTAGAAAAAAGCTTTGAGAGCTTAGGTAGGTAGTCTATCGGTTTTATCCATTCCACTGTAAACTTCGTTCATCTTTCTTTTTCTTTTTTTTTTTATTTAATATGAACAATCATTCAGTGCATGTTCCCGGTGACGATCAGGAAGAAGTGAAGAGCAAGAAAAATATAGGGAGGTGTTGGCCGCAGCCCAATGGATGTGTACCCAATCGGTAAGACTTGTACGTTTATCGACTGAGCGCTATCAATAACTGCGACGAGAGTAAGTTGTACCGCAGTCGAAATTTGAAAGCACGAACACCACCTTTAGAATCTGAAATTTTCATTAGTATTTATCTGTCTTCACTATTGCTGTTATACTATTAGCATGGATAGTGGTTTAGATAAATATATAATGGCTATGATATAGGTCGACAGGTAGAGTAATTTCATTTCGCTTTCTTGTGTCGAAGGTGCGAAAAGAGTAAAAAGGTTTTTTCTTTTCTTTTGCTTCCTGTTGTTCGTTTTGGTTACATTTTGCCACTTAACTTTCTTCTTTACCTAAAAACGACGGGAATCCTTCGTTATTTTCTATGGCCCGCAATGTTTTCATTCAAACATTAATTAACCTCTAGGAAGGGAAGTCTTCAATATTAAGTCAGTCACACATTGCATGCAGACTGGGATTTTAATTAGTTTTGAAGATGAGAGAAACACTGTTGCAATAACGCTCCATGTAGATGGCGTTAGCATTCTACTGAGTAATAATCAGAAAGAAAAGATAAATAAGCAGTTATGGCATTGCTTCTAAGGCTTAAAATATATTAATATACATAACATATGCAGAAAGTGAGGACTTGTTGTTAGATCAACAGAAATTAATTTCAACTTTTTCCTAATTACAGAGGAAACTGGGAACTAATTTAGCACAAAAGTGCACAAAACTCATAACGAAAGTGAGAGAAAGAAAATTAGACACAAATGAATTTCATCACCGATCATGGATTTAAAATAAAAATATATGTTCTGCGTTACACAATTGAAGCACACTAATGATCAGTGAAAAACATTGGTTTAAAATGTCCTTCCCTCCGCGCTTGATAGAAAATGTTCGGTAATTACGTGTAACTCATACGTTCAGTAATACCACAAGAGTTGATTAAACATTAATGAGTTGTATATGAGTGCAACAATAGGTAATGAAAAATATAATGAACTTATAAGGAGATGGGAAACTATATATTAATCGTCATTATATTAATCGGAAACTAATTGGCACTATCTTTATAATATTAAGTTTAATATTTTTGAAACAACAAGTTAATGTATGGTTTTATATGTCGTAGACTTCTAATAGCGATAGGTATTTAAAATACGGACTAATCCGAGTTTTCTACAGTTTTCTACTCATGGTTTGTAATTAAAAACAACACCAATAATAACGATTGCAATAAATGATCGTGTAACAACTTTTAAGCTTAAATTCAGTTTCAACAACAAAAATACAACAAATAGATTATAAAAAAAGAAAAAAAATTTATATATATATCAAAAACTGGTTTTAGGAAATAATAAAGAAAAACTGATGAAAACAAGAACTCAACAAAACTTTTTAAACGAAAAACAACCTTACAATTAAATGTAATTTAAATAATCTAGTTTTTGTTTATTTATGAATGTGTGTGTGTGTGTGTGTGTGTGTGTGTGTGTACGCGTATGTGTTTGTATCATTTTGAAATTTTGTGCTTTGTAAATATCTCCATATCTGTACTTAGAATATTATATATGTATATATAGAGTTACGCCCCTTCTCGCGTACCTCTTTGCGTCTGCTTACAAACTTGGTTGCTTTTAATTGTCAAGTTCAAAATGCAAGCCTGTGAATAATCGAACAAGATTTTTTAAGATATTTTGTTATTCTTGTTATTGTTGTTGTTGTTGTTGTTATTATTCTAATCAACTCTTGGTGATTTAATGCATTCAGATTGTTTTGGCGGTCACCGCCGTCAACGCCAATCTTACGTATGCGGAATTGATCACCGCTATTATTAGTAAAGCAACGGCTGCCGCAATAACAACAAACAGCGGCAGCAGAGTTGCCGCCAAATATGGCATTAAACGTGAATTCAAAAACATTAGGTTGGGTTCACGTATATTGTGAAAAATGTGAATATTTCGTAGTTAAAAATCTAAAAAAAAAAAAAAAAAAAAAAAAAAACAAATATTTTTTAATTTAAAGGTTCACTTTGAACATTTGGAATTTGGTCTTATATTTGTTAATAAATTTTGCTGAAATATTAAAAAAAAAAAAAACTCAAATCGAGTCGTTAATGCATTATATATTATAAGTTGTTTTCATTGGAAATGACAGTTTATGATATTTTTTGTTTTTCAGGGAAAATATCGTACGACAAAAGCGTAGATGTGGTTTTCAAGCAAAAAAAAAAACCGCAATTATATGTAAATCGACATATTTTTAAAGAATTTTTTATATATTGCTAATCGGTATTATTCTCGTAAATAATTTTGATTCTAAAATAATATGAAGCAAAACCAATATTTTTTTTTTTTTTTTTTTATTTAAAAATATGACGCTATTTTATTTATTTTAATAAATTTATAAGTCATAGATGTGTCAAATAAGCTCCACATAACATAGGGTTTTTAAATTTGTACACGTTTTAAATTCGTAATTCAGCAGAATAATAATTTCATAAAAAAGAAAATAAAGTATCTTCATACATATCCTTTAATTTATTTTCAAGCTTTATAGTCATCTTAAAAAGGAGTATATTATGGTAAAATTTGATAACCTTCAGCATGCAGCTAAGCAATGAATGTTCTTCGTAAACTTGCCATAAAGTAGCTTATGGAATTTTTGTATTAAATTGTTCTCTGCATGTCTGCTACCGTATTAATAAGTAATTAAGAAGCGTGTCTATCAAGTCGCCACGAACAGTTTCAGTCCTTATAGCTTGATGATGATTGACATGTCGTCGTGTCGTGGTAGTTGGCCGTAGTTAATACCCAGACTATGGGCCTTACGGGCATATCTCCTCTCTCCCTACATCTTGTTGGTCATCACTGAAATAAACGTATAGGATCATATATACTCTTAAAAAAATGTTTTCTCTTCTAATAGTTCTTAAGGACTGTCATAACTCTTAAAGTCTAAATTCTACTCTTTCCACTTTTCAATATTTTATACTCTTCTTCTTTCACATCTGTTTCTTTCAAATTCATTTTCATGGGAAATAATTAATCGACATTTGCAAAGGATATATAGATTGTAATAAAATAGTATGAGAAAAACTGCAATGCAATATAACTAACTTCACAAGGAAGGCCATAAACCTTCCCGCCGTTCTTTTATAGGTTAATGCATATAGCATCGTTTCTTACATTTTTTTTTTTTTTTTTTTTTTTTTAATTATTTGTTGATTATTTAAATTGAAGCCTACAAATAGGCGATATTGATTTAAGGAACATATCTTTTTAAAAAAAAAAAAAATCTCTCTTCAATAATATTATAAAGTGAAACGATTAACATGCATTTGCCGAAATTTAATTTGGAAATTAATTTCCTGATTTTTTATTGAAAAAAAAAAAATAAATAAACAAATAAAAATTAAAGATCATGTTGTAAAAATCATAACTAATTTACTTTTTGTTACGTTTTTGTAAACATTCCTACTCTTAAACAGACCTAAACCGAACAAGTGGTTGCTGATCTGCAATATCTGCAGCGAAACACGCAAACAATTTCAGTAGAAATATATATATACACATTTAAAAAAAAAACTGGATTTATTAAAACGAATTCTGGATACCTTTAGATAAAAGTCAATATTTTTGGCGTTTGATGCATTTATCTAATAATAATATTTAGATAAGATATTTATTTTGATATGAGGCTTTTTTGCTCTCCTCTTTGTTGCATTATCTGTTGGCTTCAGGCTTTATGTAATTGAAATTAATATTCCTTGCAAATTATAATATATGTATATATAAAATTTTGATTTTCATTTTCGTTCTCATTGTTCATTAAGCAAATTGCCAGATAACTTGAGATAATATATTTTATAAGCGACTTGACGATGTCGCTAACTTTTCCTCGACAGAGCTAAGATCAGATCTTGCGTCATAGAAATTAATTGCAATGTTATGAATATCTTTTCTAAATTTTACTTCATTTCTTAGCATTTCGACAGACTTATGGGAAGACTATAGCAAAGAGTCCAAATTGATTCAATGTATCGGGAAATTATACATGTCTATACATATGAAATTCATTTATTTATTTAGAGCATCTCAAAGTACGCTTATATCACTTTGGAAAAGCAAACAACAAACACTTAATGATTTTCTAATGCGCGATTTCAGATGGGAGGTATCTAAAATTCGTTTTAAAGTGGATGTAATTTTCTTACTTAATATTTGCGTTTACGTATATTTCCCGCACGTATGCGTATTTTGGGCTTTTTTTTTTTTTTTTGCTCTACATCAGTATACTCCACCATGAGACAAGAAAGAAAGAAAGAAAGAAAAAAAAAAAAAAAAACCAACGCTAGCTGTTAAAAAATCACTAGACAGTGAAAGCAGACATATGCATACAAACAGTATGTGAATGATGCACGTATTCGCACAATGCCGCATGAAGGATTTTTAAATAAAACAGCTCAACAAATGCCTAAAAGCGCACAATAAGACTTCAATTTCGGGAGATATCCTGCATTTTAACACCATATTTTTTTTCATGTTTTTTGGAACTTTTTTTTCGCTGTTTGTGCATATATGGCCGCACACAACATGCTTAAGTGAACGAGTCGTTGCATTTTATTTAGCTATCATTTCACCGATGGCAAGCGATAAATTCGGTTTTTTATGTTTTATGGGGTTTTTTTTTGGGGGGGGGAAAAGGATTTTTGTATATTCGGGGAATATGCAAAAAAATGCAACGCAGTGGTGTTGTTGGATATGTGCCGGGATCCTGGCGTCAATTGCCCAATTCAGAATTTTTTGTCGGTTCTGAGAGTTTTGCTTTTCTTTTTCGTTTTTCGTTTCGTTTCATTTTTTTTTTTTTTTTTTTTGGACATTTGCCTTTTTACGGTGAATGCAACAACGATTTAACGCATTGCCGACTATTGCCACAGAATTTATGGGGAAGTTTTTTTTAGTTGTTTTTCTTTTGTTCATTTTTTTTTTTTTTTTTTTTTGTTTTTTGGCAATTCTTGATTTCTTTTTGTAGGCGCGATACAAAATTGTGCACGTGTATGTATATATGATAATGCAAAAGCAAAAAAAAAAAAAAAAAAATTAAAGAGATTAAGGCGATCTGAGTGGAATCACGATTTGCTTGTTATCCCATTATGGCTTAATTCTACAATGACTGCATGCATGTTTTTCATGTCGACGGGACGACAAGTGCAGTTTTTTACCCAGAGGATGTATGCATGAAGGGATATTAAGAGACACAGGCACATATGTGCCTGTTGCTGGACAAATGAATGCAAACGATACAGTTACTGATGGTAAAGATGATGTTGTTCATAATGCTCCTACACTGAAGTTTTTGTACTCTTACCGAATGTTCAATTTGTTGTTGCATTTACTTTTCAAGTTGTCTGGGTCTATAAATTTTTGTTTTATATTTTTTGTTACTTATTTTTCATTTTTGGCCAGTACTTGACTTTGTGATAAATTTTTTTTTTTTTTTTGATACCCTCTCCTGCATTAAGTAAATTTACCGTCTCTGCTCGTTTGTTGTGTGTTCTTGAGCACTTGTTGCACAATGACTTCACCGACACTCGTTCTTGTTCTTGTTATATCGTTATATGGTAGTTTATATTCATGGCCAAGAGTCATCATTAGCACCGCCACCACCACCAACAACATCATCATCTTTACCGAAGTCAGTATAAAAACATGTTATGTTGTTGTTTGCCAACAATTCCCACTCATTTGAAAATTCTTTGCAGTTTGCTTACGCTTTTTTTTTTGCATTTATATATATTTTTGTGTATGTGCATCTGCTGCATGCATACATGTTGTTAGAACTAGTTTACCCAAAATTTGTGACCATTATTACGTGTATGTTAGAATGGCATGGTAATGTGAGTAAGTAAGTAAGTAAGTGCATGAGTTAAGTGTGCACTTTGTAAAACCATAATTGGTTAAATGCTCTAATCATCATCATTCTAAATGTGTGCAAAACTAAATTGGCTTAGTATGATTTTTCACATTTAAAATAGATTTTACTATAGAGACCCCCGTACTTAAGCACATTTGTGAATTTAAATATTTTACTTACTGGTGGTCACAGTGGTTTGTTTGTGTTATTTAAATACCATTTTATAAAAGTTTAAGCAACTATGACAGCTATATGACTAATTGTTCGTATTGATATAAAAGAAGTCGATCTCTTATGTGGGCAACTAATTGTTCTGTGATATGGTAATATTATAAAAGACTAGTAGGAAAAACTGTTCATAAAATATTTATACAAATTATTGTTAATAAATGGCTTTTTCATAACTCACATAAAACAAAGAGAGAATGAATGCAATATGATCAACAATATTGGAAATTCAAACCCATCGCAATATTATGAAGAGCCTTCTTCATCGCCTATGCAACACCGAAGAGATGTTACGTGGGCACAGAATTTCCGGTGCAAGCAGATTCGTGCTTAATTATACAAAATTTGTTGAAAAATAATATAAAATAAAAAGTTCGTATATGTGTTACGTCGTTGAGAATGGGAGTGGGAAAGTCTCACTAGAAATTTTGGTAAAAATAAAACTCGCTACAAAAGATGGAAACTCAATGCCATCCTACTCATTGGTTACAACAAAAAGTATCGTCCTTTGCGCCTTTCCTTTGAATGTATCATGAATTCTTTAGTTAGCTTAAAATAACAGACAATCAATATTTCTCTAATCACTCATGCAGTGTGATACCATTTGATCTTATAGAACATTACAGTTTGATGTCTTTATTGATGAACTTCTTTTAGTGAATGTCTTTGGAAACAAACCTTAAGTATCTGCTTAGGTTTTATATTCAATTTCAAACGTCACATAGAAATTTGTCTTTGGTTCTTTGCTTTTTAGATACAAAAAATGATATATGATGGAAATCCCCAAGTTAATCTTTCATTTTCTTTCTTCTAGCATTGCTTTCAAAATTCATTTTTAACACTTAAACCGGAAAGTTTTAAAACAGTGTCTAATATGAAAATAGGCAGCTTCTCGACTTGCCATTTACCCTCCATACATTCTTAAGAAGGTGACATCATCAAATGTGCTTCTGCTAGCTAGCCGTCGCTAATCACAAAAAGAGATGTTAACCATTAAATCTGACTATCCTTTCCTAGATAAAATTAGCACTGTGCCATGTTGATCCACATACCATGATGCAGATATCTTTGCACTAAAATTCCATTCTTGCTATTAAAATTCAGATGAAATTAAGTCGCTCGAGCGTTCACTATGCTAATTCGGTGGCTTGTCGCCAGAATTTGAAGATGAAATTTCTGAATTTTCCGAGAAAACCGTAACTTATTAACAAACTTAAGTGAAATATGGAGAAGACCATATAGTCTCCTAACTTTCGCCAACCTACCATAATCTTCCAGCATAATCACTTTATCACGCCTTAGTATAAATTTTTCTCGATCTTTTCGATATGTTAATCAATAATTGCGTTTTCCTAGCGGGCCTAAGCAACTGCCAGCTGTAAATTTAACCTATTCTTACCAATATTGAAAACTCCCGCGGACCAACAAAAAATACTCTTTTCGTACATTCGTCCATTCTAGCTAAAAATCTGTAAATTCTTTATTCTCATGTTATCCTACTCTACTAAAGGTTTAGTATCCTTCTAGGTACTATCCAAAAGCCCGTGACACTTTATCAAATCACTCACATCATACAAAAATATTGGACAGAACTTCGACCAACTATTTCATTGGTTTATCAAAAGAAGCAGAAGCAACAGCTCGATCATCTTTTAACTAATTCTGTCGCGATATTTTGCCATTATTTTCCCTATGCTGTTTTTGCGAAAATGTTAAAATCGTGGCATAGCTCAAATACTATCATTTTAATGATTTAAATGAATAAAAAATTGTTTCTCTAAAAGTTTGTATAGCAGCGACAATGACAACAAGAAATTAATGCACACATAAGCAGTCTTGTATAATATTAACATCAAATGTCCGTGCATGCATAAAAGCATTTGCCCTAAAAACGTAATCAAAAACTCCTTTTATGTTTTAAAACGCAATGTACACAGAAAATGCAATTTCCTGTGAAATATCTATTGTCTCTCTCTTCAATTTTTTGCAAAGGAACAATTTAAATATAACTATAGCAACAAAGCTATAAATATATACAAAATGTAACGGACATTAATTGTCAGCAATTGTTTTGTGATCCTCAAGTATAGATACACATATATATATATATAGATATATATAAGCATATAAATGTAAATGTCCTTTCTACAGACACACACGCGCGCATATATACACAAATATATAAAAAAAGAAAACAAAAACTTACAAAGCAAATATAGAAATACTACTCTCTACTACTACTACTACTACTACTACTATCAATATTTATTGCGTATACCTAAAGACAGACATCAATGTATATATATATATGTATATATATATATATATGTATATGTACATTCATTAAATATGCAAATTCTAATACATAAACAGAGTAACAAAAAGTAGAAGCACAAAAACAACAGATACATTAAATAAATCTACACATTTCAATAAAGCAACAGGCAAAAATCCAAAAACTATGCTTAGCTTCAACACTAACCAACTATTATATAAGGCTCTATGTGAGCAGCAAAGCACACAAAAAACATTACTGTAAAAAAAAAAAAAAAACAAAAAAAAAAAAAGGAAAAAAACACGAGCAACTAAAACTATACTAAATCTAATACAACTATTTACAATTCATTCAGTCATTCATTCATTCATTAAATTCGGAAATTCAATTTAGAAACGAGAGTGGATTAGAGTAGACGGACAATGCAGCCCAATGCATGGAGGCAATATACATACAAACGAACCAATAAGCATAAGTTAAAAGAATTGTATGGATGTATATATATATATATATATATATATATATATATATATATATACATGAATATACACACACACACACACATATATATATATATATATATATATATATATAATATATATAACAAGTGGTAATTGTAGTTTTTGTTGTTGCTGTTCTATTTTGGAGTTATATATATATATATGTGTGCATACATTCACATCAACATATAGATATATATATATATATATATGTATATAGATATGCCGCCATGTGCACAAAATTCCACACAAAACAAACGCCTGTTGCACAATCTCTGTAATAGAAATACATACAAACAAACATATCTATTATTCTATTCTCTAACACATCTATATATGCATATATTTGTACATAAAAACATAGAATTCATTCATAAAATGAAATTTGTACACGATGATGACGATGCCAGTTGTTTGGTTGGTTGGTTGGCTAGGTTAGGGAGTGTATAGCAGATAAAGCTCTTTGCAATAGTTGCGTTTATGTTATAGCAGTGCCTCTCTATATATATATGTGTGTGTGTGTGTGTGCTTGTGTATGTGTAAGCAAGTATATGCTTATGCTGCAGCAAGTGCTGATGGCAAGTATTTATCAAACGATGCTAAATGTTTGGAATATAAAATTTAATGCCACAATAGGAAAGTAGCAACGACAAGAACAACAACAATAAAAAGAAGGGGGAGACAAGAGCATATAAACATTAATTTATTTTTGCATATTGCTACGTGTGCATCAAATAAAAGGAAAAGAACTTTATATTTATTATGCAACAATAACAATAGTTTAACCAAATCGTGATAATCATGATGGCAATGCCTCCCGTTCTGCCCGTTCGCTTCATCGCTTTACCAACCCCATCGCAAATTTACTTTAAAGTTTTTAGCATCCGGTTTTGCTTCTCTTTTCTCTCGTTGTTGTTTTTTTGGCTTAATGCAACTGTAAATTACTGGTTAGTAGCAATTCGATGCCTTCCTTCCCAACTTCCTAAACCAGATGCAAAAGCAGATGTTTTTTGTTTTTTTTCGCTAACTAACTAAAGAAGCAACAAGTGGCTAAATTCATTTTTCTAAACCCTCAACTTCTATCCAACATTCTATTCCTACTGCGTGCACATATAGAAGTTCGGTCAAGTTTACATTCGCTATACTTTACATTGAACGTATGATGGTGCATCTGCACAAGTGTTCATATCGAATTTTTATTACGTTTGTTTTTTTTTTTTTCTTTTCGCTTAATTTTTTTTAATCCATTTTCGTTAATAGCATTTACCAGACAAAAAATAATACACCGTTGTTGTGATATCGACTACTGAAGTTGTTCAGCTTTTTGTCAGTTTAGCTACCTTTTAAATATTTTAATGTATCTTTAAGTGCTGTTTGTCATTACATATCTAAAATATGACTAATAAATATGAAATGCCGAATAAAAGATCTATAAAGAAGTTTTCAAAGAAAAAAAACAAAAAAAAAGAAAATTAAATAAAACTCATTTCCATTAACTCGTGTTAAGATAAAATTTAAAGAAAGTTTTTGAGATTCAGTTTTCATCTGGCATTTATAAACATTATTGAAATTTTTTCGAAAATCATTTAATGCGCTTAATAAACCACCAGCGCTTTCTCACCAAATAATATGAGTTGAACAGGTTAAGCAATCTGTGAAATAAAGTTTAGCTCAGTATGCGAAGAAGAATTATTTAAGTTGACTTAGTATCATAGTAGGAAGAAAGAGCACCAAATTGCTTCACCATTAAGGCCAACGCGATTCAATTTTTTACGATAGTTTAACTCAATTGAAAGTTGAAGTATTGCCACTTACTTCATGAAATATGACAATAACACTATAGAAATTATGCCTTAAAAAGACCTACTCGTACTACTCGTTCGATTGTTTTTCCAAATTTTTTGAAAAGCAAATTCTAGCAACTCATGTATTTCATGAGCAAAATATAAATGTGAACAACTTTTATAAGGAAGCCTATAATCAATATATTTATTTAATTTAATTTTTATGAGATTGTAAGCAGAAACAATATTCGATCTACCCGCTTGAGGAAAGAAACGAACACGTAAGCCATAACAAGTTCGCTTTCGATGGAATGCACAAGAAAAAAAAAGCTTATAACAAACTATGCGCAATAATTGACAATTGCTTCATTTTAAAACCACATTGCCCTGAATATATTACAAACTGCCTTCAGGTGGCGGTAAATCCTTCTCCTTCAGCATTAATAATTATTCCATATTCGTCTCAAATTAAAACTTTAGTATTGTCACTAATTGTCTGTCATGCCAAACCTTAGTGAGGAAGAAATGAAATTTTTCTACATATCCAAGTAAATCTTGATCGCTCCTACGAATTCAAAGAGAAGATTGATATATATTGCAATTTCTTTGTAAAACTTTGCCAATTTCAATAAAAATCTATCTTGATCACTTAACATTGATGATCTTAGATCTATCTTGGCATTGAAAAAAGAAGAGGAAATGTTTAATTTATCTTTCATATGACAATCGACACTGCTTTAAAATGTATGCAATCTCGGAATGGGTTACACCAATCCACAGTTCTAGTTTGTAAAATTTTAACAATCGAGACCTGAAACATAAAATTTATGAAATCCTTTAGATTCAATTCCACAACCAAGTTAAAGCGACTGCGCAAAAAAAGGAAAATTTTTCTATACAAAGCTAATAAAAACACTGTAAGGGCCTAGCACAGATTGATGGGAAATTGTATAACAGATATAGGTAAAGTGTACTATTCAAAGACAGATTAATTAATTCGTTAGTGAAAGTATATTAAAATATTTCGAAATACAGATGGAGATAAATGCATTTACGGGTAGAGAGAGAGATGAAAAGAAGTTAGCGTTAAAAGTTAGTAAGCAATAGATATTGAACATCCGTTTAAGATACATACTTAAAAATGCCAAACTTATTCGTTATGCAAACAATTATTGAAAATTCTGTGAAAAAATTTTAACAAATTTACTTAATTTACGTAATCAGTAATAGACTTGATCTCTCGCATGATCTTAATCATGGAAATCATGGAAATATCAATTCGAAATAAAATGTTCAGTCGTATGCTCCGCTTATTAAATTTATTTGGATCATTTTTGTGTGTGTGTGTGTGTGTGTGTGTGTGTGTGTGTGTGTGTATGTGTCGGTATGAAGAGCATTTCCTTGTTTCTCAAAACCGAAAAATCGATTCTTACGTATAAATATTCATAATGTTCTAACTAAGCATAAGATGCATTGTTGCAGCGTTGCATCTTCTAAGCTCCAACTATTTCCAATCTGACCAATCTCTTGCCATAGAACTAACTTAATATGTAGTCTTGGCATTCTATTTCAATCTAACTTCAAAGTGCAACAAATCATATTCAGTTTTCTATGCGTGTGCGTGAGAAGCATTGAAGCGTGCATATACAGCCCCAAAAAAAAAAGTGCACACACGCATCTATCTGCACTATTTCGACATTGTATTCATCATCATAGTTTCAATGTAACGGCAGTTGTTGTAGTTTTCTAGCAAAATTTCCTAGAATTCTGACACACACACAGCCAAGCTGGCAAGTGTGGGTGTGCATCCACTTATATATGCATATGTAAATTTATACCGGTTTGAGTTTCAATGCCTGTGCATATACTTACTCTACTTATATCTAAGGGTGAGTCTTCAAAAGTGCATTGTTGTTGCCAAATATTTAAGTAATGCCATCTCGTTCTAACATTTCAAAATGTAGGCAATTTTTGTAGTTTTATGATTGGTCAGAGAAATGCACAAACAAATCTATCCTAAAAAAAAAAATAAAAAAAAAAACGAAACAAAAAGAAAAACAAAAACTCTTAGATATGATATCAAAACAAAATTAACGAAACTAGATAACGAAAGAAATTTGAAATAAATTTTATAATTTTTCGTTTTTTTTTTTTTTTTTTGAATGAAATTTAATTAAAAATAATTTTAAATAGATATTAATGCTATTCCTTTTTATATATTAACCTGGATTAAATGTAAAAAGTATAAAAATAAAGAATTATTATTATTATTATTATAGTATTTTCATGGGGAGAAGTGAAATATAAAACAATTTTGAATGACAAACAGAAAAAGTTCATTAAATTAATAAAAACGAAAAAAAAAAAAAAGGAAAAACAAAATTATCGATTGAATGCAGCCATGTACTGTTTACATGCCAGCACATACTTATATTATTATATACATACGTATGTGCTATCCCGACTTCCCTCTACCAACACTTAATTTATATATACCTATATATATATATGTATTTATTTATGTATATGTATGTGTCCTGCATAATCATTTACGTACATAGAGATGATTTGGTATGAACACAGGTACTCAATCGCTTTAATCGAGTGAATTCACTTCTTTTTTTTTTTTTTTTTTTTGCATTTTTGTTGAGCGCAGAATGAATTGATTTTATGCCGATATTGAAATTAAAAAATGTTTTGAGTTGCCATTAAATTTGGTATCGCTCTTGTTTAAATGTGTGGATCTTTTAAAAAAGTGCGGTGACGCACACATTTATATACACCGCACAGCTAGCAACAAATATCTCATTTAAACGTCAAATGTCTGCACTTAAATTTAAAATGTTGTACATAAACATGCATATATATATATATATATATATATATGTATGCATATAAATATAAGCTCAAACACACAACCACAGAAACAAATATACAGATTACACACCCATATATACGCATATATAAATAAACTTACAAACATTGCCATTAACGTCATTGTACTGAACAACATTGTCCTTTCATTTATCCTTCGTTGTGCTGACATGACATTTTGTTTAACTGAAAAACTGAAATACAAAAAACACAAAAAAAAGGAAAAAATTAAATGTTGAAAAAATATACACGAAAAATGAAAAACTCCGCCAACGAAAACAATAATAATATATAAATATATATATATATATATATATATGCGCACATATGTACACATATAAATGTATAACCAAAACAAACGCAGATTTCATACAAACACAGGTGTGTGAGTTTGTATATGTATCTTTGCATATAAACGAACAAATGTGAACAAATAAAAGAAAAAAGAACGCACGCATACATACATCTAGAAAAACAAAACTTTTCTATATAACCTGTCATTATATGTAAATACGTATTTATGTATATAGAAAAATATATATACAATTTGTATATAACGTTCCCTATATATATATATATACATAGACAAACCAAACAAAAATTTTTTTAAAAATGTTGCATTCATACCAAAAACTGCGAAAAAAACGCAACGTACGAATTGTTTAAAACGCACATTAACATAAAGTCACATATTATATACATAAACAGAATATATATTATATATGTTTATGAACGTTTTTATGTATATACATACGCGTAAACATATTTATACATATGTATAGATGTATATTTATTTAAGCTTGTTACAAACACGCTCTATATAGTATTCATGCAAATGTTTGCAAAAAAAGAATTTTTTTTTTTTTTTTTTTTTACCTAACTGCACCTACTTAACGGTGTTTGACTGTTTTTTAGCAGTGTCACAAATGTACTACGTATTATTTTTTTCTTGTTATTTTTGTTGTTATTGTTGTTGTTATTAACATGCGTATATGCATGCATGTACATATTTAAAGGTATACATAATTTTGCAGAAGATACACAATGAACGTAAGCGTATTACATAAACTTATCATTTGGTTATTGTATCATTTCCTATATGTGTGAGTGCGTTCGTTTTCTATAGGGGACATTATTGAGTGGTAGGTTTTAAAGTGCTCAACAGATCTCAAATTCAAATTGTATTGCGATTTTTCAATTTTAAATTTACTATTTCGTACTCATTTACATTATTGGCCAAGACAATGACAAAAGAAAGCGCATTAAAAGGTTCTATACTCGCGTTTCGATTTATTTATTTATTTATTTATTTATTCACTGTCGTAAATAAATTTATAAAGTTTGGACTTAAAGGATACCTAAAGTTACTTGCTAATGCTTCCAACAGACCACTGTTAAGTAAATCAATTAAGATGAAGATATGGTTAGATTTGGAAGCTCGCTCCGTCCAGGGGACATAAGGATACTTTTGTGGACATCTGATGAATCTATATGAAAATGATATTTCTCAACGAGCCAAACAAATTGAGATGTTGCTTTTCAAAACTAATTTAGTATATAAGTACAAAGCGACTTAAAAACCATTCATTCATATATTTCCTCGGTAGTAACCAGCTATTGAGTGAAGAGCTCATCTTCTAGCCAACCCCTTCACCATCTCTTAGAAACTCGTCGCCGAGTTAGCAGCCCAAAACCTTAAACTCTTCTTAGCCGGCCGAAGCCGTTGCCCGGGGATCACCACTGGGAGGTGAGAGTTTCGGTACATCTATGCTACCCATCAAAGCATAGTTTATCTCCCCAATATAAGTACAAACCGACTATGGCGATATAGGCAAATTCGAGACTCTAGTGTAGCGAAAGCAAAATATAGTTGAGATTAGTTGCAAGTTGAATACGCCGAGAGTTAGACGTGGAGATATTCTTATTCATAGAACCGCATGTCAGATTAAGTCAAACTGCATGCAATTATACTTCTATATTTTATTGATACAGCAAAGTCACAAATTATAAAAAAACAAGAGAGGAATTTTTTTTAAAAAGTCTAAATATTCTTTTCTCATCATAATGATGACCAACGAGCTTACGAACGACGATTCCATTGTATTCGTTTAAATGGCTTTTTCTTGGCAAGCCTGAAGGAGCAGGCGCGATCCATTTCTTATTTTTGTGAACTTAGCGCACCTGAATAAGATTTTATATGAAATAATTTGAATGCACTGCAAATTTGGTGAAAACAATCAAAAAAACCCAACATAAATATATCCAATAACTTATAAACATAACTTTTGATGCTTTGCAAAAAAATTTACTTTGTAAGAAATATGTATCAAATTTTTATTCGATAAATTGGGTTTAATTAAGAGTAAGAAAGGACAATGAATTATGATCAACTGATGAAAAGACGCTTTCAATGCCTACCAATGCCTATTGTACTTGAAATCTTTGGGACACTTCCCTCAAACGGAAATCGCTTTTGGAATTTAAATTTGTTATCATTAACTGATTCCAAACGTCTTATGATCGTATGAATGAACTCATATGAATGAACATCTTGAAAGTAACTGAAGAATATGATTTCAATGAAATATTTAATGTAGTTAGTAAGTAACTAGACTTATTCTCGTGAAAACGAGAACAACGACAATCTCAGTTGCTAATGCTCATCGTACTTTAATCCTAGAATTTGTATACTTTGGTCGGAAGAAATTATGATAATAAAGTCAAAATTTTGTAGTACTGACACGTCGGACTTTTTCCTTCGGGAATATTTTAAGACTAAGGAGAACGCCACAGTTGTGAATGCCTGAATAAATGTTTTTTTAACAACAACAAGAAGATAAGTCGATTTTAAAGAATTTATATATATACGCAGATGGACAGAAAAATAAATGCGAGAGATATATTCTCAGTTCAGTTCTATATCATAGAAATTATAATGGTTAGCTTCCACAAAGCCGAGCACATTTTTACATGCCGCAATGTGTAGTCAAAAATAATTCCGGGAATCCCACGTAAGCTAATTTTCGTAGTAAAAAGTTGCGAGCTTCTATTTTGCGTTACTAGCTTTTTCACCATGACCGTGAAATAGATGCATTCTCTTTAAATATGTGTGCGATGGGTCGAACATATCAATATAGTGAAAAAGGAGAACGGCTAGTCCACCATATCCGAAATCAGAGGAAAACGGGCAAATTTATTATCGCATCGATAGATCGGTCGAGAAACTTGGTCACGAATGCTTTAAATTCGCAACAAAGGTATTCGAAGACATTAGGCAATGAAAAAAACTTCAGGAAGAGCGGCTTGTAGTGGTCCTTTCCTCAGGAAAGTTAATTTGATGCAGATCAGCAGGCGAAAAAAAGTAGCGAAATATACTTCGGGGCGACAAAAGTAAATTAAAAGTAAAACAAAAAGTAAATTTATTTCCTAATGAGAAATGTATGTCGGTCAAAAAATTCCAAGTTTTATTAACTGTAAAGAACAATGAAGCATGACGGACGAAATTTGCAACCGCATCTCCTGGGTGGATGTCGGTTATAATGCATCTCATAGAAAGCACTTTAGTGAGATTTGTATATGAAGCGCTAATGTCAAATATCATATCATATTCTCTCCTCCATAACTAATAATTTTTCCATATGAAATTTAAAAAAAACAACTTAAAAAATAAATAGACAAATTTTGCCATTTTAAGGAAGATTATCGATGTGAATAAAAGTTTTTGTATAAACATGTCTTCTCCCGATATCGTCTCCAGAAGTGATTAATTAATTTAAAAAGAAAAAAAAAAAGCAAAAGTTTTTTATATCCTTGATAACATAGTCGAAAGCAGTAAATAAATGAAATATATCTTTATTAGCAAATAAAATGAAACAATAGAGAGAAAGAATGTAGGGCATTAACTGCGTATTGATTTGAATTAAAGCAAATATTTTCTAATGATTAAAAAATTTGCCAATTTATAGAAATATCGTACGCGTACAGTTGCAATCTATTTAACACTCTTGGAAAGTTTTCTTGTTTACTTTTACATGCTTTTCAGTAATGTAACAACAATAACCAGCAACAACAATAACTGCAGCACACTATCACAACACAACTTTATAGTATTAATAACATATGTATTACAGTAACTAACAAACAAATAACTAACATAGAAAAATTGCAAAAAAAAACAAAAAAAAACAAAACACAGAAGAAGAAGAAAAATAAGAAGAAGAAGAAGAAGAAGAAAACATGTTGCCACGCACCACAAACTTAACAAAACTAACCAAACATATATATAATGTTAACGGCCAAACTTTTTTTTTTTTTTCGCAATAAAAGGTGTCTATAAAATGTTAAACACATGCACCGACATCACACATTCACCCGAACATATGAACAGATATAGATAGGAATATAAATATGTACTCATACTCAGACATATAGAGAATAAGTGCGTATAGCATTGGGGTTAACTAAAGTAATATTGACGGTTATGCTAGTGGGACACGAATTGAATGTGTATGTTTATGTGCCTATAAGCAAGTATGTGTACACAAACACGTGCATAAACAAACAAATAGAGACGTTACGTTTCTTACCGTGTGGGCTAGATTTCATAGACAAAATAACAACAAAAACAGCAACAGCAACAGCAACAGCAACAACAATAACAAGAACAGGAACAACAAAAACGTCAACTTTTTTTCATAGAAAATTCTATTTAGCATACATTCAGGCGCTCATAAACTATGCTTTATACATACATACATGGCCGTACGTATGTATACGTATATATATATATATATGTATATATATGTACATACATAAGCTTAACAAAAACGAAACATGAAAACAAAAAGGAAACTGCAAGGGTAATGGTTCGAGGTTGCCATAAGGTAGACTGAGCTATATTTTGACTTTCTTGCTGTGTTTAATTTATTTTTTATTTCACATTTTTCATGATACGCAATTTTACGCTGCAATTGCATGCGTATTTGTATTTGTCTTTGTCTGAAAGCACTCAGTGAGTAAAGAGACAGACGGGCAAGGAGTGACAGTGGGCTGAATAGGCAGTAATGTGTACACAACTTTCGTTCGCCTATAAGTATATATGCACTTGCGTATATTTGTAAAGAGATAATAAAACTGCAAGAACATACATGTAAACAACAAGTTGAATATGAAGCTCATATTCATCTGTGTGAACGTATGAGAACATATGAATATAGGAGCGTTTTAAGCGTGTATGCGTGTATGCGTGTAAGCGTGTACATGTGTGTGCATATAAACAGATGTGTATAAGTATACACGTGTGTTCATCATATCTACAAACATGCTTGTTGTATGCATATAATTTGTGTTTATGTATGTATAAGTGCTTGTCGCATCAACCCTATTTTTCAGGCATAAAATGCGTTTGCATTTTATGCGTTTTTAAACGCAAAAAAAAAAAAAAAAAAAAAAAAAATTTTTTTATTTTTTTGTGCAAAAGTTTGAGTTTCAAAAGTCTCTCGAGGACATTAACCTTTTTGTGGCGCACACATCCTACACACACACGTGCTTACAACAACTATACAGCATGGCCCATTACAAAACGGGCTCGATATAAAATATGCATTTGTTTGCTTGCTTGCTTGCTTGAGCCGGGGGACCGAAACATAGAGGAAAGGGGAATCAACATATGCACACGTTGATATATGTTTACATATAGAGAGTAGAAATGTAGCTGCAGTTTCGTTTGTCGTTAACGTCCGCTGTAGAACACGTGAACTCAGCTCAGAACTTTGTATATATTTTTTGCGTTTACTTAACAAACGTTTTGTTTGGGTTGTTTTCCTCTTAATTTTGTTTTTATTCATTTTTTTTTATTCTTTTTTCCATCAAATTCCGTTTGCGTCTTTGTTACTTACATTATTTTCGGTATTCTATTCTAACTTTTCGTTGCGTTTTGCTTTTAAAATTGTCGGTGTTAAGACATAAAAAAAAAACTTGCAGCATTTTTTTTTTTTTTTTTTTTGCTTTTCTTTTTTGATGAAATGTTTTGCAAAATGCAATTTTCCTTTTCGCAGACAAACACATACAAACATGCACGCACGCATACATAAACGCACTCGCACACGCACACACACACTCACTGCGTTAAAATAAATCAACATCTCTTTTGTGAAATTTTCATTTTATTCCATGTGACCCGCTTCATGGGCTGTTTTAATGAGCAACGCACACATATATTATACAAACCATGTAGTACCATATTTTCTTAAGCCTTTACCTCCACACAAAAATGCCAACAACAAAAATGACGGTGTGGATGGAGTGCAAAAAAAAAAAAAAAAGAAAAAAAAAGCCTTACGTTGCACTAACCAAAACGTGCACGCATGCACGCACGCAATGCGAGCCCAAAAACTGTATCCGACTATGTTTCGTAAGTAAGTGTGTTTACGTTACATCAGCCGCAACCGTCATATCGACAGCCAACGACCTAAAATCCATTTGATTTGCACCTAGACGACGACTGCGACTCATATGAGCGATTCTTTGTGAGACTCATTTCAAGGGAAGTGTTGTTGCTTACCATTATTATATGTTCAGAGCTATGTGTGTGCAATGCGCGCGGCCTGTAAACATAGACAGGAAAGAAGCAATGGGTCTTAAGGTGGCCCGACATGCTGCAGGTGTGTTGGCAACCTCGTTTTACTAGCAACTCATTTAGAATTTATTTGTTTTCGTTCACTCTACTACG
>NW_023998417.1:6993931-6998037 GCF_014805625.2 Glossina fuscipes
TTTTTTTTTTTTTTTTTTTTTTTTTTTTGCTTTCAAGTTTGTTTTCAACTTTTCTACGTTATTTTTGCCAATAGTTTTTTTTTTTTTTTTTACAGCACAAACTGTGATTCTTTCCTTTTCTACATGTTATTTTAGCTTCCGGTTAGAAAAACTAAAAAATAAATATGTTTGTGAATAAGGAAAAGAAAATTCAAATTTCATGCATGTGGTAAACAGGCCAACATGCGTGAGCCTTCCTTTTTTCCTCTTCCTTCTGTCAATTGTCCCTAAACTAAGCTGAACTAGTAAGCTACTGCGTGCATGTTAGTCTTTATGTGCGTAAAATAACTTTAACTTTTATAAAGCAATTTTTTTTTTGTTTTTTTTTTTGTTTTTATTATACAGAGAAATAAATTATTATTTTTGTGCCCACCACCGTAGCGCAAAAGTGTTTTACATTTGTCAGTGCGGTTGTAACATTCGAAAACACTAACGATGGCACAGAGTAAAAATTATATACAATTTTTTCTTTTTTTTTTTTTTTTTAATAAGCGATATCCTTCCATGTATCTTCTGTATGTAGGAATTCTCACAGTTTGCAAAACCTAATTCAAACCTAAAACTTTGGCAAATATGCTGTTAGTTGAGAATAAGTTTACTCCGCCCCACTCCTATGCCCCAAACCAATACAATTTCCTACATCGTTTTCAAATCATTGCTTAGACGTTCACCATAAGTTCGCTCAGTGCAATAATAATTCTTATTAATCAATGAAAAAATATTCTTTACTCCTTTATATAAATATTCGCTTGAGAGCTGTTGAGAAAATGTGTTCAACATACGTCCGAAGGCGGACATAACTTTCTATTCCTTTTCTTTGTTTTGTTTTTTAATATGAATAAATAGATTGATGTGTTCTTCAAATACTAGGTATTCATTAATTTATTATCTATACATATCTATGTATATGAATGCGTAACTTTATATTATTATATGCATCCACACATATACACACACACAAACTAAAATTACATATAATACTGAAATGAAACAAATTAATGTTAACGGATGCATTATGTAAAAATAAATGTAATGAACAATATTTTCAATGCATGTCCTTAGGAAAAGTTTTCGTTCGAACTTACTTAACGGAGTTATTAAATAAATTTCCTGTATGTAATTATATTTGTTATAATTTTGAGGAGAAGAGAAGCATTTACAACCACGCAACGCAAAGCAATAAACAATAAAAAAAAACTAAAATTGAATGCATTCCTCACGTGAAACGTGCGTCAACAATTTTAAACGTAAAAACTTGCGTTATCCACAAGTGTTAGTTGTCCTCAATGCTGAAATGTTCCTTTTATGTTAAAAAAAAAAAAAAAATAAATAAATAAATAAATAAAAATAGGTTCCAAAATGAACTGACAATTTACATATATCATGAAACATATTTTCCAATTTGATTTTTTTTTAATATCATATTTTTATAAAAAATAAAATAATGAAATCGCTTTTACATGTGATAAAAGACATATGACAAATAAGATTCTTGAGAATGACTACACATGTTGATCCTTATTTTCTAAAGCATATTAACGAGCAAGGAATACTGTCGGCATAATCTCACATGTCCATCCATTTCAATTGATTTGCAGCTTGACTTTCACGTAAAACGTATCCCAAATATTTTCCAAATTTATTCATGTTGTTATCAAAAATTTCGTCTCAAATACAAAAATGATATTATCTTGCGCTGCTTGGATTCTTGGCGATTTTCGCGAAGCATTAGCTTAAGAACTGATGCATAAAATTCAAAAAAAAAAAAAAACTTAAGTACGTTCTAGCGGACGTAAGTTGTACATCAACATAACGTTAAATAGTTTACTTGCCCTGAATAAGGCGCAAAGATTATCTTTGTAATCATTACGAATAAATTATAATCCAAGCAACTTTTTAACGTATTCCGTGTTTTCTAAAGCTCTATCAAGGCACATCATCCGCGTTTCTTGGAGAGAAATATAATCTGAATCCAAAGTACGTTTAAAAAAACACTTTCTTTAACAATTTTATTATCATTCTTTTCTGCTTACCTTAGAGACTCCAAACCACCTGAATAGCAGAATAGGTAAGAATCGCGACTACGAAGTCAATGTCGGCATAACACTTATCGATTAGGTACACACCAGTTAGGTTGTGGCCGCCGCCTTCCTATTTTTTTTTTTTTTTTATTTGTCATCTCTTCTTTCTGACAATCATCGTGTTATAGAAATGGTGAATACCCCCGGAGTGATTGATGATCATATTACAAAAAAAAAACAAAAACCGTTAAGACGGTAGGTAGCCTTTCCTTGTTCATTAAAAGCAAGTCATCGCATCTCAAGAAATTCATCAAGAATTCCTTATGTTCCTCTCTCTATTTCCGCACTGTAACGGAGAGGTAATATAGTACGCCGGAGAATATATAGAAGATCCGAACGTGAATGTTATATACAATGCTACCTACGGTACTTCTAGTTATCAATAATGTCAAGAATCGAAAAAGTTTTTTGTTTCAGCTTTTCTGGCAATGCTGTTGGTAGTTTTTTATATTAACTTGATCGCAAATTATCAGAAGACATAAAGTATTTATGTGTTAGGTAGATCTCGTCCCACGCAATTTTTTTTTTTGACTGTTTCAGGGCTATCCAAATATCTTCCTCTTTCTTAGCGTACGGCAATTATCTACGCTATTACTTAACTCTTCTGTCTCTGTTGAAGACCGTATTAAGCATTCGTGTACAATACATAGAGAAATCTTTCCATATTTACGTTGACATGTATTAGAAAGACACAAAGCGCTCTTTACTAAGTTATAAATCATTCAAATTATATCATCTTTGAAGAGTTTTGCATCCACATCTTGTGTGGCACTCATCCGAATGGTATACTAGTACTAGTTACAAGTTGTAGTGCAGACACGTACCTATATACCTTTCGCTTTAGTAAATAATTCGTTGCTTGGTACGTTATCCTTATTATAGTTGTTACCTACTCCTTGCACTTCTCACTTTCCTTGCTTTACTTAACGAAGGTAATAAGAATTCATTGCAAACGTTTACTGATCGCTGATGAAGTGAAGAAACTGTTAGCTAAAGAATAATTCTTCTAACAGTTGTCTTTCGCTAAACCTGCTCCATGGTGTGTTTAAGTTTTCAAAGCAAATCGAAACTTGAGATGAATATCATAATTCCATTACTAATCCCAAGATGCGTAGGGTGTTAGGCACTTTGATCCGGCCAAGGTGTAACATTAGGATTTACTTACTCTTCCACATATTTCACAATTAAATCATCATTTTTGCAATTTAAAAGAAAAAAAAAAAAAAAAAAGAAAAAAAAAAAAAAAATTTAAATATAATTAATAGTTTGGTAAAAGTAATGAACACATCATAGTGACACGGACGCGGACGCGATGTTTAGGGTGAAGTAATTGCAGTATAGCAAGAATATAATCATCAGTCATCACTCATACGTATAGAATTTCAATGAATGGTCAGCAGAAAAACCGCAATAATTAAAAAAAAAATAAAAATAAAAAAAAAACAATATGAAAAACAACAACAAAAAAGCACTCATGCATAAGTAATCTTTGAAATAAACACTATTTCCAGTATTTGGTACATATTTTTTTTTTTTTATGCCTTTCTTAACTTTTAAATACAAATATGCCGGAATAAAGGACGAAAAAAAATTCCGTTTAAATCTATAGATGTCTACGCAACAACGCAGGTTGTTGACGCATTTCTTTGCATGTTTGATGGGGTTTTCAGGTTTAATTTGTTGCAATTACTTATAAAACAATATGCTATTTCCCAAATTATATATGAGCACACGTATAAAAATGGAACTCACGCATACACATACACGATGAATGAAAAAGGGAATAAAATCGAAAGCGAAGAAAATATAAACGAAAAACGAATTTAAAACTAAAAAAAAAAAAAAGAAGCGAACGTGAAACAATTTAGAAAACGATTTAAATGAATTAAATAATTATATGAGAAAAAGAAAAATGCGAATGTGAATTGTAACACGCTTTCAATAATGACAGAAGAGAAAAACAACACCTTTTTAAAAAAAAAAAAA
>NW_023998417.1:6998137-7008774 GCF_014805625.2 Glossina fuscipes
TTTAAAAAAAAAAAAAAAAAAAAAAATATATATATATAAGAATTTTTATACATATATATATTTTTAATTCCTTTATCATAACTAATATTTTAATTTTTTTCTTGTATAATTTTAGGCTTAGAGCGTATCGCTGAAGAGTTAATGGGGCTTAGGAAATGGAAGCAATACCAAGAGACATTAATGCGAAGCTATTTGAATTCAGAACAATTTGTTGCAATAATCGACGACAACGCAATCATACAGAAGAAAGACCTGGATAAATTGGCAGATACAGAAGACAACAACCACCGCGAACAAAAAGATAGAAAGACCGAAAACCGTTTTATTGAATCCAGTAATTATCCACAACAACAACAACAACAACAAGGTAAATTTTGCTTTCTAAACGTTTCGAAAGGAACAAAACATTTTTGAAATTTGAATTTTTGTTTGTTTTTTTTTTTTTTTTTTTTTTTTTATATTTGATTGGTTTAGCATCACAAAATCTTACACAAATAAATTGTGTAGAAAATAATTCATCATTCACCGAATCACTAGCCAATAACAATAACAATAACATCACACCGAATACCCTTAAAGCAAATATTGATTTAGAATTGCCGGTGAGTCCATCACAACCGCAATCGCCAGCATCACAAACGCATATTGAACCTGAACCCATCGATTGGAAACCGAATGATAAGTGTTATTTTTGCATTAACGGTAAATTACTCACAGTGAACGCCAAGGGTGAATTGGTGGCCGAATCCGGCCCAACCGGGTCAGAAACGGACCACATGCAAAGAGTAAGATTTAATTTATATTCATAAATTTTTAATTAGATTATATAAGTGATAATGAATTGATGAATTTTTAGCTTGATTGCGATACGGATTCTAATGAATCGTCCACACTAACGGCCAACGTAAACAATTTACCCTTTACGGGTGGCCCTCTAACCGAAAGTAATCGCATAACACTGAATAAGCTTTTAACGCCGCATCTGAAAACAATGACCTCAATGGATTCGATGGCGGTACGTTTAGCTGCCATTCAATCAATATCGGGGCAATTACTTCCAAGTAAGTAAAATAATAAACTTCTTCTAAAGACCAAAGAACATGAGTAATGTTTTAGAGTTTTTTTCATTAGTGATATCCATCCATCTATCCATCATCGATATCCCCCTCCCTCCCATTAATCTAATTCCATATTTATAATTTACGCAAGAAATAATTCAAAAAAATAAGCTTCTCTCCCTTCTTGTCGCACTTTTGCCTTTAAAAGGGAACTGATCAAGTGTCTTTCACATCGGTATCTATGTAAAGGCAATAAACTAAGACCTAATGCTTAATTTGAAAATTTTGCTTCTTTGAATCTTATTGCTTCATAATTTTAAAAGTAAGGTTAGACAAGTTGGAACATGAAGAAGCAGAACATTAGAATGTCGTTGATACCAATCTCAAAGCCCCATTGCAAGCATTGAACTTACATAAATTTACATTTAATGTAACAATAAAAATAAAAAAAATATTTTTGTGATTTTTTTTTTTTTTATTAACTTTTTCTATTTCCCATTAGATTTTAATTGGATGGGTCAACAGCAGCAATCATCAACACAAGTAACGCAGCAACAGCAACAACAACAACAGCAGCAACAACAACAACAGCAACAACAACAACAACAGCAAACACAACCGCAACAAAATGTTTCGGTTACACCAACTACCTCAGATACATTAGCGGCCGCTATAAGTCCCACGCTAAAGGAATCGCCGAATTCCAGTGATGCAACCGGTGAACAACCTTTAGATTTAAGTTCCAAACCATCTCCAAATTCATCGCTTATTGGTGATTTAAAGAGTGTGAGGTAAGTTTAAATTAAAAAGACTCTTAACTAATATTAGTTTAATCTAATGAATACATAAAATGAAAAAAGAAATATTTTTATTAGAAATATTTGGAAAAGGAAAAAACAAATCAAATCAAATTCGATGAAAATGTTGAACAAACTTAAAGGAAATTTACTTAAGAATCGATTTGAATTTTACGAATTTTATTGCATTATTTTATATTAACAATTGCGTTGTAGGTGTCCAATAGTAGATTTACCGCTTATCAAATTAAATGACAGTCATTGTAAATCCTTGCCATACGTATTCAAATTAATATTTAATCAGGTATCAAAATGTAAATAGGAAATCTTGTATAAAACCGAATAAGCGCAACTGCAAATGTAAATTCGCTCAAATTATGAACGCATAACGTAACGTAATCAACATAACTATTATTATTATCATAGACGGGTAGAGAGATTACAATTTTTACGTATTTAAAAAACAAAAAAAATAAAAAAGTTGTAATTGTTAATCCAATTTAATCTGACAAACGAAACGACAAACGACTTGTTTTGAGATTCGTTGTTAATGCGATTAATTTACGTTAACGTTGATTTCTAATTAATAACTTTACAACATACCAGAAATACTTTATTGTCAAACGCACAATTAAACCTTCATTCAATATTGGCCTATGTAAATCTCAAATATTAACGGTAAAAGTTAGAATAGATTTGTGTCCGGCGTGCAACCAATATAATAACAATTTCTTTACAATCTTTCCTTCATCAAGAAAACAGAAGAGGGAAACGTCGGAATCTTTTACAGTGAGAGCAAATTTTCTAAATTCGACAACGAAAGTCAATGATATAAACGCTTTATCGGCGTAAGATTTTGAGTTCGCCTTGCCAAGCCCAACGTAATAATTATGTTGAACAGATAAGATTTCTCAACTCCATCCGCCTAAGTCTACAGCGCCCTCTAATAATCAAAATATAAAATGTGGTAACTAATTTTTCATGTTTATCCAAAGTATGGTCTTCGCTACTTCTCCCATTTTTTTTTTTTTTTTGACAAACAATGATTAGCTTGCCGAAAAGACATCATCGTAAGAATGAAAGCCCGGCTCAAACAGCCAAAATTAGATCGAGTTATATGTAGTTTACGATAAAGCTGAGTAGAATTTATTAACACACAACGAACGAATTTTTGCTTTCACTATATAAATGGGGATTCAGTTAATCCTCTGTCAACCGTTTTATAGGGTACATGTTACATTCAATTGTTTTTCTTAACCTCTGTAATGGAGAGTCAAAAAATGTTAGGCGCTAAGGCGACACCTCAAAAAATATGCAGCGAAGGACTGATAACTAATTGAAAGGACTGATAATAATTGATTGATATTCCGATGAGGAGATACGCTCTTAAAAGACGAGAGGTCCTCCCGACTTTGACGGCAAGCTTTTAAAGTTAATATCGGAGGAAAATTTCGCGCTAATCAACAAAAGGTATAGCAAGAAATTGAAATATCTCTCTATCTCTCAGCTCTTAAATTAATACAATTTTGTTATTCAATGAGAACAGAAAGTAAATAAATGTTTGACGAAAGTTACTTATGACTCGACCGAACAGGGTGTCGACAATAACCGATGTTAGTCACAAAGAATTATGTCGCCTGATAACGGCTAGGAGGTTAACACACAGTTCAGATTTTTATTCCGAACTTCTTTTAAGCGAATTTTTTAATGCTATTGAACGTATTTTATAGAAACAGAATGGCACGAGATATTTTATTTCAACTGCTATCTATCGTTAAGCATTAATTAATTCATCTTTCTATTAGGCAGAAAATAAATTCAATGCAGAAAGCAATACCGATCTTTCGCAAACAGATAATAATTCATCTATTGGAACAAATGTTATTCAGAAACAGTAATGTCTGTTAGTAACAGCCGTCAGAGTAGAGCATTTTAGGTTAATGCAGTGAACATTTTTCCAGTATATTGTGGCCTACATTGACAAGACTTTTGGCACATAGACTTACTTTTTTTCATCTCTTTGTTACTAGCGTTTCCTAATGGTCGCGTAAGCTATATTATAAAACAAGCTCGCCATAAATATTCAATCTTATAGCCGACGTTAGTGGTTCGCCTAGACCGCATCATGGTTACTTGAGATGTGCATACCGTAGTGCATACCTAATTCATTATTCGTAACCATTTAGTGGGACTCTTATTGAATTTCCATTCATAAGTCATAGTAACGGAATTCCTTTTATAGTCAACTTTTTTATATACATATCAGAGAATAATTTACTAAAAGTTTTCCCTAAGAAATCAAAGTATCTATCCAAGTATCTATTGTGTATTCACAATACCACGCAGAACTGTTTCAACAAATTCTCACAATATTATTTTAAACAACGAACAATCTCATCTTAGTAATCAATTTTGTGGTTTGACATTAAACTCGCTACAGATATACGATGGCATAGATTTTATTGAAAATTCTTATGAGATCTTTTTTGTAATCATAATTAGGATTCTCCTAAGAAGTCGAATGCAAAACTACTCTCGTTTCCAAGATATTAACATTAATAACAATACGAATGTATTCAGCTTAAAGCATGCGAATAAATTCCGAATCGGGATAATAAGGGTATGTGTATAATGTGTAAATATAACTTTGTGCCAACAATACAACCGAATTAATACAGAGATACTTAAGGCAGACGGTGATAATAACTTCAATTATATTTTCGTAAAGTTTGAGTGCATACATATGCGTTAATATACACAAATGTCTATATATACTCGTACAAACACAATAACAATTATCCGCGTATTCATGCGATACAAGCAACCATGCATTTGTGTGTAAATGCACGCGCTTAAAAGAGATTATGGTTGATGATGACGATGGTGCTGATGAGGATGATGATAATGATGATAATGATGATGATTATGGTGGCGCGACAAGACTGAAATTTATGTAAAAATTTGTTTTTCACCTCCTCTTATACCCCTACTCGTTTGCTTTTCTTGTTTCGTTTGTTTTCGTTTTTGTTTTTGTGAATTTTTTTTTTTTTTTTTTGGTTTTTCGTTACACAGAGGTAAAAAACATATACGCATTCATTTGTGTATGGATGTATGGATGGATGTATTCATACATTTGGGGAATGCAATAGCGACAGCAATTAAGTAAAAGATGCATTCTGTTGCCGTGCATTGACGGCAACAACAACAATTTATCTGCGCAACAACAGCTTAAATACTGTCTGAGTACTTATGTATGGCAATAACATTAAGGTGTGATTTTAATGAAACATTGAGGCAAAAAAAAAAAAAAAAAAAAAAAAAAAAAAAAAAATAAATTCATGTTCACGTTCACCGGTAAAATATATTTTAAAAAAACAAAAAAAAACCAAAAAAAAAAAAAAAAAAAAAAAAATGAAATAAAATCAAAGAACAAATCAGAACAGGAAGAGGGAGGGAGGGAGAAAAGTTACATATGTAACTGAAAGTCAGCCTATACTTTTTATACCATTACTCGTAGAGCAGAGTCTAGACTATGGTACAAGTAAGTGTTAAAGGAAAAACGAAAGTGTTTTCGGAAAAGAAAAAAAAAAAATTGAAGAGAAATGCAATAAAATTCTTAGTTAACCATATATGTGTTGATATGTGTACATGCATGCATGCATGCGTGCATTCATATGTATATATTTTGTAGAAAATCATCTCCCTTGGATCTGCTCAAATCGGAACTTTTTGAAGTGCTGCGCCTCCTATCATTACTTTTGTTTCGCTACCATAGATGAATTTTGCGGAACAGACGAAAGTCACACTTGTGTAAAAAATTTTTGCAATTATAATGATGATGAATCTTTTGAAATGTTTTTACATTTGCTAAATTATCCCAAAAAAATTGTTTTCCTTTTTTTTGTTTTTTTTTTTTTTTTTTTTTTTTATTTACTTTTTTCCTTTCTTTTTTTTTTTCATTTAAATCTTTATTTCTATTCAATGGTTAGGTACGTACGCTGTCGCATATAAGAGAAAGAAGTTCATGCATACTTTAATACGCAAATGTATAAATAAAACTTCACCTTTTGTTAATTTTTTTGATATTCATTTTATATATTCTGGATTTTTTAAGGGACAGTGTCAGTTGCACTTTTGTTATTATTAAAATTCTCTGCCTTGTTGTTGTTATCGCAGCTACAGCTACAGCTGTATCTCTAGCTCCTGCAAACCGGAGTGCAATTAACTCGTATATTGTTTTGAATGTCCTGGCCTGTCAACTTTTATCCATTATATGAATAGACTGGTTGGTTTTACATTTTTCATTTTTATTTTGTGCACAAATATTTCTTTTCCCCCCAATTTTTTTTCTCTTTTTTTTTTTGTTTTTTATTTATTTACTTTTGTACATATATTTTTATATTTTATTTTTCGCTTTTGCGCAATTGCTGGCTTTTTTTTTTTTATTTTGGTTTTTGTGTGTGTGTGTGTGTGTTTTTTTTTCAGATTTTCGGTTGAAGTTATGTTAATGAGATCTGGCGGCATGGGTGGCGTATGAATAATGAAATACGTTAACAACATAAGTAGCGATTGAGTATTATATAGGAAATGGTAAGAGAAAGAGCGAGGGAGAGAGAGAGAGAGAGAGAGAGAGAGAGAGAGAGAATTTAATAATGATTATCGCATACATGTAAACATTTGAACAAACAGTTAATGAATAAAATAACAGAAATCGTTGCGTACCCACGAGCACATCATCGGACAAAAGGATACTCAACTGTAACGCCCAAAATAAGTGTGTGAAATTTTGCTAAATCCATATATATTTGCTGATTCTGATATCACTAGCACATACTTCCCTATTAATTGTCCTCTCGAAATCGCATTTACAGCCTTAACAATGAAAACAATCAGTTAAAATTTCCGATTCAAACGTCTTTTATTTATCTGAACAATTAAAAAAGCTCAACTCAGTTGTCTATTATTAATCTTAAGATTTTTTAAATTAGCCTTTTTAAGGCATGCCGACAGTTGGTAACTATAGCAGATGTTTCCTAACTGTGTTTAAATATCATGCTAACTAGTTTTCTATATTAAGCCGTCACGACGGTAATTGAAAACAAAGCGACGACTTCTCAACTTGCTCTGTCCCACTGCTGTTGCTTTTGCAAAGAAATTTTCGATTATAAAGGCCGAAGGTCTTCAAGACACCAATTTATCGTCTTCGGAAGGCAAGGAATGCATCGCGTCTAGTTGATCCCTTCGATAATAGAATATTTCTGTGGAGGAAACCGACACTTGTCGCAGTTTCCAATCCAGCCATGACTTTTCACACACACACTCACACATTCGTATTGATACGACTATAGAGGAAAGAAAATCTTCTCTTCTACCTTGAAAAAAGAAACGGACAAAGCGACAAGCAAATGATTAGATAAGCGGATAGACAAAGAGACGGACAAAAAATAACGAATAAAAATCCAAGTAGACAAGCGAAAAAGTTGAAAAATAGACGAATAAACGCACAAGCGAATAATTTAGAGAAGTAAATTTTAGAAATAAGTTTTCGTTTTTTAAAGAAGATGAAGTAACCTGATGACCTGAACACATCACATTGGAACCTAATAACTGTCACGCTTCAATTTATAGCCAATCAACGTTTATTATAACGAGTAAGAAAGTTACATATATATATATGCCGGATAACACCCAATCTTGTATATTCACCATCGTCTTTTATAAGATCAGTGTCTCTTGTCAGCCTTCTGCACGAATGATAAACAAAAAACCTCAAAAAAGTGAAAGCAAATTACTTTGATCATTCTTCACTTTTCAAAATGAAATAAAATTAATTTTGAAAAATTTAATTCTTCTATCTCTTGTAATATATAAGTAGTTGCTTTCAGTTTTTGCTTTACTCTGGACTTGGCTTGATTCTGTCAAATTTTAAGTCAATACACCACACAGACGAACAGACAGATCAGGTTAGATCTATTGAAAGTCTGACGCAGATCAAGAATATATAATCTTGATTGGAACAAATCATAATACATCAAGCCCAGGTGATATTCATCCTTAGCGTTGAGTTAGACTAGTCTTACTAGGACCTATTTAAAGATTGCAAAAATTATGTTCTGCAGACTTTCCGGGTAGTAATAGTTACGGTCAAACTCCCGGAAAAAAAATGTATATATTAATATATATATATATATATAAATATATACACATATAATATATAAACATATAATAATATATATGTAAATGTATAAATATGTATGTAAACATAATTGCATATAACGTATAAAATTGTTTACGTGCATCGAAAGCATTCCAGTATTAAATATGTTTTAGTGATTGTGATTCATTTGCAATTAATTAATTACAGGCGTACGTATCTCGCAATTAAAGCTTTACTTTACATATAAAGTTTTTCACACAGAATAATATATCCAAACCGCATTAATTTACCGCCGACATTATGTGTGTATGCGTGTGCATGTGGGGATTCACAGAGAAATATAAATTTCTGTTGTGTTTTTTACAATGAAAAATATCTGAAAATAATGAAAAATGTAAGAAATCAATAGGTTTACGGCACTGATGAAATTTAACATTTAAGAAAAATGCCACAGACTTAGAAGTAAATGCGTTCTTTAACAGGCCTTCCACACACACACACACACACACACACACACACACACATACATACATACACACGCACACAAACGCATACTTCAAGTTCTATATACGGCACGATTCACTTACACACAGAAACGCATATACGAACCTTATCTGCATAGAGAAAAGACCTGTCAACCTGCTGTTAGAGAAGACACGGTAGGCTCATCTATCATACCACCCGTGGTTGCATGACTTTTATAGAAATTATCGAAGCAATTTTGCATGTTGTTGTTGCTATTGCTATTGTTGTTAGTGTTGTTGTCGTTGTTGTCGGTGCTCTTATTGTTGTTCCCCTCATCACCGTTGATTGTTGTTGTTGCTGTTGTTTGTGGTATTGTTATTAATATTATTTCTTCCTTTTTTTTCCAATTTATTGTATAATATATCACACGACGAGGACACACACAATTAAGAAACACTTTACAAAATATTCTTACGTTGCAAAATTTGGTTTTTCGAACGTTTATTATGCATTATTATATGTGATATACACAGACATACACTTATACATATGCATTTACTTATATTTTTTTTTTTTTTTTTTTTTTGTTTTTGCGTTTTTTCCTTCTACTAGTTGTGAAAAACATTTCCTTTTTTTTTTCCATGTTTCTCATGTGTAGTAGACGTACATATTAAATATTTGGATGTATTTGTATGTGTAAGCATAGGTTAAGGCACCTCTATGTGGTTGTCATACAGCTTTCTACTTCTTATATATTTCCCTTTGCCCTACTGCCAACAACTGTCGTCTTCAAATGCCTCTCATTTGGTGTCAGTTTAAGTCGATGCTGTGGCTATGTATTTGTGTATGTGCATCATATATATACGTACGTGTACGAGAGCAAATGTATAAATGTGTTTTTGTATATATTGTCGAAACAATACTGAACAAGCAGCTCGCATCGGATGCCTTCATGCACTTCACACTGCGCACCAGACAGAAATGAGTGCATCATATCGATCGAATTTTTTTACTTATTTTCCCCATACATATACATATACATATATATACATATATATATATAAATATTTATATATATATATATATATATATATATATGGTAGTTTTTGTTGCTGCTACTACTGCTGTTAGACTTTAGCCCTTTTAACTATAATTCGCGCTTTGCTAGTTTTTCTTTTTTCTTTTTTTTACGTGTCTTTTACTAACAATATTTGGTTGTCTTTCCTGCTGTTGAACTTTTTTCAATAATTGGTTTTTCCTCTGGTTTTCTTGCCTCTTGTTTTTTTTTTTTTACTACTTTTTAATATTTCATTATTTTGACTATGGCATCAACAAAGATTGCACCTCAAACAGTTAACGTCAGTCTCTGCTCAGACTTTAAAAGTTAAGTAACAATTTATATATATATATATTTTTTTTTTATTCCTAATTGTGTGCATTTGTCCAAACGTCAACATATAATGTTCTTGTTGCTATTGCTGTCGTTGTTATTGTTGTTGTTCTTGTTCTTGTTTAAGTCATTGCAAAACCACTTTACGCTACTTTTGGCATTTTCCGATCCTTTCTGTTCGCTTTTTTCCTCGTTTTTTCTCTTCTAAATTATTTTCCATAATTTGTCATTTCAAGGAGCATGAGTTAGGCTTTCATATTTTCACGATTGTAAAAAATCTATTAAAATATTATATAAAGCTTGTCAATGTATGTGTGTATGTATTTTTTGCCTGTTGTCCGTCGGTTCGTCTGTCTTTGCAGCGGTTTGCTTTCATAACCCGGCTCGGCAGCGTATTGCCAAAGAGTGTGAGCAAGCGCACAATTACCCATCTTGTACTATGACAAAAATTAACATCTAGCCTTCTAACTGAGAGGAGTGAGTTAGAACAAAAAACCAAAAATAACGTAATGATGATGAAAATCTCGCAGAACCAACTCTAACCACATATCTTCGAAAATTGAAAACAAATATAAGCTGCAGTCACCGACTGCAGTGAAATGCAATTTTCATTGCATTGCATATGTGAATAACTGTTTATGTGCTTGTTATATACATCTACGCACAAACGCATCCTCTCTCTCTGTAACACGCACACACACACACTCACACTTGCACTCGCACCACACACACACACACACACACACACACACACACACACACACACACAC
>NW_023998417.1:7008784-7017126 GCF_014805625.2 Glossina fuscipes
CACACACACACACACACACACACACACACACACACACACACACACTAACAGATTCACTCATTAGTGGATGCACATTTAACCGTCAACTCTACCTCCTACCAGCCGTAAGCTTCTCTCTATACAATCTGTAGGCAACCGAAAATTGTAAAATTTTTTGTTTCATTTTAAAGTGCATTCGTTTTGTTGTTGTTATTATTGTTGCTTTGTAAATAAAATAAAAAAGAAATGAAAGCAAAAAAGGAAAAAGAAAAAAAATTGAGAATTATTGCAGTTGAGTTCTTTTTTTCGACTGCAACACAAACCAACAAATTTTATGTATTTAATCGACAAAGGAGCCTCCACCCTCAGTCTAAAGTTGAATTAAACAAAAAAAAAAAAAAAAAAAAACCTTTTTATGTGGATGCATTTTTTGTGCATGTACCGTAAAGGACTCCTGAAATTCTCAATATTATCAATACTGTGAAAATATTTGTTCGTTTACCTTTTAATAGCCATCTTCCAATTAACACAACCGTGCTAAAAACCCCTAGAGAAGGCTTACCTATACATGCACTCGAGAAACTTTATAAAAAAAAAAAGAGAAAAAATGAAACAATCCACACATTCTTGCTAAACACGAGAATCTTTGTCTGTTTAGTCGTTTTTCGTCAAAGTATTCGGTCGAGCTGTGTCTCTGCCATATTGTGCGAGCCTGTCCTCACCACACAAACTAAAAAAAATAATGCAAGCAAGGATTGAAATTTCGACGTTATACTTGTAGCTTTCGGACGACGGCCCTATTGCGCGAATAACACTTTCGTTTTTATTGCTTTAAAATTTTGTGAGACAAAGGCATTTTTCCCTGGCACACTTTAGTTGTCCTATGAAAAAAAAAAACGTTTTCAAGCAATAAAGCTCCTCTCAGTTCTGAAGTCTTTTCTAGATTAAGAATTCTTAAATTTTCGATTATGTAATGTTTTAGAGAGACCGAGAAAGAGAGATATAGCGATTTAGGATTAAGGAGACCTGAACTCGTTATCAAATTTTCCGGAAATTTCTCTACATCCACAAAACTAGTACTTATGGCGCCAGAACGGTATGAATTTTATGTCCGGTATTTAGAAAAGTTTTGACTGCGTATTCTTGAATATCAAATAATTGTCTCACGCTTGCAATACGAACATTGGCTAAGATTTCAAGACAAAATATTATACTTGATCGTTACGGTATAAAAATGCAATGTTCTCTTCTAACACGAAAAACCAACAACAAATTTAACTGGCACACACGCTGAAATTAAAGCATGGGTTGCAACCCAAAAAAAAAAAAAAAAAAAAGAGAAAAACGAAAAGCAAAAACCAAAAAAGGAAAAAAGCGTACAGCAATTCCAATAAGCGCTAAAATTAACAACAACAACGACAACTACAAAAAAATGAAACAAAAAAAAGAAAAAAAAAAAAAGGAAAAATAAATAAACGAACGCACATGTATGCCGAATATAAAAAAAACAGAGAAATAAAAAATCAACCCTTTTCTCATATTAGTGCAATGAAATTTCAGTAAAATTACAAAAATCCTTACGAATGAATAAAATAAATATACGTATGTTATGTATGCATATATATGTATGTATGCATGCATGCACGTATTTTAAGTACACGCAGACAAATATAAAAAAAAAAATATTTACCGAAAAAAAGCGCGCATACAAATGCAGCAAATAAATAGAACTCATATATGCGTGCTTCTCTCTGTGTGTAACGATAACAGCACAGTTCCAACTGCATTCGGAACAACGAAAACAACAACGATAACAACGTCAACAACAACACCAACAACACCAACAATTGCAATTGCAACTACAACAAAAAAAAAAAAATAAAATAAAAGAAATTTAACGAGAACTGCAGCAAATTACAAACTGCATATAACGTTTCAATGTTCTACACGGTGTGGTTCAGCAACGTGCACATAAATCTATATATTATGTACATACAATAATAAAAATGAAAAAAAGAAAAGTAGACGACACACGCAAACGACATTGAATTTTTTTTCAATTTTTTTTTTTTTTTTTTTTATTTTTGGTAAATTTTTTTATTTAACTTTGTATTTTATAATATTTTTTTTTTTTTTTTGTAAGTAAAATACCATTTTTCACTGGCAAACACGCAAAAGTAAAAATCTCACGGGAATGGGCCATTGAATAAGGTGGGCGGGTATATATATATATATATGTATATACAAAGGAAACCGTAGCCAAATTACAACCGAAAATCATTTTTAATGACGAAAATGTGAAAAAAAAAAATGAATAAATAAATAAATAAAAAAAAAAGGAACAAAACAAGAGCAAATTACAAAGAGTGTGTTTTGTTTTAATGCAGAAGAGAATTATCAACTTTTTTTCACAACTTTGTTGAATGCATTTATGCACACTCACAATCACGCTTACAAGAACGCCACACCATACCACGTAAACAACTGCCACTTGAATGTAGGCAACGTCTGTGACATAATGTTAAGGACTTGCAATGCTGTAAGAATTCGTTACAACAGCGACAACAGCAAACGGTAGCTAGCTTCCTCACCTGTCTACGCTGTCCATCATCGAATGGATGAATGAACGAATGCATTCCCAACCGTCCTTCATACCGTCTGTCATAATTTTTTTCTCTTTTTTCCTTTTTTTTTTTTTTGGCTCATTCTTGCTTTATACAACAACATCTTTTGAATATTTTCTCCTCGTTTCCATCCACCTTGCTGTAATGTGTGCTATTTTTGTAAGTCGTTTACTTTTTCTTTTTTTTTTTTTTGATACGCTTTCTTGCAGTTGCATGAATTTCACATTTTCAGACATTTTCCAGACAAAGCATAAGAAATATTCACAGTCCCTTTCCTTCGATTTATACAACACAGCTTAGATATCATTAAACACCGATTTCGTGATTTACGTCATTTTCATATAGAATACGAATGGAAAATTTTCCCGAAAACTAAGATATCTCATATAAATCTTTTATCAATTTTAGGTTAATTGAAATTTTCGCGAAAACAGCTTATAATAAAAAAAATTGTTTTTTTTATTTTGATCAATATCCGTTTTTACTTAAGCTAAGAGCACATCGCTGCAGCCATTCGAAATCTTTTTCGGCAAACCGCTAAAAATGCTCGCTGAGAGTTGCTGCAGCTTGTTTATTCAAGCACATCTATCTATCAGCAAATTTTGGAGTTTATGAACGCGTTAACATTAGACAAACAGCGAGCTTAGTTCTTTTAAAGGCATATTACTCCAGCTGTTTGCAGCATAACTCTTTCAATTGCTGATATTTTGTCTTGATTGTTCAATTGATTTTTTTAATTCATTATTAATCGGAATTCGTGATGTTATTATTTACTTTCAGTTGTTCAAAGTATCCACAAATGCAAAAGATCTTTAACTATTTAATTGTTCGAAAACATTTATAAATAGTTGGCAACACTTCCCTTAATGCATTCATATTCAAATAACGAGTTTTCAAAATCAAATGTTATATGGGAAGTGATCGAAAAAGTTATCCGATCCGAATCATTTTCAAAAGCGTTCGTCGTTGAACCAAAACATATTAGTGTATAAAATTTCATGAAAATAATTCAAAAACTGCTTACGAGAAAGAAAGACAGACGGACGGACGGAAAAGCTTAGATCGATTCAAGAAATGTTTCTGAGTTGAACTGTATTATGAAAGGATTTTCTATCTAAAGCACTTCTGGATGTTGCATACATCCAGACAAACATAATATACCCTAGAATACGGTAAAAAAATTCTCAACCTAAATTATGTTAAAAGTCCGAATTATATGTAAGGCAAACCAAAGCCAAATTAGGTCACATTTTCGTCTAAAAATATGAGCTAATCTTGGATATAACAAACTTGATCGCGTTTCTTCAAAAGAAAAAAAGTGGAGACAATCAGTTTTTGTTGAAATATCGCGGGCTCTAAATTGACACTGGTGAACTTGAATCGAAAGGTGCACAAAAAAAAAGAAAATACGATAAAAATTATTACTAAAATCTCAAAAAAAAGCAAAAAGATATAATGGGCGCCCAGTTCCATCCAAACACCAATACATGTGTACATACATGGAAAGCCATATAGAGATGAGATAATGTAATAATATTGACCTGTAAAGCATGGCGCGGATGTACTGTCAACAATTTTGTTTTTTTTTTTTTTTTTTTTCTTTTGTAAATCTTTATATACATTTTTTACTTTTACGTTCTCTTCGTTTACATAGAGCTAACAGAAGATATTTTGCGTCCGTGAATTTTTACTTTTTGTCTCCTCTTTCACTAAGCTTTTGTTCGGATTCCACTTTTCTTTCGCTTCGCTTTTTTTCTTCTCGTTATTTCTCATTTTCTGTGAAGCTGTCTGCTGACTCCTTCTGTTTAAATATTAAGTGAAGATGATTTTCAAAATTCATCTAATGAACTTCAAAAACATGTTAGATGTCTTCTTAGTTTGAAACAACGCTTGTCAGTTCTTTGTCTCCTCCACCACTCATCCGTCATCCCTCATTAGAAATCATTCACATTTACACATCATACACATTTAATATGCCAAAAAAAAAAAAAAAGACGAAAAAAATGAAGAAAAGAAAAAACAAAAAATTGTTGTTGTTTTCTTTTGTTAGGCCGGAAGTTGATTCAGCATAAGAAGAGATGGAGTATATAAGACATCAGTCCAGCATAATTCAGTAGCAGAATTTTCAGTTCAGTTTATTTTTATTTTTTTTTTCTCTATATAGAATGATTTGCAACTACCACATCGGGGACTTATTTGGTCTTTTCATTTCCTTTTACCAAAATACAAACTTTCTGCATTTGTTTTTTTTTTTTTTTTTTTTTTTTTTATATTCTTTCATGTATTCTTCATTTGATGTCTTTGGGGAAATGAGAAAAAATGCATTACTATGTAGGAGAAAGCATTTTTTGTCATCGTTTTTGTTGTAGCGACAGCTATTTAACAACGTTTCACCCTAAAGTACAAAAGATGAAACTGACAATTACAAAGAAAATATCTGTCAAAACCAATCATTGCCAATGTCAAGAATGTATTTGATGTCCTTAGAATTCATATTTAGGTAGAGATACCGAAAAGTTGAAATTACTTTAATATTTTATTGTTATATGCTATAGTTAATAATTTAAAAAAGTTGATCTACACATTTGTAAAATTGTAAATTAATCTGTAAACTGTCAATTCTCGTTTATGTTACAGAATTAGATCGGCGCGCTCTACACCCGTTCCTTCAACACGTCGCATCTATAGCGAGGACGATTTGAATAATGCGTTGCATGAAATTCTTAGTGGTAGACTGGGGACACGTAAAGCGGCCGTGCAATATAATGTACCGCGTTCAACGTTACGCAACAAAATCTATAAGCTAACAATGGAGGCAAGACGTAATAATGAGCAAACACCCCCGGAATTATTACAATTACAGCAGGAACTAGAAAAAGATTTGTCGGGCGATGAAGACGAGATTAGTAACTCATCTACGCCACAAACTGAAGAGCTTGCCACCCGTATTGCCACACCAGTTATGTTAAGGAAGCTTCAATGTTCCAGTAACGTAGATAACGATTTAGGAGGCAATTCAGACGAACCGCGTCGTACGCATATTTCACCGAAACCAGCACATCTAGATTCCTCAAAACCGCAAACAAGTGATATTCTGCCCGAACCATCACCGCAACCGCCACAGATACCAGCGATTGATACAAATACCAGCGCCCTACTATTACAAACGCTGCTCCTATCCGATAAAAATTTACGCGATCTCTTCAGTGCATTGCTATTAAATTCAACCATTAATCTAAAGGATATTCTACTGGGGGCCACAACAGCTGCTGCTAATAATTCAGCAGCGTCAAGTGAAAACAATAATTTGAGCAGCAGCAGCAGTAGCCACGCTGCAAATACACCCGACTATCGACCACTTTTGCAATTGCTACTGCAACAACAGCAACAGCAACAAGTACAGCAACAGCAGCAACAAGCCAATACATTACAAACGCAATACGGTGTTAATCGTTGCGTACCAAAGTCTGAAACACCCGAAACCAGTTCGTCTCTGGATCCTAATGAAATCTGTGATGATCCATCGGCGATACTAAAAATTCCGTCCTACACTCCAGTGGCAGGTACCTCATCGACTTTGGGAGCAAGTAGCTCTCGTGGTTCAGTTTCGCCGGCTTTGCTTTGCAATAACAGCAATAGCAATTCAAATACTAATCGCAACGGCGACAGCCCTGGACCGTTGTTACTGGCTGCTGCTGTCAATGCTGCCAAAAATCAATTGAGCAGCAACAGCCTTTCCGTTACACCGCCTCTACTACACTCAGGAGTGGAATCTCAGTCGCCGCAATCGCTTAGAATGTGCGATGTCATAGCGAATAGCATACATCGCACAATGAATGAACAAGCGAACAAAGATGTTCATGCTGCCGCTGTGTCTATGTTGGGACTAGGGCCAGATAGCGAACGTCAAAGTGTCTCCGATTATAAAAAGCCGACGATATCGGTAGTGAAAAATATAGGTGGCACGGATACATCACGTTTCGGATCAGCTCCTAATCTATTGGCCGCTGCAGCAGCAGCAGGTCACAATTCCCATCACCATCATCAACCGCCGCCACATCTGCAGCATGGTCATCATACAGCTGCTCATCATCTTAGCCGGCAAGAAGCCGCTGCACTAGCAGCGGGCAAAGGTACTCGGCCGAAACGTGGAAAATATCGCAATTACGATCGCGATAGTCTGGTAGAAGCGGTAAAGGCGGTGCAACGAGGTGAGATGTCCGTTCATAGGGCGGGAAGTTATTACGGTGTACCACATTCTACGCTTGAATATAAAGTGAAAGAGCGTCATTTAATGCGACCTCGAAAACGAGAACCTAAGCCGCAGCCTGGCTTAGATGGCACCAGCAGTAGCAGTAGCACGAAAACTAATACTAACATTCCAACAGGATTAAATAGTCTCGATAAATTGAAAGCAGGAAATAGCGGCAATGCCAATGTAAAGCTGAGTGGAGCTATGAAAAGCAATGGTACGCCTGGTACATCTGTTTTTTCTAGTAATACTGGTAACGGTATGAAATTGCCTATATTTGATCCCGCACTTGCCCATCTATCATATGCCCCGCATCTGTTTTGGCAACATCCTCAAGCAGCGGCATTTAGCCAGTTACAAATGGACTTTAACCGCAATTCAACAGTAGCACCTAGCAGCAGTTCACCCACAGACAGCAGTAGTAATATACTCAAGACCCATATGCATCGTTATCAGGATACAGCTAACGCTGTCGGAAATGTTCCTGTTGGTGGTGCGGGTGTGGGCAACACCACCACAAACTCCTCAAATGCACCCAGTCCTATTGCTAGCCCATTATCAGGGCAAGACATTAACAGAGCACGCGAACTATATGAAAGCAGTGCGGCCAATGGAGCATCTTTCCTGGATGGTATAATACGCAAAACACTTGATCGGAAAAGTGGCGATATTACAACACCGCCAGGAAGCGCAAGTGGAGTTTTACTAGATCAGTTACTAATGAAAAAGACGCCCATGCCCTTTACAAATAATCGTGGCAATGAGTACAATAACATCTCGCCCTCTGGCTCAGGTCCTATTAAACGATCAGGTAGTTCACTGTCGTTAACGGCGACAAATATTAAGCGAGAACGTACCTCACCTCACAGCGGCAGTGAAGACGATGATACCTCTCAAAGCGGTAACGATGAAAGCTATGAGACTAATAACAACAACAATAATAAAAGTATAAAAGCAGCGCTAGAAAATCAACGCAGTCGCTTAGGCTCACGAGATTCAGCTTCTGAAACCGATACTAGCAGTTTGAAAAGTGAAATACAGCACAACAATAGTGGCCATCATCTGCTTAATAGTAGCAGTAATAGTAAATTGCCTGATTTGAACGGAGGCAGTACGATAGCCGTTAAAACCGAAATACCTGCACTCGAAACCGGCACTTCGATACTACAAGAGAAACTCTCGCAAATCAAAGCCGAACAAGCCGAAGCCGATGAGAATTTATAGAAACAAATGCAATACGGCAATATGACATATGCCGGCCATTCGACCTGGTACGAACATCAATGGTACGGGCTAAGCAGTAGTGAAACTTTAGCAAATAACTATTACGGCTACTGAAGGCTGAAGAAGAGTGCTGAAATATCTTTAAAGCTAAAGGCACACATAACCTAATAGAGAGAATTAGTGAAAATAAGATAAATGAGATGAGAAATTGTGTAGGTTTTTAAGAAAAACCGAAAACGGAATTAGTCAAAAAAAAAAAAAAA
>NW_023998417.1:7017226-7053453 GCF_014805625.2 Glossina fuscipes
CTGTCCCGCGCAACCACTCACATAACGTACACATATATGTACACATACAAAAAAAAAAAAAAAAATTTTTTTTTTTTTTTTTTTTTTTTTTTAATTAAGTAAAACTGAAAACAAACAAAAATGGAAACCAACTTCACAAAGAAGAGAAAAAAGAGTACATTTAGATAAATGTGTATAAATGAACATTAGTATGTGCATGAAGAATAGAGAAAGAAAAAAAAAAATGAAAATTAATTGAGTACATGCACCCACCCACGTACATACACGTACACCCCATATATATATATATATATATATATACGCACACACACACAAATGCATACGCAATTCGTATGCATTATCGTGTACAGTCTCTTTAAAAATAACTTGCGTCTATATGTAGTGGTATGTGTATGTGTGGTAAGTAAATGAAGGCAGAAAGAAAAAAACTCTCGGTAGAAGAAAAATCTATATGTGCATGCATTACTCTGCTTTTTTCCTTTCTTTAAATATTAATTATCACATGCGAAACAAAACACTTAGGAAATTGGTTAAGGAAATGGAGAAAAGAAAAACCAATAACGCTAAAAAAAAGAAAATTTTAAAAAAAGCAACAACAAAAACAAAAGTTACATTAATTCTTGTAGTTAATAAAAAAACAAAAAAAAACAAAAACATTCTTAACAGTATATATACATACATAACATAGTACATATGCATAAATAGACATACATATATACATACAAACAAAATGAACGTACATACATACGTATAAAAAAAGAAAAAGGAAAACAAAAACAAAAAAACTCTATATATTTATATATATTTACAGTTTTTTATATATTTTTTGGTTTAGTTTTTTTGACAATCGACAAATAGGCACTTGTACAAACAACAACAACAACAACAACAACAACCTATAGTAAAAGAAAAAAGACCTACAACTATAAGACAAAGTATAAAAATCAAACAAACAACAATAACAATAATATACACATATAATAGTGAAACCGAAAACATCAATAAAAACAAAAAGCAAAAAAAAAAAACAATTAAATTAAAAGATAAGTAAACATATTAACAAAAAGAAAAATCAAATTCCAACAAAAAAAAAAAAAAAAAAAAAACAGAAAACTCGGCAAATATCAGCAACAGAAATCAATAACAACTCAACTCCCCCTCCACAAACAATGTAACCATCAAATAATTTATTTTTTCATATACAACAATAACAAGAAAAACAACAAAAACAACATATTACATTTTATAGCCGTGAACCCTCCTACTACACAGTCAGTTCTTTTTTTTGTCAACATTTTGCACACAAGAAACCAGAGATTATAACACGGTAAGTCAAGAAATTTAATTGTTTTTTAAGTACAACACAAATAAATTGATATGAATTTTAAGCCAAGACAACAAACTATAATCTGTTACAACAACAACAACAACAAAAACACCTCCATTCTGTAAACTCCGAAAACAAACGAAAACCATAAATGTTAATGAATTCATTGAAATCCTTACACATATTGGAGACCTCTTCTAACGGTTTCCAATAACAGCATTAATGAAAAGAAGCATATTGAAAATGGCAAAAAAAACTTTCTACACAGTATAAAGGGTATCCACTCTTTACCTCTCCTCCTCCAATACCTTATAAATAATTAAACATATAGTAAACTACGTGTAAAGTACAATAACAACTCTACTAAAGCTTATAATTTTAACTAGAAATTGTCTTTAGAACTTTAGTACTCGAAGGAGTAAGTCATTTTAAGCCTTTTTCAAAAAATTTCTATTGCATGAAAAGATCTTTGAGAAAGAGGGCAGAGATGCCGATGACATAGACAACAGAAAGATTGTTTTTGTCGAATTGTCAAACAGTCGAAAATATGAACGTGGGAAGGATGAAATATTTGACACAAATTTTCTTTGATCGATTGTGAAAAATTAAGTTTGCTTGTGATCATCTGCCCACATACGCGCTTACAAAAGATTCGAAACCGAGACAACTTTAGAAAAACATTGATCATTTCTTTATATTTTGATATCAGCTACTACCCACATTTTTTTCAAAATCACCTACATATTCCGGTCCAAAAAATGCTCCCTTTCTGTTTACTAATACTTTTGCAATTAACGATACAAATTTTAATTCGAATTCCTTTACGTTTTACGTTTTCGAAGGCGCATTCTTCATCCGGTCATGCTGCGCTGAACTACTTTCCGGAGCTTTTAAAATTTTGATGATCTTCTACGTCCCGTTAAAGTTGTTAATCTTAATTAACTTTATAGCCAGTTTACGAAGCTAATGAAATTAACTTTAATTTGTTTTTAAAAAGGACTTGATGAGTTTCAAAAGTTCCGATAAATTATAATCAAATTTATAGTCGGTTTGAAACAACTTTTAGAAAAACAGTATATTCGAAATGTGTTTGTAATCAAGCATTAAGCGAACCGCACCCGATATATCTTTAAATCACATTTAAATTTTGGAGCTTCAAATTTTTCATTGGTCTATGTATATCATTTATATATATATATATAGCTTGCTTGAATGTACTTAGATAGATAAACATATAAAGCAAAAACAATAACTTTGTGGTATCACTCGTGGTACGCTTTGGATTAAAACTGTCTAAAGCGACTTGCAACTATCCCATTATTACTGAGAAAGCTATACGAAAAAATAACACATTTCTGCTCTTCTTATATTCAAAATCTGAATTTGATCTAATCGTAATAAAGGGACGACTATGGATATTGTTTCAAAAATTTTCTATTATTTATTTTCTTTTTTATTATTATAATTAGTTTACCCAATAAAATAAAATCTAAGGCTAAAGTAGTAAAGCACCAGCATCTTTAAGGCTAACCGGTCTGCTGTGCTTGGCATTTCAACCCATATGTTCAGATGGATATTTTTTATATAGAAAGTAAAATTCAATTGAAAATTTAAAATAAAAATTAAAAATTTTTTTTTTGTTTATGCAATATATCGATTAATCTCTCTTTTTCTCTCTCGAATCTCTTTTGTTTAACAAACTGTTGGTTAAGTATAAGTTTCAAAGAATTTTTTTGTAGGATGGATAGCCTTCTGTAGTAGCCTGAGTTATTCACATGCTTTCTTTCTTTGGCTCATTTGTTTGCTTTCTACTCTGATAGTCTGATGCTATCATCTTCCCCGCGTAGAATTTTAGCTTAATTGCAGGGGATCGTTATGGTACCATTTTTATATAAATATATCTTAAATTTGCTCATCACTAAACGCATTTGTGCGCTTTTAGACTTATATATATGTGCTTCATATAATTCTGTATATATGTATACTTCTTTGTTTGTATATCCGCCCTTCCCCCCTCACCGCATTTCTTTCACGCTTTGTATCTCTTTCTCTGTATTTTCTAATGCAAATGCAACATTTTCAATATGCAATTTTATACTTGCAATAGTTACATAATAATTACCAGCCAATAAACAAAACAGTAAATGCAATACTATCAACAACCAATAACAGCAACAGTAACAACAACAACAAGAACACCAGCAATAATAACTATATCCGATCAATAACAACAACATCAATAAAAGCAATAAAATAATCAACAACACTAACAACAATAACATAAATAGTAAAACAAAAACAGCAACAACAACAACAACAAAAATTTCAAAATTCAACGCAGATAACAAAATTTCTTAAGTTTTTTTTTTTTTTTTTTTTTTTTTTTTTTTTTTTTTTTTTTTTTTAAATTTTGCAAAACAATACAAGAAAAAAGGAATGATAACGTAAATCAATAAACAAAGCTGCCTTCAAATAAATACAAATAATAAAAAAACAAAAGCAAAATTATTAAACAAAATTTAAAAGGAAAAAAGCACACAAAATATTTATTTAAAAAAAAAAAAAAAACAAATATTTAAAATAATAACCATAGACCATCCCACACCAAGGAAAAAGCTCGTATTATCGTTCGTTTGATTTATTTTTTTGATTTTTAATTTCTTGCAAAATTAAATTTTTGGCCAAAATCAATATATTTTTAAACATGTATATATATATATATATATATATATATGTTATATATATATATATGTATATTAATATATATGTATGTATGTATCATAACATAAAATTAAATGTAAATTTCTCTTCAAGACAAACTTTTGGCATAAGCAAATAATATGAAATATTAAATTTAGTATAGAAACAAAATTCATTATGAAAGAAAAAAAAATTATTAAACAAAAAAAAAAAAGAAAACAACAAATATTCGCTTGAAGGCGAATCATAAGCAAATACCCATCACACCCATCAGCGTCTAAGAACCATCTACATGCTGCTTTTTCTAATCGACTACCCATTCGGAAAACCAAAACCGATATAAAATGAAAACAACTGTAACAAAAGAGAATACGCACTGGTTTCTTCTTTGACTTGTGACATATCATAAATGATATTATGATATTTAATATAATTTTTTGTTTGTTCGTTCCAAAAAATTTCTCTCAATGGTTAATACTGGGAGGATCTTAGCAATACTATAATAGATTAGCAATACTACAAATATGAAAAATGTAGCTTAATATTGCTTTGGGCTTTCATTTGCATTTCGTTGAAATGAACTTCAACGAATTAGACTGAACTGAAACGAAGCGGATTCAATCGCTTGATTTTGGCAGAAATGGATTGAGTTTGATTCCATTTGACCGAATTTCCCTACTTCTGAAACGTATTATACATGGAATACAAAGTGGGGAGCCATCCATACGCCAACCTAAAAGGATTTGCTATATTCGTTCGTGCTCTCGTTCATGTTGTTAGATTCGAAACGCCATACGGTGTTCGGCATTGCAGAGCGTTCGTTAAAGAGCCGGTATCTGATTTGCAGGCGGCCGCGCATGCCCACAGTACATGATGGCATTCGCTTGCTGGCAGAGTCGCCACAAATCGGTACATGAGGTATCAATATCTTTCAGCTGATACCTAACAGAGTTATGATCCCTGTTGAAGCCAGTTACTAGACCTACATCTGTAGTTGCCATAGCTAGTATGCTATGCTCGAAGATTTAATGCATCTTTCAGTTTGCTGTTGTTCCGCACGTTCCTTGCAATGGCTTGCTAACTTTTTCTATGAGCATAGTAGACATAGTAAATTTCACTTCTCTGTCCGTTCAAATATGCAAAATTATAAAATTATGAATTTAATTAAGCGAAAGCTTATATCATATATCATTGATTTTGTTATTACAAGACAATGTCCTTACTCCGGTCTCCAAAAACTGGAAAAATTAACATTTTCTCAAGCAGTAAAATTTACCAATACGAATAATATCTTCCAATGATGGGTATTAATATTTCGCAACAAAGAAAAGCAAAAACAAACAAAATATCAAAAAGTATACATATACATAAATTTATACATCTAACTGAAACTTTCTATCAAAAAGAAATATATATATATATATATATATATATATATATAACATATATATATATATATATGTATATATGTGTCTTTATGTCGCGTATACCTCAAAAATGATTGAAATTAAAGTTTAGTCTCCCCTTCAAGACCTTTACATTTAATCTATTAAGACCAAAAAAAATATAATTTTTATAATAAATTCCTTTTTTCGAATTTTTCTTCCCCTCCACTAACTTCTACAAAAACGTTTGAATTTTATTCAAAACGAAACCAAAATCACAAAATTTAAAAAAAATTATGAAAAATTTATGAAAGAAAAAAAAATTATACCAAATTATCAAAATTACGCCTAAATGTTTTTCTCAAATTAAATGTACCTTAAAACATATTTTGTGTGCTAGTTTAGTAAGTGTCAAAAATTAATGAAATAAAAATCATTATTATTATTACTATAATTATAATTAAAAAAAAAAACAAAACAAAAAAACAAAATTTATATACAAAACACAAAGGAAACCCCTTAAATTAAAAAGAAAACAAAAAAAAAACACCAACAAAAAATAAAACATATTTAGTAAAATTATTAATTAATCATTTTTATGCTAAATTTGAAGTAAAAAACAAAAAGAAAACAAAAAAAAAAACCAAATCACAAAATTTTTCGTCTACATTTTAGATGTAACAAAAAACCAAAAAAAAAATTTATATATATATATATATATATATATATATATATATATATCTGTGTACATATATATGTCTATATCTACGTATATATATGTATGTGTGTATTATATATATATATATATATATATATATGTATCTATATACAAAAATATTAAATGTCGTGGCCATTAGAAGAAAACATAAATTAATATAATTATAATATATTTGGTATATTCTTAAATTAAAAGCATCAAAAATAAAAACAAACCAATGTATGTAAACTTCAACATGCAATAACAAGAATTATAAAATATTTGATATAATCAAAAGAACATATTTATTATTATTATTATTATTATTATTATTATTATTCTAATTTTATGGTATTTTGAGAAGAAAATAAAAAGTAAAACAACAACAACAAGAAAATATATATAAATAAAATATTTATATATATATATATATATATATATGTATATATATGTATATATGTATGTATATATATAGATATATAATTATATACACATTAGACACTATCTGTGATTTTTAATCCAAAATTTTTGATGAACATTTTCTAAACAACAACAACAACAACAAAATGAAGAAAGAATATATACAATTATTATATAATGAGCAAAGAAGATTAAAAATAACAACAAGAACAACAACAAGAAAAAGAACAACAACAATAAATGAAATGTAATTTAGTAAAATTTAATAAAAAAAAATTCATAAAAGTAATTAAATGAATATGAAATGAAAACTGATAAACTGATAAAAAAAAATAAAAATTTTAAATAATAAAAATAGACAAACAGACAAACTGATCGGATAAAAAAACATAAGCTAAATACAAGATGACGAATACAAAGATGATAAAATATAGCTTAACTGTAAAGAATGTAATTATTGTTTAAGAGAAGACCAACAAAGCAAAAGAAAATAATAAGAAATGAAAGAAAAAATTAAACATATCCCATAAGCATTTCCAAGTTTTAAAGAAAACAAATCTAAAATGCAAAGCAAATGTTTTTAAAAATAATTTCCTATAAAGAATTCTGTTCTCTCTCTCTCTCTCTCTCTATATATATATATATATATATATATATATTTCCCTCCCACTCTCGTTCTATTTAATGCTAAATATAAAAAAAGAATATATCGCTTAAATTACTAACTGAACATGTCAAAGATGAAACTCAAGCGCTCTCAATGTTGCTGCAAGCTATCTTCAATTTCATTACTTGTGTCCATCTTTTTGCAAAAGAAAATGTTAGTGCATTCTATTCTATACCATTTTCAATTTTGCAAGCATTTGTGATTATCTATTATCTCTATTGCGCGCCAAATCGATATCCTTCCTATTAAAGAAAGATTTCATTTCACACGGACGCCCACTATTAGCTCGATATGAATGATTTATCGCGTTATTGATCGAATTATATAGATTCCCCTTTAAGGGACGAAAGTTAGAAACAAATTATTTGTCTTTCCTTCATGAATTTGCGCTTGCCTGCTCCTTTTCCCCTGGATAATCTAGCTTTTTTTGATACCTTCCAAACTCGCATCAAAGGAAATTCTATGAAATTTACTGGATTAGTTGTGAGAATTGTTTCAAAAGCTTCCTTAACAAATTTGTATAGCATCTTGTAATGCTTTAAAAATTGTATTCGAAAAACTCTTATCACAAAAATATAGAAAATGTTTAATAGTCTTTAAATTATAATAAAATAAAATAAAAAAGAAATAAAAAAAAGAAATTATCCAGGAAAAGTCGAACATAAGAAAAAGAGTTACCTTAACAAATAATTCCAAGAGATAATTCAAATGGCAATGTAAAGAATCATATAAGAATTTCTCTAAGAAACAAGAAAATCTTCAAAAAACTATTCCCATCTTTTTCTGCCCTACAGTATTTGTGATAAACAATTATATTCAGTTTGCAGTACAAGTACACGAAATGCTGTCAATCAGGGATACTCTCATATAATGTCATCATTTCTTTGAACTTGTGGCATATATATATATATATTTTACATATATATATAATATATATATATATATATATACATATGTAGTAAAACCTAAGCAATTCTTACATATTTTACAGTAAATCGTTGTAGATCGTCGGCTTAATAGCGTTATTATCATCTTTATAATAACAACACCTACAGATAGATAATATAGACAATTATTATATACACCGACAACATCAACAAATGATATAAAAAGATTTGTAAAAGCCTGGATTTCTTGGTAAAAACAAAAACAAAACAAAAAAAAAAAAAAACACAAAAACAAAAGAAACGTAACGTTTAAGAACAAAAAACTTGGTTGCATAAAACATGAATTAATTAATTCTTCATTAAAGGCTTGAATTTTTCTTTTTTTCATTTTCGATATATCTTTTCGATGAATATTTCATAAAAACTTTTTTTAAAACATTGATAAATGAAAGATCTGAACTCGAAACTGATTCAATAGGATTTCATATGAAAAAAATTTCCCGAAATTGTATATTTTTGTTTGTTTCTTCAAATATATCCTTATAAGAACATCAAACACACTTACATATATATATATATATATACACACAAATACAAACAAGAATTACACAAAGAAATTTCGAAAGAAATATAATTTTCCAAAAGTAAATAATATAAAATAAAAAACAATAATAATAATAATAATAATTTTTTTATTATATAAAAACAAAAAAAGAAACACAAAAAAAAAAAAAAAAAAAAAAATAAAAAAAAAAAAAAAACACACACACAAATGAATAAATAAATAAAAATTTAATTAAAAGTGCAATTATGTGGAATATATTCAAATGGTGAAACATAAATAATTAGTAGATTATGATGTACGCTAACGGTAAAAACTTATGAGAAAAAAAAAAAAAAAAAACAACATTTTTTTTTTTAAATCGAATGAAATCGTTTGATCGTTAAAGATTTGTATTAATAACAACAGAAAAGCAACAAAACAAAAACCAAATTAGTAAAAATGTAAAAAACAAACAAAAAAAACAAAAACAATTAATATTAACAAAAGTAAAACAAAAAAATTAAGTTTGCATTAAGCATTTTGTTTATGTAAAATGATTGACTTTTGAGTAACAATGAAAGGGAAAATTACTGATCAATCAACAGACGTAACAATATTTGATAAATATTGCGATCAAAAGAAAAAAAGAAAATTTTTTAAATTTCAAAAAAATTTTTTTTCTTTTTTAAGAATATATGTAAACATATATGTATATATATGTGATATATGTTTTCGGTATTTGTTTTGTCCTTTTGTTTTTACTACACATTCTAAATTAAATTTTATTATGAAATTTCGTTTTTAAATCTTTAAGATTTTTAATGTAAAAAAAAAAAACAACAAAAAAGAAAAAAAAAGTTTTTTTTGAAATGAAATTTCTAAACTCTTTTGTTTGTCACATTTTCTCGGACCTAAAACAATGTTCTGGCAATTGAAAAACTGTATAATAATAGAACGAAAGGTTCTCTTAATTTTTAAGTGCAAATAATTGTTTGGCTAAATGCATGCATATAAGCATATATTCAAAAATAAATGTGAATACATATTTATACATACATACTTACATACATACATACATACACGTGTTTAAGCATAAGTATCAATAGAGTATATTGTGGTTTATTACTTAAGATTTTTTTACTTATACTTATATTTAGAAAGACAACAACAACAACAACAACAACAACAAATATGCATTATTTTTATGTATGAGCTTTTTTTTAAGTTTTTCTTCTTTTAATTTTTTTTTTTTTTTCTTTCTTTTCTTTTCTGTTCATTTTTATGAAAAATAAAATTTCCTTAGAAAAAAAATACATATGAAATTTTTGAAACAAATATTTTTGGCTTTAACATTTTGGCTTTCTGATTTTGGGCTTTTTTTAACTGCAACGGGAAACAATTAAAATAAAAAAAAAAAACTTTCAATATGCATTAAAAAACTGATCCTTTAATTATTATTTTTATGAAAGCATTAATTTTTAAAATGTTTTTCTTTTTTTAAATTTAGTAAATTTCTTTACAAATTAAAAAAGAATTATTTCGAACATCAGTTTCAATTTCAATCAAATCTATATTAGTTATCCGCAACTGCCTAAACGCTAAAGTATAACTAGGATCTGGGAAAATTTGCAATGAAATTGAACTTTCAAATATTATCCAAAATTTCTTACAAAAATTTTACAAATATGAAATTAACTAACTTCTAAAAGTTACTTAATTACCCAGACAGAATGAAAGTGTCGTAAAGTGATTACGTTGTGTGCAAATATCAGCGATCATTGCAAGTAAGCGAATTTTCGGCAAATACGCTCTCAAAGCATCGGAAAGCCTTTAAGACTTCGGCCTTATTGTCCGAAAAACAAGACGATCGATATCCTTAAGCCTAATGTAGAGAATTTGACGAGAAGTTTTGACATTCAAATGATATACGATGCGTTAATCGAAAATTTCCAAATGACCTTGAAGATATCTTCCGTTATTATAATCTAATCTAGAAAAATTTCAGCGTCCAGAATTATGATCATCCCAAAAAAATTGCAAAAATTGCAAGTGGCCGAATCGTAACTACGTAGACGCAACAACAGAAGATGTGTTTAATTTTGTAAATTAATGCTTCCACTTTCCACTTTCGCTTTTGTAACAAAAGAAACAAATGTCGACCATCATCGATCAATTGTCGAAAGCGAAAAATGTACACAAAGCTTCATAAAGAAAAGGTAGAGTAATAATTCGCCTGCATGCAGACATAAGATAAAAAAAAAAATTTGGATATATATGAACACATGTAGTAGCTATCAACCCGCATTTACAGTGATTTCACATGTTTGCATTCATAAATAAAAATCCGCGTTCGAAGAAAGATGTAAAAATTTTGCTCGCCTGCAATAGTTATCGAAACTATTTATGTCTTTATTTAGCGATAAATTTTTCATATTTCATAAAAAAAAATTTTCTTTTATTTGAAAAATTTTATTCTCCTTTTCGATGTGATTTTAAACCAAATTTTGAATGGCGATAATTTTGTTTCGAAATTTATTTGGGCATTTCGATGTACTTAACAAGTATATGAAATCATATTCTTCCGGGATTTAGATATTTCTTCCTTCTCTCTAAGGATTTATACATACATTTGCGATTCATAGTCGCTTACTGAAGTCTGAATACGTTATCGACTATTCCTTTAGTTCATATGAGGATAATCCAAGAGTTTTTTCTAAAATCAATTTTTTTTTTTTTTTTTTTTTTGATTTGTTAGGGTTGACTGGACTAAGGCAATAAGTGCGGCACATATGTCCGCCGATTGGCCTTAACACAAGTCAATCGGAACTTTTATCTGTTTGTTAGTCTTGGCTCGTCTATCTTTTTTACATATTTTCGTAGTCGCAACAAACTGCAATTCACTTTATCTCTTTTCACACATCTTCTCTGCATACATAAGAAGTCGGAAATGAAATAGAATAGAAATTGTTAAGGTGGTTCAAGTCATCGTTGTATTAAAAAAGTGTTATTTTGAATAGAAATTTATATATCTGACCTATAGGTAGCATAAGCATTATCTGCTTCATATCGTGATGAAAGATGACTTTCTTCCTTTGTCGTTCAGCTTCGAAAGATTGAATTTTTTTTTTTTTTTTAGTTTTATTCTTTTTAATTAAATCTTGTAATAAACCACAAATGCCAAAATAATTTGCAATCAAAATTAATAATAGGAGGGACAATGAATGCAACATAGTATAAATTCATGATATATACAGAGCGCAACTATGCAAACTGCAAAAAAAGACGTAAAAATAAATTTGTGAACGAGACAAAAAGGCAAAATTACAAAAAAAAAAAAAAAAAAAAAACAAAAAAAAAAACCCCAAAAAAAAGAAATTTAAAAAAAACAAAAAATTTCGGCTAAAATTTTTTTTTTTTTTTTTTTGTTCTTTTTGAAATAAACTCCTTTTTGGACTTATATAGAAAATTACAACAAGAAATAATATGGATAATCCCTCAGGTATGTGTTATTGAAACGGAGAGGAATAAGATTGATTATGAAATACGTAATTTTCTATTGCAAATACATTTCTTTCTTTTAAACAACACATATGTTTGATATGATCAAACGTTATTTTCGCAATACATACATTACAATACATACATTTATATACAGACAGTTAGACATTTATTTTATTGCATTAAGTTTTATGTAGTAGCGCGAAATTGAATTAATTCTCTGAGTAAAGGGTTTGTGTTGTTTTTGCATTAAGTAACGTTAACGTTGATATATCAACATTAATAACATGTAAATATTCAAATTTATAGTGCAATTGTTTAATTATTTATATTTTTTTATATATAAATTTTGTAAGTTTTTTTTTTTTTTTTTTAAAACATAAATAATAAAAGCAATTTTTTTTTTTTTTTTTTACAAATTATTTGCTTAAAACACGAGAATCAAAATATTATTAAATAAAAAAAACAAAAAAACAAAAATAAAATATATAAAAAAACAAGAGAAAACACGAAACAAAATTTTTGAAACTTTTAAATGTATGCAAATCAAATTAATTATTTTTATTATAATTAAGTTTTCCATTTTTTATATTTACCGCCGAAACATGTAATATACGTGGAATTATGCCACAAGAGCCTTTAAAATATATATTCTTTATACATCTATATATATTTTTTATGTACTTTTATATATAATCCTTATATATATACTTTAAAGTGCATAGAAATTTTTTCTCAGCATAAGACTCGTGAGTTAATTGTGCAAACCAATCCGTTAGTCCGTCCGTACGTGTCTTTAGAATAAGATTCCTTTGGACAATGAAAATACCAGATGTAAACGTAAAGTTTACCCTATTAATTAATGATCCAAATAGGCGAACAGTCAAGTCAGAACATTATGAAAATTGGAAAAATTTCTAGGTCGACTTACGTCACAGGGTGAAAAAGCTTAGTAGAGAAGTAAATTGAATTGTCAATCGGAGTTTTCGTTGAGAGCAAATGCACGTTTCCCCTTCCCATCCTGTTCTAATCTAAAAACAGCACAAGCCAATAATCAAGTTAATCTGTCTGCCAGTATCTGTCAGTATGTAATTGATCTTATAAAGAGTAAGCCGTTTAGGTTAAAACGTTTTTCTCTTCCGAATAGAGAAGAGAGAATACTCTTTCGCTTCCGAGGACCCATTACAAAAAGATTCAATAAAATGAAAAATCCATATTTTTAGAAAAAAATTTCCTAATTGATGTGTATGTCCGCGAGTGAGCATAGCATTTGATTGACAGAGCAAACTCAAATGTATGTAGGTGGTGGGTATCTGAGATTCGACTTAAGGCGAATATAATTTCTTCCCTTATTTTGTTTTATTTTTTTATTCAAGACAACATTATACATGTTGCAATGACCTCTAGTACCAAATGTTTAAATCACTTATAAAATATTATATAAATATTTTCTAATTTAAGCAAAAACTTGATTTTTATACAAATAATATTTTTCTAACGGTTTCTTATTTTTATTTATTAGATTTAATTAAACAAAAAAAGAAAAAAAATTGATAAAAATAATAAGAAAATACTTAAAGAAAAAACGAGAAACATGATCAATTTTTACACATTTTTTTATTTTTTATTTTTTTTCAATATTTTCATTTAATTTAAAAACAAAATGAAATGCAAACAACTTTCTGGCTTAAGAACAAATTAAAAGAATTGGCATTAAAAGGCAAAATTCCAAAAATTTTCATATTAAAATCACACAACAACAACTACAACAATAGATAAAAGTTACCAGCTACAAATCCACAATAATCAATATCACCATAATCACCATTAACAACAATGACAACAACAACAACAGTAATCACAATTACAATACAATAGCCCAGTAATGCACTTTTAAACGAAATATCCAAGAAAAAAAAAATATATAAATAAATCAAAAACAGAAAGCAATAATAAAAAACAAAAACCGTATCTAACAATGACATCATAAACAACAATAGCCCCAAATATGTGGACAATCTGTACATGCTGTACTGATATAAATACATTATATTCACGGCACTGGATAGATTATCCGTGTATCTGTATAAAGCAAAACAGTGTATATATAACGGATCTGAAGACAGATCAGTTGAAATGCAACAAAATAGACATAAATGTAGATTTTGTTTTTCACGTATTTTCTGCTAATGTCCATAATTAATAGAAAAGAAAAAAAGCAATAGCCATAATTAAATCTCTACAACAACAACAACAACAATAATAATAATAACAGCAAAGTTCACAATGCCTAACAGTCGATTGTTGTTCATTTGTTTTATAGTTTTCGTTTTTTTCCTTTTTTTTTCTTAATTACAGTCAATATTAAATTTTTCCTAATCCGTTATGAATGTAAAAAAACTTCCTTTGCCTAAGCAATAATAACAATAAAAAAAAGTTTCTTTTATAAAAACCAAAAACCTTTAAAAAAAACCATTTTAATAAAAAACAACAACAAAAATTTCTGTGTATTAGCCTAACAACTACTAATCGTAATCAACAATGAGTATTTTGAGATACAACAGAGAAAACTGGGCAAACACATCTGCTTATCTCTGCTTTTTTTTTTTTTTTTTTTTTAAATTCTCTAATTCTGCTCTCTCTGTCTTTCTCTATTTCTCTTTGTCCTTTTCCTTTATAAAAGCAATAACCAGATAATTCCAACAGCAACAACAACAGCAACAACGTTAAACAACAATAGTTATACAAAAAATCAGCTAAATAATTTTTACCATAGTTTACAATAGTAATTAAATTCCAAAAAAAGAAAAAACAAAAAAAAAAAATAAAAATAAAAAAATAAAAAACAGAACAATTCCCTAACATATTAAAATAATCTCTCTCAGCAATAGTTATTAAACCATATAATCAGTATCAACATCAACATCAATATATATGTAAAGATGGTCTCCATCCCTTTCCCCAAAACCACCATCCCCAACAAACTCACTTTCGTCCCACAAAAACGCAGAAGAACAGCAAAACAAAAATAGACTTATAAAGCAATAGCCAAAAATAGCTCAACACAATCAGATATTAATTAACAAAAATAGAAGGAAAGGGCAGCCTACTCAATAATCAAACAGTTTAGCAACTTACTTGTGTTTAACAATAGCCTGCAAAGGAAATTATGTTATCAAGAAAAAAAAATTTATTATATTAATATCTATTTATATTAATATTTTACACGAGTGCAAAAAAATCCGAACGGCATAGATAACTAAACCGCCATTTTTTCATCTTCTTCTTCTGACTTTCGAGCTCACCCTCTCACATACGTAATCTGTCGATGGCGTCTCTTACGGTGCTATACAAAAAAAATAATACGCTCTAACTGAACCGCTCAAGTAAGTGAATATCTCAAGTTTTCATTGCAAGCTAAATATTCGAAAATGCCCTACGTAATGGGTATGAAATTCCGATCAGTTGTGTAGGCCAAAACAGTGATTAGAGAATAGCGCTTACTTACTACCATACGTAACTGCTTCAAATTTTCATGCGGCGCCTTTAAAAACTCGGCCCAAGCTTGTCCTGCACTTTTAATCAGTTCAATCAATTTTAAATCCGTGGCCGAGTATGCTAAGCATTTCGATTAACAACTCAACGGTTGTGATGAATTCATATCTCAAGTATATTGCAATTCTCAATAAAACCGTTAGTTTCATATACTAGCGTTTGTTTGATCTATGAATTTTATTATTTCTCTACACGCTAAGGCTCGTCAACTTTTCAATTTTCTAAAAGGATAATGAACCCTATTAACAAAAGTTAAGAGCCAAAGTCAAACAATTCGTTTATAAAAGATTATGACTTCTATCCATTATTTTCATTTCTAATCGAATATTTGTTGAATACTTTTTAGGAATACGAGCAAGTATAGCTAGTATTGCTAGCAGTGTTCTTCCTATGTCTTTGAAATAATTTAAAATTTCTTTAGATCAATAGTATTACGGGGCACCCAAAATCCATCTAAAAAAAAAAAGAAAAGAAAATGCAATGCGTACTAAAGAAAGAAGAACTGATTGTTAATGCAAGAAAACTTAGAAAACCTAAAATTCAGCTAAGGATACGCAACGTTCTGAAAGTCAGCCGTAGAGAATATAGGATTTATTGCACTCGTTTTTCACTTATTCCATCGTTTGTTCTCTGTATGTGTGTTGTTACATCCGAAATTAATAAAAACTTTTTTTTCTTCTTCTTTTTTTTTATTTTTTTTATCTGCCACAATAGTATAAAAATTAATCAACAATAGAACGATAAACGCAAACAGAAAATACGAAATAGAAAATATTTACTAAATAATTAAAATATTACATACCATACATACCAACAATAGAACCGAAAGCAAAGCAATAGTTTTAAGCAGCAGCAGCCAGCCTCCCTACAAAACAGAAATTTTAACAATAGTACTTAAATCTTATTCTAAATCACAAAAAAAAAAAAAAAAACCAACAAAAACACACAGAAATACACACACACACACTCACATATAAATATATATATATATATATATAATCAGGCAAAGAAGAATGTAATAGCCATACATATATATAATTGAACAGCTTGAAATAAATATAAAAGAACAATTATTTAAGCATATGTATGTATGTATATGTTAACAAGTAATAATGCGTAACTTATATGTATGCGCTTTCTATATGTTAACTAACTTCAATCTCTTTTAATTCTCGCGCTTTGCTGTTTTGTTTTTTGTTTTTTTTTTTTGTCCTTTTTTTTCTTCACCTTTCATACCCATCAGCGAGATATATTTCTATCATTCTTGATCGATTATGAGATACTATAAGTTTTCCACTATGTTCATCTTTCCGTCACTAAAAGCTAGAACATGAATATGGGAAGATAGCCATCTAGTTCTTAGCCTCGAACAGCCTCTTTATGGTCCGCCTTGAAAGAGTAAAACAATTTGCTACAAAATAGGAAGGTAGCATGTATAGGACTCTGTATTTCTTTATTGGAGTCCTGATCGCCCTTACACATACATGAATTTATAATTTATTCTTCATATTTATAAGAGTTTCCCACTAACTCTATATTGACTAGAAAGAATACCCATTCAAGGTTACCGTTTTAAAAGTAAATAAGGGGAACTTTGCGGATTGAGACATAGTAGCGAAAGTAAAATTTTGGACGGAATATTTATTCGAACAGTTATGTTCACGCTGACCGATACTTTAGGTGTTGGGTATGCATCGTTCGCATTAAAGCGAATATAACTTCTTCTTCTTTTTACTTGTTATATATATAGCTATCGTGTTTCTTTTTTAAGCAATACATATAACAGTACATACAAATACATATGTATATACATTTATGTATATATATATATATATTTATGTATATATATATATATATATATATTTATACATATATATATATGTGTGTGTATATAAAGAATTACAACAAAAAGTCATCTTAAATAATACACAGAAAAAAAAATGTTTCTCGTTTTTAAGAAAGCATAAAATAGATAAAAAAAAAAAAAACAAAAAGCAATAATCAATCAATAGAAAAATGAATTTGTTTTTCAAGAAATTTTCCTCCTGTTTTTTTTTTTTTCTTCTTTCTTTTGGAAAACAAAAAACTAAATTAAGTTGAGATTTTTTTTCGAAATGCAAAAAAAGAAAAAAAAACCGTTTAAAGGGAAAGAAAAACTGATGCAAGTACAAGATTTAGATACTTTGGTAATTATTTTAAAATCTTTGATAAAAAAAATAAATAAATAAGTAAATAACTAAAGAGAAAATATATTTTCAAAACTCAAATATTATGTTTCACCTATAACAAAAGAAATGAAAACAAAACAAAAAAAAAAAAAAAATATATATATAAAAATTAAAAACAAAAAAAGTAATAGTTTTTAAGGAACATAAATAAATAAAAGCATTAAACAATAAACACACAAAACTGTAATTTTAGTATTAAATAAAATAAAATTAAATAAAAATAAAAAAAAATTAAATATAAAACAATTTCAATTTACAATAGAAATAGAAAAAATTAATATTAATTTTTTTTGAAGATTTCTTTTAAAATATTATTTTATATTAATTTTATTCTTTCCAACAACAACAACAAACTGTGTTAATTCGTTCATCTAATGTTTCGTTTTAAATATTTTCTTAAACTTTTTATAAATAATTTTCTTTTTCTTCTTCTTCTTTTTTAATCTTTTTTTTTTTTTTTTTTTTTTTTTTTTTCCTTTCTAAATATATATACAAGAACTATTATTAATAAAAATGTTAATTAATTAATAATTATATAATTTTCTTATTGTAAATTTTTTATTAGAAATTTTAGTTAAATTTCTTATAAATAATTCATAAAATACGTTAATGTTTTTAAAAAGCATATATATATTATTTCCATATTAAGTTTAAAGTATAATTAAAACAAACATTCAAAAGATGGAAACTATTACTTTTTTTATTATTATTTTTAAAATGTTTTTCGTTAATTTTTTTTTTATTATTATTATTATTTTTAAATATTTTTTATTAATATTTGTAATAATAAAATTAGTTTAAAAAAAAAACGCCACCCTCTTGTGTATTAATATACGTATGCTTTACTAATTTTTTTTTTTTTTTCGTTTATTATTTTTTTTATTTCATTTTGTTTTGTTTCAGTTCATAGAAAAAAGAGTAAACAACTGGACAACATTGGCTTTTATAAACTTTATTCGCAATTTAAGCTCCCAAGGGGAGGAACATATAGTTACCATATTATATCAATAGAAGACTTTCTCTTCATCTCCCTCTCTCTCTCTCTTTCTCTTTCTCTCTTTCACTTTCTCTTAATAATAAAATACGTACATATATATGCAATATTACAAATTAAAAAAAAAAACAAATAAGATTAAAAAGTGGTTAAATGAAAACTTAACAACAATAGACCAAAGTGAATAATGATCGTGTTAGGATTCCATATATTTTTTTCTTTTTTTTCGTTATCAATATAAGCATCTTTATCGGAATCATAAGATACTTTACATTTTTCGTCTTCAATTTACTCAGATTTTATGCCTTCCTTGTAAAGCACAAGTAGCAGTGAAACTCTTATATGTTTTTGCAAGGACTGATAGCGAATCAAATTTCTTGAAAATGGTTTTCTTTTCGTCGGTTAACTCTGACCAAAAATATTGCCTTCATGCATTGACATATGACAAAGGTTGGACAAATAAATGCAAATTTTAGGCTTCAATCGCGCAATGATTAGCCTACAGCCTGCTCTCTGCCAAATTCAATAAAATTCCCGATCAATACAATGCAAACATTTAAATGCTGACCTGCCTTGAGAATTTCGAAAGATGTCTTTTATTGAGGTCAGCTGTTTAATTAAGCATTCAGGCAGCGTCTAATTTGATTTCAAGCCTATTGCAAAACAACCGGCAAATATAAACCAAAAGAACTTTCGCAGCATAAGCGATCACTTGCGTCATGTAATCAATTAATTATGAAAATTACTTTAATGTTGTGCGAAAAGTACGCTTAAAAACGTCTCCAACTCGGCTTGATCTCATTTTCCGCGCCAAGCTTACGAACGGCAGTTATACCGTTCTATACTTTAAGCTAAGTGCTTCGTGTTAATGCTGTCTTTAAAAACTATCAGTATCCTTACAGAGTCGTCTCAGTCAGGCATATTGTTTACTGCGGCCGTGCTTTAGCGACAAAAGGACGAAGTACGTCCATTTTATTACGGAACTAGCAAAAAACTCAAAAATTTATAGAACTGAAAACATAAGAGGCAAAAGGGGCAATGTTTTTGCATATATGTTATATTGTAGTTAACAAACTTTCAAAGTTTGCAACAATTACATACACTTTGTTATGGAAATATAATTAAATCGATTAGAAGTACAGTGTTTCAGAAGAAGTTTATTGAAGTCGAATATAAATTGTTGCTAATTATTAACTCACTACACTCCTACTGTGGTATATGTGTCGCTATTGCACTTCTTATACTAACGCCCATGTCGACATCGAGTCGACATGATATTATTTAAAATATAATTTAATTTACTCGATATCAACTAATGTAAGTTTATCACTTTTCTCTATTAACATTTGCGAGTAGTAGTTTAAACAAATTATAATAATAATTGCGGGTAGTAAACTGAAAGGAGAAAATTCTGATTTCTTACACCGTACCACATACGGTTATAAAGTGAATTAACTTCGACTATAACTTAAAGAAATGAAACATATAAATAATAGCAAAAAAGGAAAAAAACACAAAAACACAAAACAAATTGAAAATGAAAATGAAAATGAAAAATTGGGATCGTAACATTGTCATTATTCGCTCCATATTCACATGATAATTGGCTAAGAAGCAAGAACAGCAATAAACAAGGTAATAGATTTAACACAATGCGGCGCAACAACAACAACAACAACAATTACAATAGTTAAAAATCAGGCAATAAAAAAATTAATTAAAATATTTTATATATTGAGTGGTTACATAAGTTCGTAGCGTTTTAGAAATGAGACTAAATGATCATCGATTACGGATTCAACGAAACGGCTCTCAATTTTCAAGGAAGTTTCTGATGTCCAATAAACCCACATAGGGTGTCAAATGTTACGTGACGAATACCGTATCAGCATCAAGCAGAACTTGTTAACCGATACCGATTTACCGAACAAAAAACATTAAAAAAGAATGTCAAAATGAAAACGTTACTAATTTATGACACGACTTAGTATTAAAAAAATGAAGAATTTTAAGTTTTTTTATTAGCATTCTCTTCTTTATTTTTTTTTCTTTTTATTTTTATTTTCTTTAATTAAAAACTAATTTTTCGACTTTTCGTAAACAAATTGAAAGACAATTCAGGAGCAAAAAAAAAAAGAAAAGAAGAAAATGTTCTGAACCAACCCACTTAAAGCGAATATATGGATGAAATTTTTTGTTTTTTTTTTTTTGAAATTGTGTTCTTCCTAAGTTTTACAAACGTTTCAATCAATCAAAAAATAAATAAATAAATAAAAGTAAAAATTTTTTGAAAATAAAAAATGAAAATGATAAACCAATGACTGTAAAATTTCGAACAATAAATTTTGTTAAAAAAAAAGCAAAAAAAAATTAATAACTAAATAAAAAAAAGAAAATTTAATAATTTCGCAAAAAAAAAAAAAAAAGGGAAATTAAAACAAAAAAAATAACTTATATTCAGGGACCACATAAACAATTTTTTTAATAGTTCAGATATAAACGACAAGAACATCAAACTATATATTGCAACACATTTGTAGGCAACTTGTAAAAAAAACAAAGAAAAAATAAATAAACAAATGCATACATTAAAGAAACTCCAGCAGGAATAATGTAACAAATAAACAAAAAGAATGCAGAACTGCAAGTAAACAAAAAAATCATATCCAAAATTATAATAATTCGGGCCTAAGCAAAAAGCACAAAAACAAGAAAGAAAAATTCCCATTTTATTTGTAAAAAATTATATATATATATATGTAAAATATAGGATTTGGCTATTAAGATAGCCTAATTTTGACACCCATCGCCCGTTTGTAAAACTGAAAAGCAAAAAATTGAAAACCTTATACAATATACACCTTCTTGACCGATGTAAGACGCCAGGACAATTGACCCATATCCACTTATTCGTCTACCTATGCATTTGGTCTGCATTTGAGCTGACACTGTTTCTAGAAACGTGAATAAATATGTACTTCAAGCGAAATAATCAAAGGCATGCAATTATTCTACATTTATCCCCGAAAATATGCTATAAAATATTCATAGAAATGCCGATTTGCTGGGGAATACATAGAGAGAAAGCATTCCACTGAAATTTGTATGAACACAGCTCACTTGGATGCGATAAAAATAATCTCAACATTTCTTGCATTTGTGTGTCTTATTGGAATAAGAAATGTTTATACGATAGACTTTTGAGTTTCTTCAGAGAGCATTTACAAGATGTGTGATTTATTTAAACATTTGTAAATTACGGCTGAACTTGGGTTTGGTTAGTCAAATGGAAGTGAAAAGTAGTAGAAACACTTATGTCATTGAAGACGATGTTATTCTTTTTCTTTCTTCGACCGAAAAGCGAATCCATTCATGAATAAGAGAGAGAAGTAATCCCTCTCGAGGACACATTAAGACAATTGAAATTTTCAAACGAAAATTACGCTGATCTGATTTTATAATCGTGTGGCGGTGATGGGTGATTATCCAAAATTCGTGGTTCAACGTTTATAACATTTTTTCTTGCTTTTTTGCACACGATATTTAAAAAAATTAACATTTTTTACATTTTCGATATACTATTAGAAAAAAAAAAAGAAAGGAAAGAAAAATTAAATAACAACGTATTTGTGAAGAAAAATCTATAAAATTATTTATTTATCTCAAAAGAACTCTTCAGGCGTAATCATATTGAACAAAAGACCTACAATAGCAGTAAAAAGATTTTTTTTTTTTTTTTTTTTGGAAATTTGTAAAATAATTTGTCTAAGGAAAAGAAAAAAAGCACTTTTTTTAATTAAGTAACAATCTATCAAAATTATTACAACTTTTATTTAGTGTGTGTATGTAAGTGTGCACACCCCCAAAAAAAAAGAAGAAAAAACGCATAAATTAAAATAAGGAAAAAAAAATTATGAATACAATAACAAAATGATGATGACAGACAACTAATAGGCATTTTAAGTGGGTTTCTCAAAATTCCATCAATCGATAAACGTATCGATCGGTCGACGCGATTTAAAAAAAAAAAGGAAAAAATAAAAGCAAATTAACAAAATTGATAAAGAAAAGAAATGAAAAACGCTACCCATTAAAATTATGTGTATTAAATATAAAACAAAATTTGTTATTAAATAATTATTAGCAAAATTTTTCTCGAAACAATTATTTATGCAAATTTATGCGCAATTATTATAATTATTCTTATATTCGCATCACACTTGACACATAACACTTAATTAAATCTGTTAATCTATACATAAAATTTAAATGTATGTGTGTGTGCCATTTATATATATACATATATGCATGCATTCATTTATAATACATTCATGTATGTATGTATGTATATATGTAGATATATAAAAATTTTTAAAAATTTCATTTCGATTTCAGTTAAAAAAAAAATTGCATTCAACTTTGATTTTCGTTTATAATCATTTATGTTATTTCTAAATGATTAGGCAAAAATGAAAAGAACATTATTAAAGAAAAAAAGTTAAAAAAAAAAAAAGAAAAAAAAAAAAGAGACAACTGTGTATAGAATCAAAACCATAGAGAGAGCATCTACCAAAGAGTCAACACTGCAGAATTAATCCTGCTTGCAGTTTTCTCGCCACAACTATCTTAGGCTATATAAGAACGTAAAACTAATGTTTACACACACAAGTAAACAAATAAACACCTGAGAGTTGATCACTTTGGGTTTGATGCTCTGTAAAGCCAAATGAATGAGAAACTGAAACAAAAAAAATATCTCAAAATAAAATATCAGTTAAATGTTTTTAAAACGAAGCGAAAACTTATGTAAAATAAAAAATAGTAATAATAATAATAATTAAAAGGAAAACATTATCAAGAAACAACAAAACAAAAACTGATATAAAAACTGAAATAAAAATTCTTAAAGTAAATGTTGAATAAAAAACAGTTACGCAAAGCTAAGCATATGAGACGAATAACGTTGTACTTAACCTATTGTAATGATAGTGATGTGAACATGGAGCATACTCTCAGTATTTTTTATGAATACTGGTAAGAAAAAAACAAAAATGAGAATACAAAATAAAACCATATAATTAAAAAAAAAAAACAAAAAAAACAAAAAATATATATATATATATATATATTTCAATATAAATATGTTTCATTTCTTCAAGCATGAAGCGTCGCAATATCCCATCCGTTCGTTCCCCTTCGCAAATATTAACTACTACTACTACTACTGCCTGGAACTACCAATTAATACGTTACGAAAATATTTACATATAAAATATTTATATATGTCGAAAAGAAAGTAAAAAATAAGCATTTTTCACAAATAATCATTTATGATGTTCGAGTAGACGCTTATGAGTCTACTAAGGGTAATTAAAAGTCATTTAAATATATTTTGGAATTCTCCACTCAAAACAACAACATTTACCAGCTCTTCAAGATAATTTGAAGCACGTGAAAAGACTGCGATAAATTAACCTACGCACCTACCTACAGGTAACGACTTTGCGATAGGAGGTATTATGTGGGAGGTGGTCGAAAAAAGTAAGCCGATCCGTATCAATTTTAATAGTATTCGCCCTTAGCCGTAAATAGATCAATCCACCAAATTTCATTAGAATCTCTCAAATGTTTGGACCTGTAAGTTCGATATGGAGAAACAAGACGGCCAGTCGCATAGGCAAGCTTAGTTCGATCACCATAATAAAAAGTGAGTCTATGAGATACAAAGGTTAACATAAACGAATAGCTTTAGCACCAAGGACACCTTTGCAATATAGAAGCAGAAACTTTTAAAGGAATTTTCTGCCCACAGGCTTGGTAGTCTAAAGGCTCATTTCTGTTCGAATCTTCTCACCGCTAGTAAATTTTATCTTTAACATCCATTCATTCTATCCTTTCGATTTCTATGGTCGCAGCGAACAATTATCTGATGGTTTTCTTCTTATGTTTTGCTTTTCTGAAACCTAATGGGCCTAAGCAAACCGATTTTTTTATGAATATGCTTTCAAAATATTCTTTCGATGATCGCTACTTCTACTTTTCTTCTAAGTTAAAAGTATGCATAATTTTCACGTTTCATCGCGTCATTATATGAATCGAAGGTTAAAATCCGGATCTGACCTAATGGTAAATAAAAATATGAATTAGACTCGCCAAGTTAAATATGTTTTGTGATAAAGTAGCCAGAAAACTTTTACTTTCTAATGCTGATCTCACCAAATTTGCGTTTTGTAGTTAGACATGTAATGTGTAATAACAAGTAAAATTGATTATATATATACCGCTAAACTACTGACTTGACACAAGTCGATAAGGTTCGATACAATTGACTGCTCTAGAAAATCGTGAGCAGCCCTAACGCTATAAGTAAACACTTAATACATCAAGAACAAATTAAAAAATATAAATAAATAAATTTAAAAAAAAAAATAATCGTAGCTGGGGTAGGCAGGCATATGTTAAAACTATGAAATTCTCCAATCATTGATAGAAAGTGTTTTGAACTGCAGCTGTATGCAAACTATTAAGATTACACTGGGAAGGATAAGAAAGGAAATTTAATATTGATATGAGCTCCAAAAATTTGAGGCTTCCTAAAGTCACTCCTTATAAACACTTTTACTCGTAATGAATGTTAATGTTGTTCAAAAAAGTAGGAAAGTGTGAAATATTACTATAGCCAGCAAGCGTCGATTATTATTGAACGGTCAAGGTAGGAGGATTTGCAGAAAAACGTAAAAAGAGTATCTCAGCTTGCAATACTACACACGACACTGACTAGTACAAGCTGGACAATATATTCAGCGACCTTTCACATCTTGCAATTAAGTTACGCCAATATTTCAACCAACGTTCAGACACTCTACGTACACTTATTCATGTTCAATGGTTCGTATGTATTAAAATTACTTTTAATGATTTGGATAATTGTCACGGATTAGTCGAAGCTAAGTACAGTGCTTTACTATGTTCATTCATTCTGTCATTTGTTTCTACGTTTTCCATGAAAAATATTTAAAATTTTTACATTTTATTGAAGCTTTTTTAAAAATAAATTAAATGTTTTTTTAACAATTGAAAGAAAATATTTCGAATGAAAAAACCTATACGCTTGTGCTTAGATCACAAATCAATGAGAGCGAATTGTCACAAAAAAACAAAAAAATACTCTTTAAAATCATCACCCAACGTCTAAGAATTGCGTTATATTCTATAGGCGTCTTTGAAAAGCATTGTCTTTTGGCTAATTGTAGTTGGATTAGAAAATAACATAAACGACTCGACAAATCAAATGTCTTTAAACGCTACAGTGGAAAATTTCGCTAATACTAATGACAAGTCAATTCCGTTAGCAGAAGCTAACGAAACTTCACCAAGTACTAAGATCGCAAAGAAAAGACGCTGGCGCTGTTTCGAACGCGGCAAGCAGAAAATCAATAGAGACCCAAACGAAGCGCTTCCATGTCAATATGCAAAATTTAGTGGGCATATACGACTTCCTAATCAAGAAGAAGGTTTGCCGTATAACGGCCGTATAACGGCTGATGAAGAAACAGACTTCATAATTCGAAGCGTTCTAAAACGAAAGCATGACTTGAATTCATTTTCAACCAAGGCGACATGTGAACCATCTGCAAAACGTTCTCTTTTAAATGTGAATAGCGTCAGCAATTCTTCAATTGCCCATCATCAGGGTGCCGTAGCTTCAAATTTAAGTGTAAACAACGGTGATGACAGCGATAATGATATAGCTACAGTACCACCGTATCTGTCTTATAAATGCGATAATCACTTAAATTTAAATGATTGCCAAAGCAGAAAGGAACCTTCTTGTAATGTTACGTCATCGACAGCCGATATACGAAGAAGTATCGTTAACTCAGTATCTAATTCAATTAAAATTAAAAAAAATGAGACATCGCTACGAACTTTACTTCTAAAGCGTAAATTATTGTCAAATGTTAAAGCGGCTTACATGAAAGCAAGCACATCGAACAAACATGTTTTGACCGTAAACGTAGACAAAAATGCTAATCAAACAACAAAACATAGTGGAGAGCCAGAAGTCGATATGAAAGGTTTACATAGATTTTCTGAACGAAGCAAGGCAATTACAGAAAGTAAGGGAAGTGATCTTATTAACGTAAATAGACGAACAGTGGCTTATAGTGACAGGCGAGAAGCAGGGCATGTATATCAAGAAAGAAAGACGGGATTACTTAATACAACTACAGCCAGAGCAAGTCGTCAAAGCAAACCATTTCCATCTTTAGCGAACTTACCGAATTTTCATTTTCCTTTGAAGAAAAACGATCCGGTGTTTGCTCACAACTCAAAATCGGGCAACATTTCTCCTCAACCAGTTACGGCTCTAACACGCCATCGATTTAATGACAATTTGACTTCAACTGACAGGCGTATTGTTCCATTTTCTAACGGCCAGCGTATATATGGTAGTATGGGGGAATACAACAAGAATAAAAGTAGCGTCAACGATGGTTTAAAACGCGCCCCTGTTACGTTGATCCGTCCCAATTTAAGTCTCTCGAATTTACCGACTTGCCTAGATAGCCATTTAATTATATCAAATGCTGCGAAGCGGATATTATCTTCGCTTAATGGTAGCAATGCACTAGTAAGTGAAGCCATGAAAATTGCAAACAAGTTCAGGGTAAATGTATTCCACCCTTCCGATGGATTTAACAAGCATAAATCGAAGCCTTCAAATGTGGTACGTTTGTCGCGTGTTCGCACCCCTTATTCAAGACAGCATGAAACCATATGCCTACAATCTTCGGAAAGCTTAAAATCTCTTTCAAATAGTCTCTGGACACCAATCAAGGAGCAAAAGATAATTTCAATGACACAAACATTGCAAAAAAAGATAAGCGAAAATTTACGTGAAACCACCGAACATAATACAGACGCCACTACAATCCTTCCAATTGCATCAGCATATACTTTAACTGCGGATGACGAATCTCTCAGGCACATCAATAAGATTAGAAATAAAACTACAAACTCTGGCCGCAGTGCGAGCGCACTTGGTTTGACCGGTGAAGCTTCTACGCCTCCAACTAATTTAACCAAAATTGCTTTTCTAGTGATGGAAACTCTGCCACAATTCGATACCGAATTGACAGTGCCGTCAGTTCCATCAGGAATCGCCGTCTTGTCAAAACAACAAGAAACTACCATAAACTCCAAATTTACACAAGATGATCAATCAAACACCACATTAACCACTTCAAACAATTCAGAACCAATTTTAGCTACAGGAGCATTCACTTTCTATGCCCAGGATATGAAATTAAAAGATATCGAAAGCTCGAAAGTTCCTTCCATCATACATTTTGAACAAGATGACAAGCCTTTCCATAGTGAAACTCATTGGAAAAGCGGAAGCGTTTTAGCAGATCTTGCAAATGACGAAACTCTCTCTAATCTCGGCGGAAACAATAGCTTTTGAAAATCCTTCGGTTATGAATTTATGAATAGCAACAAAAAGCCAGAATTTGTAGATACACACAAGAGTCTATCAAACATCTAGAACACTTTGACTTATGCTTAGTAATAAATGAAATTGAAGAGAATCATTGCGTAGCTTCTCAATTTAATGACCCTGACATAGATAAAAGGGTGCTAGTAATGCACAAGCAACCGAATCGAAATCTCGCTCAATACGATTATCGCGAATATCGGCGTAGCTGCAGAAGAAGTTCATTTATATATATATATATGTATATTTAACAATTCTCATCTGTTATTATATATTGAAATTCGATTCAATTCCATTTTTGAAAAATCATAATCGACAGATCTAACTAATTATTATTCAATACTTTTTCAAAGGCTTCACAATAAATTTCTTCTTACTTCATGAATCCCGCTAATCATTTTTTTAACCTTCCAACTTTTTCATTGATGTTACCATCTTTCCCTTGGTCCACAGAGAGAGAATAAAAAGATTAGAATTATGCATGTGTGTGTGCATGATAATAGAAACTAGAGCAAAAAAGATATGTTGTGCAGGTCTACGCTCTTGGCAAAAATAATGATAACTAACTAATACATCATTGGAGATGTGAGCCCCGAAATAGGAAACGATTTTCATCTTCACAGCTTACGACATCAAAAAATCATTTGTTTTCCGACTTCAAATGGCATTTAAATTGATTGATGACATCATCTATCGGTCAAGCAGTTAACATGGGCAGCAGACAGCTCTGCTTAGATAGTTCTATCTGCTGACGGTATTGTCAAACCATGCAGATGCGATAAATATGAAAAATATTTGTCGCATGAGGAGACATCGCGATACGTTATATATAATAACAAATTTATTGATCGCGTTTAGTTCCATGCTCTGGCTTTTTTTGATTTTTTTTTTTTTTTTTTTTTTTGTTCTAGGAAAGGGAGATAGCACTTATATCATATAGGAAAGCGATATAACCGATATAAGTGAGTTGACAAGTAGTGAGGACGAGCAAATAAACAGTCGGATGTGATGTTCGAATTAATGGAATTTATCAACTGCAATACTACCATCACTATCGAGCAGTGATATTCTCCCGTCAGCTATTACTAATGGCTGTGCTCGCTTTATTAAAATTTCTTCTAATTGCTATCGAAAATTCATAAAATTAATTTGCAATTTACAGTTTTTCCAAATTATAATTTACAGTTTATTTGAAGTGACTTTTGATATGATTGAGAGATATTTAGATATCGTGACGGACTACAAATTTTCACACAAAACATTATCGAGAACAATAGATAAAAATTAAAAAGCACTTTAAAAATGAGAAAGGAAAACGTTACGTTGATCGTACTTTGGGCTTAGCCAAATTGATTGTGCGTGGTGAGGCTTTCGCCTTAAGAGCAGCTGGCGATATAAAATATGGATTATCACGTATATGCTTATTTTCATACTCCCTTGGCTCGGCCAGTTCCTTAATCCGTTTACTTGCTTTATATTTAATCGCCAGAGGTGAAACAGAGAAAGGATTTTCCTTAACATCCGCCGCTGCTGATTTAGCCCCACGACTAGTGGGTTGAGCCAGCGCCCTAGTCCTTGCGGTAGCTTAAATTAAAGCATTCATCATTGTTTTTGTAATGAATATTTCAACTTTCACCAATGCATTGCATTATCGTGCGAATTCGTTGAATTCTTTCAATACTTACCGACAGCCTTAAGAACATTTGCGGGTATTGGTTCAGGTACTGGCCTAATGAATCTAGCTTCATCAAATTGAACAGGCTGCGACAAATCGATGAGACGTTTAGAAGCTTTGTACCGATACATGACATCCGTGATTGTCCATTCCGGCTTTTCAAGTAATTCATGTTTTTTTGGTTCAGCTAAATATTTAAAACGTTTCATACTCTTTAGCGGCATACGTTTCGAGGGCTAACGATAAAAAAAACAAAAAAAAAACAACAAAAATGCTATGAATAATATTTAATGATACATTTGCATATATATTATATACATATATATATATAGCTCGCCAGTATGTATTTACCTCTCTCGGTATTTTCTTAGGTTTTTTAGGTTTAGCTAGTTTATTAAGTTTTGCCGTATGGCGGGCCCATTCTTTGCGATCCCATTTCGGTATTATTTTTCTAAAATAAATGAATAACATAAATATTTTGCCCAATTATGCTGCAAATATAATTGACATTATTATTAACCTTTTTTGTGGAGGTTGAACGTTAGCCAGACGACTGTACATAGAGAATAAACTTTTGCGAATTAAACGATTGTAATTCGCATTACGAAACGGATCAAATAAGTTATAGGCCTCTTCTTTGAAAAGTAATAATTGCCTAGCTTTCGGATAGGCTAACTGTTCAGTTCGCGTATGCTTCCTTTCATCTAAACGCGATATTTCAATCGACTTTTCAAGCTTACAAGGACAGGTGGGTACGAAACGGCCCACTTTCATACTTTTTAATGGTATAGCCAATTTCATAAGACGTTTACATTTAACAAAACGCTGCACATGTCTACATTTCAGTTTCTGTAATTCTTTGCAAACTTCCGGCCAAAAGCAATGCATTCGCTTTGGTAACGATTCGTGTTCGTCGCAGCATTCAGGTTTAGTTTCCTTTCTCCACATTTTTATCTCTCGGTTTGTGTGTCACCTCGTTTCGAAAATTTTAATTTTTTATCAACTTTTACAATTTTTCATGGACAATTTTTTTACATCTAATTCCTAAAGACTTTTTTTACAAACTAAATATTTTTTATTTAAGCTGTCAAGAAAGTAAATTTATGTATTCATTATTATAGAATGAAAGCATATGAGATTCGTCGATGTCGTTGTAACTCATAATTAGATAATAATATATTTATCTATCATACCCTACAAGAGTATATTAAGCTTATCTTTATATATATTATATAAAAGTCTATCTTGTCTTATACGGATCGATTCTGCCCCTCTTGTAGTCTTGTGTTCAAACTACAAAAGACAATTGCAATGAATAATCCTATTAAGCGAGTTGGTGTAGGAGATTGAATAATACGCCTGGAAAAAGTTCAACAAGACGATATTCAACCTTATCTCAAAGACGACCATAATAGCATACAGGTAAGCAAGCAAAAATATGTAGTCAACTAACGTTTTTCATTGAATTTCGTATTAGATTCTGTCCGTACTTTTAAAATTTCTAAGTACTTCCGGTGCCTCTTGTAAGTTAATTTTCAAGCATGCTATGAACAAATTAACGGTACATCTTTAGTTTCAGTTTTACTATCTTCATTATATCAATCACGAAAAGATTTCCAAATATTTAATCGGTAATCAAAAACAGACATAGATTACGTTTATCAAAAACGTTGTTAAATTTAAGAGGATATTATTGACATTCTTACCTGTGATCGCAATATTCTCTCCACGCATGTCGGCGTTTTGTTAGTATCTTGAGGTTATGCACTTTACACTATGATGGCCAACGAAAGGCAATGCTTTAGTTAAATCACTACATTGCATTTCTCTTGAAATTTTTTCATTTTCCATTGACTAAAATAACTAAACAGCTTAGTCACCTTCTCACGGGCAAAGGTCTTGGGGTATTGCATTGACTACCCGCAAATGGTTGCTTTGCATTGAGGGAAAACAAATGCTATTTTCCCCATGAGAAATTGATCTAGCAGAGAAGAAGAGGAATAGAGAAAAGGTGTGGTGAACTAAGTCCGTTTCAGCGCAAATGTTTCGCTTTTTCAAACCTCCAAAAAAAGGAATTAATCTCCCACAGCTGCTTCGTATAAATGCCAAGAGAAGCTTAGGTCATCTGATTATGTATTATGCAGCATTTATTGATTCGCATCACAAATCTCAAACAAAAGGTACATTGAATGGAAGAATTTAATTAAACAAATATAAATTTTTTTCTTTTTTCATATTTTCCTTCTCTTCAAAGTAACTTGCCGCTGCCTCATGATTAGAATTCAAGGAATGCGTATACAGCAAATTCGCATGATTTGAATTTTCGTCCGATCACTTCTAATATATAAACCTATCGGTATATTTTTTTGGTTGGGCTAATTCGATTGTCCTTTGCTTGGGCTTTGCTTTCATCGCCGCTTCCGACACTTTGTAAGGATCTCTACGAACGTGCTCAATTTCAAACTTTTTCGGTTGGGCCAGCTTCCTGGTACGCTTAGATGCTTTAGCACTTAACGCTTTTCGCGATATAGTAAAGGGACTCTCTTTCACATCAACGGGAAATATATCATTAGTGATTTTGAATGCTTCTGCGAAAAAAAAAAAACCAATTCATACGTATACACGAATTCTATTAGTGAATCTGCCGTTACTTTACCTTTTCCTTTTACGCTATCATTTGGATAATTTTTAAAAAAATCCTTTTTATACAAATCATCTCGGACTTCTGTTGTGTGCATTTTATAAATTTTTTACAATTTTATCTACAATTTCAAAAATATTTCTATAAATTGAATTTCGAAAATGTATAGACAAAAAAAAATTTTATCAATTTTGAATTATTTCAAAAAGGCCAACTACTTTAATATATTTAACTGCAAAATCAATTCTTCTTTCTAAACTTCCTCTACAAGATACATGTTCGTACATTCGTTTCGTTACCTGAAATAAGGATATAATATTTTTGATCCTTTTCACTTTCACAATATTTAATGAAATTTCTATTAAAAAAAAAAAAAAAACCATAGGAAGAAATCGTGTTTAAGAAATTCTAGTGTAGAAATATCGGAGTATTATCTATTGAAGTCCCTATGTCTCTTAATACGGAAATATTTAATTAAAACATCATAGCAAAAATATCTAGTCTCTCTCTCCTCTCTCCTATGCTTGATCAATTTTTTCCTTCGAATATCACGATTTAAGTCTCTTCTCCCTATGATTGCTGCGGTTCTCTCTCTCTCTCTCTCTAGTCTGCTTATATACATTTCGAAAACAATATATCAGCGCTAGATTTCATTCCGCCATTTTTTTTTTTTTTTTTTTTTTATATATAAATTCTTTTATCTCCTGAATTTCCCACAAACTTTTGTTGATTTTTTCCTTTTCCTTCTAATCGTCAATTGCTTTAATTTTACAATAATATTCATGCAAATTCACGTAACGCTATATATTACCATAAAACTTAAGTAAATTAATTTCCATCAGTTTTTAAGAAAAATTCTTACCTCTCCATGAATAAAATTTTTGCAATATTTTGGTTAATTGCGGAATAGTTAGTGAACAAATGAAAAACCACGTATTCCTAATAGAAAATTTATATACCAAAATTTTGATACCACAAAATGTTCTATCTCTCTCAGGACTTAAGTTATTAAATATTACATGTTAACATTTTTAATATATCAGGGGTTTTCAGAATTCTCAAGAACCGATAAACTTAAGGACATCCATAGGTGAATGAAATTCCCGAAACTGAATTTGAGGGACAGTTTGTCGCATGTATACAAGTTCAAAATCCTTAATACTTTCCTTCATGTTGAGAATTAAGCTTTTGAAAAACTCTCGGAGAATAGAGGATTACTAAATTTGTCATCGCTATATATATATATATATATATAAATAAATGAAACTAATTCTTAATTTTTATTAATCGTATTTTCGCTAAACAATTAAATCAGTCTTTATAATACCTATAAAGTGATCAATATCACAGTAAGCGTGTTACTTACGCGTTTCCAACCAATTGCATACTTATCGTGTCCAAATCCATCCTACCAAACATCACCTCTATGCAAAATGAGCAGACAATAATAATGAGAAACAGGAAGCTGTTGTAGTCAATATCAATATAGCTCGAAGCGTTACACCAAAGCAGCAAAGGTCCCTTGATGCAGACGTGCTTTCAGTGTTCACGAAAATCAAGTGATTAGTCTTCGCCGTCATTTTTGCTTTGATCTCAACACATCGTCAGTCTTACACTGTTATGTATGATTGTAAAGTATTGTTTTACTATCAGCCTATGCAAGCTATCGACTGAAATATTTGTTTTTCCTTATCAGCCACAAAGTTTTTAACAAATTACAAATATATCGCTTGTCTCTAATTCCTTCCCCAAAAAAAAAAAAAATTTTTTTTCAAAACTAAATAAAAAAAAAACAACCATGCAAACATCTGAAATATCTTTCCTATACGAGTAAAATCTATCAAACTAATATTAATACTAAAATAATATGAAGAAGAAGAAGAAAAATTTTGCCGATATTTTCCGAGATGTAATTTGTTTCAATTGTCTATGGATTAGTTTTCTTCCCCATTTTTCCCCTCGAGTTCGGTTCTTTTCTTTCTTTTTTTTTATAATATCCGTATATTTTAGTTCCAAGGCAACAATTTTTACAAGAAAAGAAAACATTAGTTAGGCGCTTAGGAACCTTTAGGTTTGGCTAATTCTATTATCCGAGGCTTAGCCTTCGCTTTTAGGGCGGCGGGCGAAATTGCAAATGGATTTTCGCGTATATGCTTATTCTCGTACTCCCTTGGTTCGGCCAGTTCTTTTGTTCGTTTACTTGCTTTGTGGGTGAGCGCGGTCGGTGAGACAACGAAGGCATTCTCTTTAAGATCCGAGGGGGCTGTTTTAGCCGTACGTCTTGGTTCAGATAATTCAACTGTGCGCTTCGATGCTATAAGCAATATTATAAATAGAAGGCAAAGATAGGTTTTAAGATATAAAATAAAAGTTTTACCTTTATGTTTTAACGCGCCTAGCGCAATCTCAATTGGTAATTCTCTGTGCAGTTGTGAAGCATCACGTTCGGTTGGTTTTGCCAAAATTTTGATACGATCAGAAGCTTTATATCGTGCCATAACTATTGTTAAAGTCCATACAGGTTTTTCGAGTTCTTCACGTTTCTTTGGCAGAGCCAAATACTTATAGCGTTTCATTTTTTTTAATGGCATTGAAGGCGATTCCTGAACAAAAACAATTCATAATTAACATTATGCCATTCCATGTGCATTATCTCTCACCGGTTTCTCTTCCTCAAACGTTTTTTTCGGTTTTGCCAATTTTACTAGAATGACAGTATGCTTAGCCCAGTCTGCTTTATCCCATTTAGTAATTTTTTTTCTAACAAAATCAAAAGAATTTATTGTACGTAAAGACGAGCATACTTTATTTGGACTTACTTCTCTTGTGGTGGCTGAATGTTCGCCAAACGACTATAAACAGATAATAGACTTTTGCGTAAAAGACGATTTAAATTAACTAAACGATAAGGATCAAAGAGTCTTGCTACATCCTTTTTAAAAAGCATCAATCGTCTAACAGTCGGATAAGCCAATTGTTCAGTTCGCGTATGCTCTCTTTTATCCAAATGTATTATCTCGATTGGTTTCTTCAGCTTGCATGGACAAAATGGTGTAAATCGCGGTACTCGTCTTGTTGGTTTCGCTAATTCCCATATACGTCGTCGTCTTATAAATTGCTGATCATGTAGGCATTGTAATTGGGAGAGTTCTTCGCAAACTTCGGGCACAAAACATTCTGCATGGCTAGGCAGCGGCTCAGCTATTTCACAGCATTCAGCCTGCGCTTCCTTTAACCACATTTTAATAATTTACTATTTTTTTTTATTTTTTTCTTTTTTTTTTAATTAAATATTAATTTTTTTTTGTAATAATTATTATTATTTGTTTTTTTTTTTTTCAATATTTTTTTCTTAAATTATATTTCACTAGAAATTTTGTTAAGTCGAAATTCTATAAATGTATTAAATAATTGAAATTTTATTCATCAAAAGATCGCCTGATTTGAAATTTCAAGAAAAAATTTGACAAAAAAGCACAAAAACCCGATTAGGGTTATATTAAGTCAACT
>NW_023998417.1:7088453-7149326 GCF_014805625.2 Glossina fuscipes
CCTATATGACGATTGGCGAGGAAGTCCTTATACCGTTGCCATTGTCTGTGACAGAATAAGGTAATCCTGAAAACAGGCCTCAATAGAAGGCCTGAAAATCAAAGGAAACCAAATTGAACAAGTTTTCTTCAATAAATCAGTGACTCAGTGATTTAGGACGATGTTACCCTTTACTTTTTTGGTAAAACACAAAAATCTTCTTTTTTTTCGATTTAACACGATCTTACCCGTTGTGTTGCTTTTAACACAATATATATATATATATATATAGTTTTTTTCATAATATATTTAAATGTGTGCTCAATAATACAAATATTATAGTTCTGCTAGCTTTTGTTCTAACCAAAGCAAAAAAAAAACAATTTCCAAAAACGCGTTTTGCCTCTTGAGCCATAGTCGATACTAAAACTGGCATTATATAACTATACCTTTGCTAAACAAACATTTACATTTCGTTAATCAGTTTAAAGCAGGTCACATGCTATTGGGCCAGCATTGCACATAGCGTTCCTGATTGGTGTCTTTGGTAAAATATGATTCAATACAAACACAATGCTTTCTCTTTAAACACAGCTTTAAATACGTAGTTCCAGAAAAAAAAAAAAAAAAAATGGACTATTCGGTATGGTGATTGACCATGTGGACTTATTTAAATAATTTTTAAATGTTATCGGAGTTGTCGAGATCATAATTGTCATTTCAGGCGAGTAACTAAATTTCTCTTACTTACTTATGCCAATCAAGAGTATCTATCAGTTGCTTGTATCTGCTTTGTCGTCTATAGTCTATTTAATGTGAAGTGGACGTCAAAGGATGTCAAAGGACTTATCGATATTCCCTTTGCACACACTATAACATTTAAATATCCGACTTACATTCAATAATTTGAAAAACCTTTAGAACATGGTAACCAGGTAAGCTTCAATTGAAACATATATACACATATACATTTTTTTTGTACGTTTACATTCATTTTGGTTTTATTGTTGTTTAATATAAATCGTTAAAAGTGTATAAATTAAAAAAATAAATTATATTTGGATAGAGAAATATTTTGTGTCTGAAATTAAATATTTGGTTTATAAAATTTTTAGGTCATTTTATGAGGAATGTCTGCGAGTTTCGTGATAAATGAAAATGCTTAAAAGAAGTGCCGCAAGTTGTTTTCGTATATGCCGTTTACCAAATTGCATATGGAATGATATTGCTTGCAGTTACGCGACATTACTTGAAAAACATATAAAATCTTTAACGCGAAGGCAACGATTATGGCATCTGGCAAAGCCCAGAGAATATACGCCAAAATTTGGGCAATATCAGAAGCCATTTTTTGAAGCGCTTCAACATCCAAAAACAACAATAATTAGAACATACGAAAATGAAAGAGAAAGTACTAGAACTATACATTTAGCTTATCCCAAAGTTAGGTAAGATCTCTTACAATGCCGTGGACATATTTATATTTGGCGATCGTTACAGTCGACTTTCTATCCTCAAACATCATACTTCATATTCGTCCTTTGTACCGCAACGAAAAGAAAACGTTGATCGTTTGATTAAAAAAAGTCTACTATCGCTGTACAGTCATCTCTCGAAGGCGAAACTTCCACCGGAACAGTAAGTATTGATCTTTAATATACATTTTATCATTTATCTTTTTCATAATTATTCGATGTAGAAAAACACAAATTGTTCAGAATATAGAGGAAAACTTAAAATATGTCGAAGGTCTCGCTATACCCAAAAAGGATCACTCAGAAATTGTAAAAGATCGTCCACCTCCTTCTACGAAAAAACGCCGCCTTCGCTTCCGAAAACCACCACTGGTGGAATTTAATAGGCCGAAAAAGGAGCAGAAACCGCATGTTAAACGCATCGATACCTTATCCAGGCCGAAGATGCATTACACTGCTGAACAAAAGGAGTGGCAGCTTACGCCGGCATTAAAAAAATACACACCTTCCTCTCGGCTAAAAAATATGGCGCAACCTAAAAATTTACTCATGTACTATAGGAGTCAAAGCGTTGAGAAACGCATTGCCAGAACAGCATTACGATATGAAGGTAAGTTAATAAAGGGCCATTTTCTCAAATTGAAAAATATATATATATTTTTAATAATCAAAATGGATAGCTTGAATACAATCATTTATTTAAAGTAATGTCATTTAGATAGTTGGAATCGGGATATAGCCGACAAGACTTGATAGTGTTGACTTAAATCCTTTCTGAGTTAAATTTAAACTTTTAAAGCCACTGACAAAGATCAAATAATTTGCGAATAAATAAAAAAAAAATATCTAGGAATTTAATGGCATAAGTGTTAAATCATTTCGTATGTACCGAAAGAAATCGTGTCATAAAAAATGTTTAGTATATTGCCCCTCGTTCTTCCCATTTTCTCTAAAAATCCTGGCCGATATGGTGCGATGGCGGTCTCACCATTCACAATGACGCATAATGATTGAGTCAGATTTTCGTGCTGCGAGTGACGACAATATTATTTTTTTTGTTTTTTTGTTTTTTTTTTTTTGTTTCTAAAATTGACACGAGATCTCAGTAGATGTTCATTTAATCATTTCTCTTCACAGCAACCGACAGGATAAAGCAATTGGCCAAATCGAAAAGACATTATAATAGAAAACATGATGGTCTTAAAAGTTCATCGGCAATTTCACCGAACGCTTTGAAAGCTATAGCAACCGAACGCACTATCAGATTAGCAAAGCCAAAAATCATTATTGATATGAACGCAAAGAGTGAGCCATTTAAAGTAAGGCGAAGGGCCCTTCGAGCTCATGCGAACGAATACATCAGGAATCTGGCAATTCCGAAACATGTGAGGACAAAATATATGGCCCCTTTGTACTATTGATCCCATCTTAATTGAGTGATTTCAGAAATTATTGCAGATTAAAAATATCATATTCGGATAACGATCTATAAATGTATCGATGCTAAACTATTTATAGAGCGTTTCTCCAAAAATGAGCTTTTAATAATATTGTAATAAATTCTGAAATTGCATCGATTATGAAACATGGATATGGATATAATTAATGATAAGAAAAACTTTCACGTAGTATGTTAAAATAAAGATTTTTATTTATTTTTTTTTTTTTTTATTATTTTTTTCGAACAAAATTTTCATGTAATTGTTTTTTGTTATTTTTATTTTTTTCGATAAAATCGATATTTTTTAAAATATATTGTTTAAATGTTATGATTTGCAATAAGCAAAAACTCGACTTTATTAATATGTGGATTATTTGTTTTGAAAAGGACAGAATAATTTATAATAGTAGAAAATGAAATGAACAACAACAAGAACAACAACCATTGCTTCCTATTTTCACAAACAATATAAACGCAAATAAGAGAAAAGTTTTTCGGAATTAAATGATTATTACTACAATTAGAAGGGGTGTGTGTGTGTGTGTGTGCTAACATTCCCATTGATGTTAGCCTCTCTTTACTTTCTTCTTGCTACATCTTCTTTACGATCCAAAACCTTCTCTTCTCTTATTTTTTCTATTTATTTCGCGCTGATGTGCTTGCAACAATAATTCCCACCTTATTATAAATTTGTTAATCACTTTTTTCATTTATTATATTCAAATGAAATTCCAAAGCCTTATAAATTTTTCAAGGATACCGTTATCATCATCATCATCACCGAAAAAGAAAGGCGTAAAAACATGTAAGAACATTTGTAACCCTAGGTTCCATTAAGAGGTATTCCAAAGAGCTTAAGGATTGTTACATTACAAAAAGGCTATACATTTGCTTATTTACACCAATACTTACTTGACTACGCTTCTATTGTATGATCTGTGTTCATATAAGTGTTCTGTACATACCTTATGCCATGTCCTTAACCATGGCATATACATAAATTTGTGTAGACTGTTTACCGAAAAACAACGGCCAGTGAATTGAAAAAACAAGTTATATATATATAAATTTATATATATAAATTTTGCGAAAAACAAAAGTAAAAAATTTAAGAAAATACACCATTGAAAGTTCAAAAGGCCGAGAAAGGCATTCAATGAGGATGATGGTTCCAAGTAAATTTTGAAACAGGATCTGGAATTATGATAAACTTTTGAAACCGCCATCAATGAAGTTTTAAATTCGCAATCACAAAAAAAAAATAAATAAATAAATTAATAACTTATGTGGTAATAATCATAATGCTGTACGATAACTAAGGAAAAGAGCGAAATAATGAAAAATGTTAATTTTATAATAAATCACCTGTAAAGACGAATTACAACAGAGTGTTCATATGCTCCGACAATCAATGCTGAAATTTAGGTTAGTTTTCCCCCCGTTGTTCTTCAAGTGTCCAATCATTGCAATCATTTTACTAGTGTTAAATGGCTAAATATTTTTGCATATTCTGAAACTTTAGCTCTAGCTTTAGCAACTATTTGCCATAAGCTTTTGACATCGGTATCGGTTACAATTTGCATTTTAAAATATTTTGTTTATTGCGATCATCTTTTTGACAGCCTTGATGTATACACAAACCGTAAAACGTTTAAAGTTTTAATTTAGCGAATATAGAACTTTTCCCTTTCGATCTTTTAGACAACAATGCGAAACGTTGCTTTGAACGAATACAAATATTTATAGATGAATATCACAATTCATGATTTCATAAATCATTTACTTAAGTGATTGTCATGCATGGAAATTTCGTATTAATTTATGTAAGTAATATTTATTGCTCATTTATTGCGCTTAATTGCAATTTCTTCTCTTAGAGACTGAAAATTTGCATGGATCAATTTATTGCAATGAATTTTACGTACATTTTTTTTACAATTTTCTTTAATTAATAATTAGAAAGACGCTAAAATATACAGATGCTATATAGACGTGTTTACTAAAACGAAGGAGGGCATAAGATACAATACAATACGTTGAAGGAAACACAAAATAGGACAGTAGAGCTTCAATAAAATGAAAAAAAAAAAAAATAAAACATTTTAATATTAAACAAAGGAAGTAATTAAAAATATTCATCAAATTAATACTCAGAAGTGGATATCAAGATATACAGAAATATAAAATAAAAACAGTTATACATATATATAAAAATAAAAGAATGCCAAAAATATCAATTATTTATGTGAGGCATTTACAATCAGTATTAAAATAATTGTTGGCATCTAACTCATGGTCAGGAAGTGTTTATCCCGAATTTAATGAATGTTAGCAATAACAGCTCGTGTGAATTCTTGAGTAGTGGCATAGCCGCCTAAATCTTTAGTTCTGACTTTACCCTCCGATAAAACACGAATGATCGCATTAGTTATCATTTCACTGTAAGTGGGCAAATTAATATGACGTAAAAGCTTCGTACCGCAGAAGAACATAGCAGTAGGATTTGCCACATTCTTGCCAACAGCTTCAGAGAAGGTGTGACGAGCGCCCTTAAAAATGCAAAAATCAAACTTTTTCCTTAATGTATATTTTTATGTTACGTACCGGTTCGAAAACAACAGTATCCGGTGAGTATGATGCACCGGCAACAAGACCAGCTCCACCTACAATACCCGCGAACAAATTGTCTATAATCGAACCATATAAATTGGGCGTAACTAATACATCAAACTGGGAAAGAAAAATTTTAGAAAAAAAAATTTTAAAAAATACTTTATAAATACTTCTATTTTTTTCACATTCGCCATAGTAATATGTGTACGACATATCAGTGAACTCGCAAATTGCGCATAATCTTCACTTTCTTCATAACCCCGTGCGAATAGGAAATAATTTAGATAAACCTGTTTCTATCTCTTTGCAAGATTCTGATCGAAATGGCGAGCTTTTAGCTACAGCTTGCAAATACTTTGTCGCTCTCCATCTAAATTTAGGATTAATCCCAATGTACATTTTTCAAAAAAACATTTTAGGTGACCTTCTAAAATATGGAGAAACAATTAACTATCTGAAAACAAATTTACTTCTTGAAATTTCGGACTCTTCTCTATATCAATAGAATTACTTCCCAAAATCTTTTCTATAATTTCTTATAATACAGCAACAAATGTCTCTCGAACGGATATATATTCATTTGCAAGCATTTCAAAATAAAAATTTATTACCGCAGCTTCAACAAGACGATCGTAGAAATGTAATTCGAAAGTTTTCTGCGCTGCTGTCATAAAAAATTGAAAGCTTTGAAGTCTTTAGAGTTGATTATGAATTATATACATTTCTTGCCCATCATTCCCCTAAACGTAAATTGCAAAATCTGCCATTATCTTTGACCCCAAGCGGAAAAAGCGGCACTTTCGGACAAAGAAACGAAGAGGCGAAAGAATGAAAATATATATTTGAGAATGGAAGGATATTTCTATGGTGAAGAGACAAGAAGCTAAAGGAAGAACTTAATAATATGAAAAGCCAAAGCTTTAAAGAGGTGTTTTCCAAAACATGAATTTTCTCAAACCATCCCACGAAAATCTTCCTTTAATTTTTATTCTTCCCATTCAAATTCTGCAAGAGATCTTCAATATAATAATTTTTATCACGGTGCGAGGGAAATTTTCGAATAATTAACTATTAAAATTTATTAACAAAAGATTGCCTTTTTGGGCCGAAAATTAAAGGACGTTACAGTGGTGTTACCTCTTAGCAAAAAATTTAAAATATCCGTTAATAACCCGAATTCTCCTATCAAACGTGAAACTCTTCTAATGTATTACGCCTAATGTTATGTATATGTTTACATGGATACTCTTCGCCTGTACTATTACCTCCAATCATTGTATGCTGCTCTTGTACTATTTCTCTTCTCTTCTCTTAGGTTGTACTTTAGACATGATATTTTACTGCCGATCTGCGTCTAAGAAGTTTCGATGTTCCTGCCTAACTTCATGTTGGTATATTTATTATTGCGACCATAAGAATGCTTAAATAGATTCAAAATCGATGCTGATCAAGAGTATATACACATTTGTGTCATTTCTCTGAAACATACTTTTGACCATTACAAATGTTTTGACAAATGAATATAACCCCATTTTTCGGTACAAAAGCAATCAGTTGACTACAATCTTTATAATACAAGCTATCTTTTCTTCTCAAAATCTTACCTGATGTGGATGTGAAACAATCTGCATGGTGGTATTGTCCACAATCATTTTTTGAAATTCTATACGGGGATACAATTTTGCCATATCCTCACATGATTTTAAAAACAAACCGTCACCTAATTTCATTATATTGGCTTTATGCACCGAAGTGACCTTTTTGCGGCTATTTTTGATGGCATAATCAAATGCAAATTTCGCAATACGCGTAGATTTCTTGGCAGTAATAATTTTTAAGCACTCCACAATGCCTGGTACCGATTCATGTTCTAATGCAGAATATTCGCCTTCTGTTTGTTCTCGTATAACCACAATATCAATATCCTGATAACGTGTTTTAACGCCAGGTAGACTGCGCGCGTGCACGACGTTAGCGTACAAATCCAATTCATTCCGCAGCTTCATATTCAATGATTGCAATTCACCAACGTTACTATAATCAGGCGTAGCTAGAACCCCCTGTGAAAAAAGTATTAGAGGGGCTTGCAAAGAAGACGAATTTAACTTACCTTAATGCAAACCTTATTCTTGCGAATTGAAGCAATAACATCCTCTAATTTCGCACTCAATACAGGGTTTACTTCGGAGAGGAAGTAACATTCGAAGTCCACGGGTACATCGGCAGACTTAAATACATTCCAAGTTAATAATAATAAATAAGATCTCCAATCTATTTAAAGAGGCTCACCTTAAAAACTTCTTGTAAGCACTGCACCAACTCTGGACCTACACCATCACCCGGAATAAGCGTACATGTTGTACGATTTCCTCCATGCGCGCCAGGATCCTTTAACACATTTAGATGGTATTTATAAATTCGCGTTACATTATTTTCATTAGGATAAGACTTACAGTGTTAAGAGTAGCTGTAGCATGAATGGAACGTATCGTTGAGGTTTGCAGGCCCTAAAAAACGGAAAGCATTCAATATATATTCTGATCTTCTAAAGGATTTCGTGAATGTATTAAGAATTTGAAAATTTGCATCTTTGCTAAGCATATTATTTGTTGTTCTCGCAAGTGTTTATGTAAGCGCTAGCGGAATTAAAAAATTATAATATTATGTACCTGAATGAAAGTCCGACCAAGCGCTCTCGCCAACATAGCCGTTATTGTCTAGAAGAATTTTTTGTTGTTTGAAACTCCTGAAAAACCCGATCACAGCCGGAATTGTAAGAAAAACAAATAATCCCTCTTTAGTTTAAACAGAAAAAGATAAAAGCCTGCTTTTCTCAAACAACAGCTGTCAACTAGCGATGGCAATTTACAAAAGTTATCGAATTAAAGGAAATGAAAAGCAAGCATAACAAAAGGAACACCGATGTAATATGATGAAAATTTATGCATTAATCTGTTGATAACTTTTGGTTAAACAGCAAACCATTATTGAGTTGAGATTAATTTTTTGGATGTCGTTAATAAATCAAATGATGGCGGTAATCACTTATGAAAAATGTAGCTTAAGCTTCTGTTTTCAGCTGTTGAACACCTAAGCGAAAGTTAATCTTCAGCTAGATGATTATCCTTCTTACATTCGACTCATTTGCGGTTTTCGAAAATGCTTTTTACAAAATTTAAAAATGGGCTGAGCTTGAACAGCTGCTACACCAAACGCATGCGGAAATAGCGAAAAGTTACTTGGAGCAGATGTTATTCAAAATTAACAAACAAGCAAAACAATTTTTAATGTTTTTTTTTTTGTTAGTTTTTGTCTTAAATAGCAGCAATCTATTGTACAACGCTGTAATGAAATTATAGTTTGCATCATGGGGCTGTTCTGACAAACAAATTGGTTTTTGACATCTTTCGTTAAAAGCAAAATTGTGAAGTAAAACAAAATTGTTCAAAAATTATTGAGGAATTAGCATCAATTTCTTCTTTTACAAAATTTTTAGTATAGGGAAAATAAAATTTGCAAAATTTTATTTGTGTCTTATGCGTCTCTTAAATTTCTCGCACTTTTTCGTAACTTGAAAAAAATTGTATTTTTGAAAATTTAAATTGCAATGGCAAAATGTTTAACGAAATTATTGGGCAAACGACCGTCATCGCGTCTATCCGAATTGTATATTACAGTTCAGCCGCACACATTCCGTAGATTTTTGATGCGAAATGTTCTCGGTGTGGGAGTCACTCCGTATGTATTACGAAATTTATAAGAATTTTCATTTTATTTTAGTTATCTGTACGTATGTATGTGGCTTAGTGATAAAAAACCGGAAGAGTTGAAAAAGCCTACGTTACGTTTTATTCAATTTTTGAGAGGGAATGATGAACGTAAGCGTTTGGGTGTTGTATCCGAAGACGGCAATACTTTTGCTGAATTGTCGGGAGGTGCTTGTGTGTCTAATGATTTTCTCGCATTCCTCAAACAAGGTTTCTCATCGCAAGAGCTCTTGCACAAAATCGACAGAGTGCAATGTGAGCGCATGAATGATCGGTTAATTTTGCTACCCCCCATTATTAATCCTGGCAAAATTATTTGTGTTGGTCTAAATTACAAAGGTCATTGCGATGAGCAGAATAAACAACCGCCTACGGATCCCGTGTTTTTCAGTAAATTCGGCAATGCTTTAGTTGGTCCGTTAGATTGCGTTGTCGCTCACAGCGTCACAAAGGTAAATTTACAACATTACGTAACGAAAGAGCTGTTGATAATAATAGAACTTTATCTGCAAATTGATAAGAAACGAGTGAAAAAGTTATACTTAAAATTGATAACCTTATAATCAGCAACTAACAGTGAGAGGATATTATGTAGTAAGGAATCTACTTTGGGAATCTCATAGAATATACGCACATTCTGAACCAACCATTGATTTTGACTGAAATTATGTACATAAAAATTGAATTTTCAAAGGCTCAAAACTGGTAGAGAAGTTTTATATGCTGATTCCCATTTTTTTCAATACAATTCAGTTGACCGCCTGCACCCATAGGAGACAAGAAATTTAAATATAAAAGGATTATGTCTTAAGAGACAACTTGTTGACTGTGTGAATATGCATGTCTCAAGATCCTTAGTATAGAGAAATGTTTTTAATGACCCCAACAGGCGGAAATGTATAATATAATTTAAATTTTTGCAAAGTCCATTTTTTATTTACTGTGAACATATTTCTAAACAAAAGAACCAAAAGAAAGAATTCAATAAAACAAGTGGGAAGCTCAGGTCATCCCAAGACTCCGATAGCTTGCGGATTAGCGCGTGTTGTGCATAATTCCTTTATCCTTCGACTATTTTCGATCAACATAATGTAACATAACTACAAATCCAAGATCGCGCATATTTAAACAAAAAGAGCATATCCTTTCGAAAATAGACTAAATTAAGTTGATATATAATTAATTTATTTTTTTTGGCGTAGCGACTCGATTGGGAAGTGGAGCTGGCCGTTGTTATAAGTAGGAAATGTCGTCATGTTCAATGTAAAGATGCCATGAATTATGTATTCGGTTATACAATAGCCCAAGACATTTCGGCTCGTGATTGGCAAAAACGTAATGGCGGTCAGTTTTTTATCGGAAAATCAATGGATACATTTTGTCCCATCGGCCCTGCAGTGGTACACAGCAGCATGATTGGCGACCCACACAATTTATACTTGAAATGCACCATAAATGGTGAAGAGAAACAAAGTGGCAATACCCGTGAAATGATATTCCGAATTGATGAACTGATTTCTCGTTTGTCCAGGTAAACAATAACCTCGACAATAAACATCTACCAGTTTATGTGTATGTTTATTAAATTTATTAGTTTTCTGACTCTATTACCTGGCGACTTAATATTAACTGGCACCCCAAAGGGAGTGGGTATGTATCACAAACCACCACAATATTTAAAGGTCGGAGACGTTATCCAAAGTGAAATCCAGTGTGTGGGCAAAATGATTAATCAAGTCATCGCTCCGTAATTATAAATTTCTCGTACGCTATTTAGATTTTCAAGAAATTGTGCAATAAGTGCATAGGTTAATTATTATTGTAATTAGATTATTATGTTAAATTTGTTGCTAATTTGAATTTATTTTTCTACTTGTAATTGAAAATATATATAATTGATGTGGTCTATAAACAAAACTTTAACCTAAAACGGTATATATTTTACCTTTATTTTCAATTAGTAAGTGCGATAATGGCTCAGATTTACTAATTTCCATAGAATAAATAAAGATTTATACCTTAAATTCCTTACGTTTTGTAGCGAAATATTCGTCTCGACGGTGATAGGGAGCGTAAGGATCATCAATCCAATATTTTGGACGACGCCAAAAGCTCGTTACCATTTTATCGAGCAAATGTGCTTGTGTAGCATTAACAAACACATGTTGGCGCAGGCGACGTTTCAATGCGTTCGATTTCCTAAACATCTTCTTATGTCGACCGGTGCGTGTACGTATCCAACCGCCCCAGTCCAGACGTTTAAAGCGTTTGAGTACTGCTTTAACTGACTTGCGCTTACCTTTAGTCAAGGAGAATTTTGTAACACTACGACAAATCTGTAGCTGCTTACTTGCTGCAACAGCATTCAAACTCCCCGGTATAATAGTTAAAGGAATTTGGTAATGAGTGACACTTGGCTTCTGAACTTGAAGTAGCGAATAAAAGCTTTTCTGGAAAGTATTTCCCATAAGATGTTTATCTAAAAACGGTGTCATTGATACGGATCCGTTTCTACTCGACAGCGATGTCAAATAATTGAGACCCGACGATCTTATGCGAAGAGCTGCAAGTTAAAAACTTGACATCCATTATTTTCTAAATTGGAAATTATCATCAATTTTACCGTTCGCGCATAAATATCGCAACATTTTAGTTATATTAAAGTAAAATTACGGGCTAAATAATCATTCCTCAATAAACAAACTTCACTTCATTAATATGAAATGCAACATATGGAAAAATCACGTTCTGATGGATACGAGAAGCAATGGCTTTGGTTAAATTTTTCTAACAGGGATGTTTTCTTTTTGCATAAGAAAAACACACACAAACGTGTAAGACCTGAAATCGATGGTTTCCTCGTAAACGATTACAGTATTTTGCGTAAACGGAAATATTAAATTTAAGAGAGTCGTAGAAATATGTTGTAAGACGTTTTGTTCAACCTCTCGAACCTTACTTGAAACTATTTTCCTCAAACATACCGTTCAAATTCCCGATATACTTTGTACCAATAAATTATAGAACCAACACTGCAAGTCCGTACGTTTAATTATATCGAATTCATTGTTTTACTTCGATAGGGGCCGGATAACTTTCTTTCTCTCTCTCCCTCTCTCGAATCTTATCTCTCTTGTCCATGTACACATTAGTGTTGATAGCGCTGCTATTACAACTACATATTTATCTACTAATTAATATGGTTGGATTGCATATAATTAATCAAGAAATGAAATAAAATTCATGTCAACAGAATAAAATCACATGGTTATAATAAATATTGCAATATTAACTAATTTTAATAAAAACTTACGAGATGTTATCGAAAATGTGTTCTACTAAAGAAAAACAATAGTTTTGGAAAAAGTTTGTTACTCTTTTAATCACTTGGTAAATTTTTCTGCAATAACGCAAAGCAGACTATATTTGCTATTTGTTTTGTATGTAGCACGAAGCGAACGCGTACAATCTTTCTAGCGCCTAACATAAGTGTACGTTTCGTTTGATAGTGCATTTGTCAATCAATTTTTTTTAAATTTGGTTATACATTTTGATTAGTTTTAGATAAAAAAAAAAATATATATATATATATATTTAAAAATTACCAAAATTTGACAAATTAATTTTTTCTTTCTTAATAACGTTAATTGCCAACACTGCGTTTTTCACGGCTTGCGTACATCTGTCATATTAATTTTATAAACATCGTCAACATTTGATTTTTGACAGTTAAGCTGTCACCTTTGCTGTATTCTACCCTTCAGTCCGTAGTTTTTTGTTGCTCTTGGACGAAAATTGATTTCGGAAGGAATTTTTAGATTCCGTCATCGATAATAGAAAAAAAGGAAGTGAAAATACCGGTTGGGACACGTTAACGGTTTCGAGAATTCCAATTTCCTTCAAGTTACAGAAAAATGCATCGAGTATTACGAGTGCCGTATGCTATAAATGTGAGCTAAAATCAATTGTGCACATATATATTTTCTACATTGCCCGCTCCTCCGCTTTACCTACATTAAAATTGCAAATCTTGTATTTGTCGTGTTATGTCACCAATTGAAATCATATGAAGGAAGCTATCGAAAGAAAATAATATATTTTCGTATTTCAAAAACTATGGGTTTAATATTAATAACACCCAAAGTGGACGCTGAATTTCGTTGTCTTTGTTTGTCGGAAGATAGATTAATATTAGTTAAAGATTTTAACTAACATCTATTCTACAATTCGTGCGAGCATGAAATTTAACCAACTGCAAATATGTTTATATACAGCCACTTATGTCTAAGATCTTGAAATTGGTTGATTCTATCCCATACTATAATGTTTGTTTTAATTTCCAGAGAACAATGCAGCATCAGACTCGCAAACTTATAAGCAGGAGTGACGGTCGAGCCATTCATGTACGACAAGCCGGTTTCGGGAAAGTTGTCTTTATTTTGACACCATTTGTGGCGGTAGGAGGCGCAATAACCTATGCAAAGTAATATCATAATCTTTGTATTTGTATTAAAACATACAGTAAATTTTTTTTTGTTTTAGATATGATACAAATTTTCGAAAATATCTCGAACGAAATATTCCAGGTGCTGAGTATATAATTAAAGTGGCTTTACAAGAAGAGAAACCATTTAAAGTCGTTGGCGAACAATTTGATAATGTTAAAGATCGCGTCGGTAGCATTAGCTCGTCGATATCGGGATTTTTTGGTAGTGCCGAAAAAGAAACTAAAAGTACACCGCTTTTTTTTTTTTTATTTTAAACACTTGTGTAATTTCTCTTTAATTTTTTCAACAGCACAACCAGAAAGTGTGAAAAGTAAATTTTCTGAACCACAAAAAAAAGTAATTTTTTAAATTTCTATCAACTTTAGTTAATAAATGATGTATTAATTTAGGTGCCTGATATGCCGGCAGCGAAAGCAACTAGAGAAACAAAGAGTGCATTGCCACAAGTCAAACCGGTGGAACCTTTGCCTAGTGATATTATTGAACTGGAGCATGCTGTGGAGGTATCTGCTGCTTTAGCTGTTCAAGAGTATAACAAAGCCATAGATAATCTTAAAAAGTAATCACCATAATCGTCCTCCTAAATGCATGCAAGATATATTAAAATCTGCTATGTTTTTATTTCATTGCAGTTTTAATAATGATGTGCGTCGTATTGTTGATCAATCAATAGAAAACGTCAATCCTTCTTTGTGGCATTCTTTAAGAAATAAGACGAGTGCTCGCGACACTTATGTCGCCACTGCTGAAAATATGGCTCGAGACGCTTTAAATAAAATTGGTAAACCGATATTGCAAATTATTTATTTTTATTATCGTTATAGACGTAAGCACAGAATGCGGCCCGTCTATCGAAAGCAAAAACTATGAGACGTTAAATTAAGGCAAAAGTAATTTGCTTATTTAAAAAAAATAATTTTTTAATTTCATTGTTTAGAAAAATGTGAGATTGCCTTGGCCAAGGCTGCAAAGCCAGAAAATCATGATCAAATAATTGCCGTACGTAATAAGATTAAAACCTTGATCGATCACATTAACAGAGTAAAGGACGAGCTTTACAGAAATAAAGACTTGGCAAATATGTCTGAGAAATATTGGAAAAATGTGAGAGAAATTTTGCAGTTTAACAAAGTTTGTGAATGATATTCAAAACGATTTTACAGGTTGAAAAAGCCCGCAATTATTTTGTGGAAGAAATTGAAACAATATTTCCCGGCATCGATTTGTCTAAACAAAAATTAAATTTAACTCCGGAAGATTTGGATTTATTTATTACTCATGCCTACTCGCATGTATTGGCCTTGCAAAAGGAATTGCAACGTTTGCAAACTGATGGTGAATTGCGTTTAAAACGGGCTATTGATTCTATGCGGGGTGACAATGATTCCGACACAGTTAAAGCTCAATTGGAATATATGTTGGAATCCGAAAGGCGTAAGCTGGCACTTGAAAATCAAAAGAAAATTCTAAATATTCGTTCCGACTCCGAGAAGCAGTTGCGCCAGCAGCTGAAAAAACAAGCAGAAGCTCATAGTGATCATCTGCAAGATGTTGTCAATATGAAAGAAAGCGAATTGAAACGTCAATATACGCGGGAACTGGAGGATAAAATGGCCACTGAAAAAGCAAATTACAAATTACAATTGGCTGCCATGTTAGGCAAAATACGCGGCATGGATGCCGCAATGCAAGGTAAATTCAACTTCGAATTTATTTACAGCTCTTTTTAAAAATGTTGCTTTCAATTTAAATTTTAAAATGCGGCTTTAAGAAATTAATGAGGAATTAGAAGGTAAAAAAACCTTAAAAACCGAACTACTTTGCTTTAGTAGTCAACTTTTGTTTACACATCCAAAGAATTGGAGATAGAATGTCGAAGCAGCGTTAGAAAGAAGAATAGAGGGCATAGATATTCTAATTTTTGAAGTCGCGATAACAATTCTCAAACCTTGCAAATAATATAAGCATTTTCTTAAATTCTTCTTTTCTGCTTTACCCGCAATTCGTAAAACTCTTAATTAGATTAAAATCTCCCGGTTTAGTCTGTGATGTAGTTTTCCCCTTTGTGTGGACGTTACTCTGTTGGCGCATGTATAGGTGACACAATAGCTTTTGTCTAAATGAAATGAATTTGTCTACTTTGATTTGGGTAACCTTTACGAATACGGCCCTCTATCTCCCATACGTGACTTTATATATGCGCTTTTGCGCAAGATTATTAGTTTATGTTTTTTTTTCTTTATTGTCTTGCTCAACAATACTATCTATGTTTGCTACGCAACAGCTCGTGCTGAAGGTGAACGATCATCGCATCAAGCTCAAGCTTTATGGGCAGCTTGTCAGGCTTTGTGGTCTTCGGTTAGAACTGGGGAACCAGGAACCCATTGGAAAGCTAAATTACGTCCTTTGCGAAATGAAATTAAAGCTATAAAAAAAGTGGCAGGTGAGAAGAACCAATCAAATTATTGCATCACAATTTTTTTTAGAATTTTCGCTTCCTTATAGAGGGTGACGAGCTTGTAACTGTTGTTATACAAAATCTACCTGTTGAAGCTGCTGAACGTGGTGTCTACCCGGAAGATGCATTACGCGAACGCTTCCTTAATGTAGAACGTATAGCTCGCAAAGTGGCTTTAATACCTGAGCAGGGTGCGAGTTTACCAAAATACTTTCTCTCTTATCTGCAATCGCTTTTCATACTTAAGCCTTCAGATCCCATTTCAAAAGCAGAATTGCAAAACGCAAAATTCGATTATAGTAAATTGGACGTTTACGAAATATTGAATAGAGCTCGGTAAGTATTGGATAGGGTAGGGTTCGTGTTAAATTTTAATAATAAGTTTTTTTTTTTTTTTGGAATTTTCAGGTATTTTATTGATCACGGCGATCTTATGATGGCCTTGAAATATATGAATTTATTGCAGGGCGCCCCACGTAAAATTGCTAGCGATTGGTTGAAGGAAACGCGTCTACTGTTGGAAACTCAACAAGCTGCCAACACTTTAATGGCTCATGCTGCTGCCAGTGGACTCTTATATCTGTAATTAGTTTCAGTTCCTTCCTTCTCTATTTTCTATTTAAATTTTACTGGGAAATAGTTACGTTGAAGTTTAAAAATTGGATTATTTCAAAGTTGTAAATTTTTTTTAAAAATTTTAGTTTTTCGTATTTTTGTTCGGCTAATTAAATAATTGTAAACATTAAAATTTTATAATTTGTCATTAAAATCTGTTTTACGCGTTTAATTTTCCTTGCTCCTTACCAACTGAAAAAGAATGCAAATGCTCCTTTTAAGTATAATTTACTCTAATTCTATAAATAAATATGGGACACTTTAGACCGATAAATTTGTATGCCTTTGATTTGCGCTTTAAGCGAAGGGCAACAATGATTTCAATTCTTATAAAACTTGCTAACAATTTTTTATTTCGGCCTATTTGCAGATAATTTGTCGATGAAATATAAATAACTCGATTAATGAAAGATCAATGCATTGGTTGCAAGAACCATATTGTATGGCGCTCCTATTAATTACTGATCAACTCTATCCCGTGGAGAGTCAGGTGGATTGCTACCTTTTACCATATCCAAGGCAGCAAATTTCCAACGCATATAAGCGACACGCATACGATCCCAGATGTTATCGAATGAATCCATAGCTGGACGTACATCCAACAAAGCGAACTTATAATCCTTGTCCACAATACCTCCGTCGTAATAATCAATCACATAGCGCACATCTTTGCCACAACGATCAATAATCCAATCATGACGATCGAAGGGCAGTTCATATCTGGGCACAGTATATATAGTTAATTAAAAATTCACGGAAAATTTTATCGATTTATAATATTTACCCCATCCAACTGCGTATGCGAGCACGCGGACTAAAATCTTTTGCTTTACCCCCAAAACTTTTTAATCTTGGGTTACCGCATTCTTTTAAATGAAGCGCTTCCCATTTTAAGACCTCCTTCCAAGCCTGTTCATTGTTCGCGTTATGTATGCGTATAATGTCGCCCATATCTTTTTGGCTTACGTCTTCATTTTTCCATCGCCATCCTTTGCGTAGCATAGCATTCCAAAACATCTGTTGACTCGGATATTGCCAGAATTGAATAGTGCCATCCTCCGTAGCCTTAGGTATAGATGATGTTTGACGTTCCGTAGAAAGTGGGAAAGGTTGATCTGGCGCTGGTTTTTGATTGGCAGGTGGCATCATATTCAACGGATTAACGTCACTGTTTTCATGCCTAACGGGACACTCCGATGAGGATACAGTCGTAGCTACTAACTTTGGATGCGGCGGCGGCAGTGTTGTTGATTTTACGTTTCCTCCCTCCTTTTGATGCATAGGACATTCCGGCGGCGGTGCAGTTTCAGAACCGACCATTTTCTCATGATCTTTGGGTTTGCTGAATTGAGCTGCTTGCATATGAGCAAGGGAAACAGCGTTACCCATGCCTAAAAAGCTCTAATATTTTTAAAGATATTTTATTTTTTATTTGATTTTTACTAAGCTGTTTGTTGCGTAATTTTTTTTTTTGCAAAAGCCTTTAAAGGTCTTTTTCTTTGCATATACTTACAATTGAAAATCGCTTTACAATACTAATAAATGTTATAGTTTGGTCTTTCGTTGGAAGAATTTCTTTTTAATTCATCAATTAGTTATTTAACACACAGAGCCCACAAACATGGTTCATCTACAAGAAACTAACATATATTATTCATTTTTAAAAACAGTTGTCAAATTAAATTAAATTAAATCGGTCTGTCACAACTGAGAGAAGATAACAACTAATATGAAATAAGAAACAAAGTGAATGCAATGGGACGAACGATATAGAGACATTTATGAAACGTGTTTGATGGACTTCGGCAGTAGATTTCTTCAAATGTGATGAACAAAAGTGATGAATTTGGAAGAAGACGAATCTTGAGAGCTCCTTGATTAACGTCGGCATACGCTGAATAAATCGATATTATTAAACTGTTATTTTATGTAGAGGAAGATCAAAATCATCGAATTCAACCGTTATACACACTAGTATTTCCCGTTTCTTCATCTTTTTTGCCTTCCATTTTTCTGCTCATTACAATAAGATCGAACCAGTGCTGGCGGACGCAGTTAATGATTAGTTAGTTAGAATTTTTATATTTATACAACGAACTTTTATCTAACATACATGTACCTATATATATATATATATATCTATAAGAGAATAGCTGAAATTTTTTCTTCTCTAAGATTGATTATTCAAAGGGCAATTTTTTTAAAGTAAATAACAACTATAGGGTACGAATCTTCGTCGATTAGATTCAGTTTCCTGTTGAACATTTATTAAGTCTGCTTGAAAGCTCTATCCGTTGTTCGAATTGTGTAGTTTCCGAATATGAACCGAAATGATTTCCTGAACTGAATCAAGCCTTTCCGCAATTTCCGATGTTGTCAAAAGAGGATTTCGCCTTAACATGATCTGATGACGGCATTAGCGTCGATCAAAAATGGTCGCCCTGAGCGTGCCTTATCAGGAAGTTCGAAACGACCTATTTGAAATTCTACGAACCATGTTTTTGCTGCTCTATCAGAAACTGTCCCTTCACCAAATATCCTCAGTATATTTACAAATGCTTTTGTAGTATTTCTTTCTTGTTGGAATTCATACAAAATACAGTCATGGATTACATGATCGCGTTCCATTTAATGCTAGCATAAATCATCTTCGTTTTAATTCATTTGCTTGGTCAGAGAAATAAGAAATACATTATTGAATAATTTTCGAGATCTAACAACGGAAATGCCAAGAAAACCCTTAAAAAGTAACAACGATAGACTTGATAATCTTAATTATTGGAATAATTTATTGTTTTGCTATTTTTTCGTCCTAAATCGATTGAAAGTTTAGTTTGCCTGAAAATGCTATAAAATTGACCGTTTGGACTTCGATGTCCAAAAATCGACATCTAATATAAAAAAAATTCGAAAAAATTTTAAAATATCTTTTAGCATTGAATATTAGAGAATCCATAAAACATAATTTCTGTCGATTTATTGTCCTAAAAGTAATAAATTTGATTAAGAACCGCATTTACCTTTTTGCGAACGTTAGGTAAACTTTACTTGAAGACAATGTAAAAAAATGAAAAAACTTTTCGGTAAAATGTTACTTGCGACACAAATTCCAATTTTAATAAATTTCTCCCTGGGTAAGCTTTATCTTGACTTCAGCTATCAGCTGTAGGTTTTCTCGGTTTACGCTTCGCGAAAGCAATGTCTGAACTTGTCTCCATATTTAATTGTGACAATTTTTAAACATATAATACTAATTACATTTCAAAAGTTCAAGTTCGAAAGTAATCTTTCAGATCTTTGAGTAAATTGAGCGTACGTCTGTCAAATTTCACTTTTATTTACAATCTTTGTAACTTTGTTTAGAATCACTGGCCAGAAGACGAGACTGAACGCAAATTATAAAATTCATATATCCCGTATTACATATGGATTGGCATATGTCAATCAGAAATGGAATTTTCCAATTGTATCGTGGATTTTTACATCTTATATATAAATATATGATTAACATATAAAGTATATATAAAATATATATTTAGTATATATTTAGTATTACTAAGTAAACTAAGTCAATTAAAAAGGGAAAAACAACAAGTTGTTTAATAAAAAAAAAAAAAAGCAATGTATATTCACGTGACATTATATAACAATACGCTCGATTCACATGTTTTTATCTTGATATTATAGAAAAGTGGTAATAATTCACAAATGCAAGTAATTAAAACTTTTATAATTTAATTATAATAAATGCAAAATTAATTAATTGCATATATGTATAGTAGCAATAATTTCACTTGAAAGTTGAAATGCAAGTAATTGCATGTTATGCAAACCTTCAATTATTTTATGTTGGATTAGAAATAAAACTAACTAAGGTAATAAGTGTGCATATACTTTTGCGGATGTGATTCGATATTGAAAGTGCATTGCACGAAAGGTTTAAGTCAAGCTATTAATATATCTTTATATTCTGCTGTGCTGCCCCGATTTTTTCTATTCTAAGAACTTTCCCTATTTCACATTGTGCTATTTTGATTTTTAGATTAGCTTTTTAAAAACCGTTTTGATTTGAAGTCTTTATAAAAGAAAGCGAGAAAGAGATGCCCGCATTATGTTTAATTAAATTCCTCTATTCAGTCTGATTAAAAATCATTTGTAGGCTTCATCGACTCTTTGATACATATTTCCAAGTATTCGAGTTATTAAGAAACTTCAATATGGTATCTGCATTAGAGGAAAATAATTTCTATTAATTGCTTACGTATATGTATGTAATCAGTTACAAGAATCGATAAAACAAATCAACGACACGTGCTGCATACAAAATACCAATATTACAAAAGAAAATAATATATATATATATATATATATATATTTAGCTTAAGTCGAACTTGTTGATAGCGTTTAATTGTTTTACACTTTTTTGCGTAAATAAAAACACTTTATAATGGGTGTTATTTAAAGGTAAACGTGAGTAATATGTGAAAAAAAACAAAACAAAACAACTTAGAAATCACATAATAATTACTTGGACTGATGTGACTAATTGGTCTATTCACGTTAATCAAGTATATTTATATGGACTGTGGTATGTCCGTATCTTCTACGTTGCAAGCGTCTTATAAGCTTAACATTATATACGCGAGGTATTGTATTATGTTATGGGAAAGATCAAAAAACATGTAGCTTATCACTTACTCGACTAATATACATATATGAAAATGCATTTGGAAACTTTAAAACACAAAGATTTGATTTATTTTTAATTAAATTAATTTATTTATTTTTTATTTTTTTTCAATTGAATTATTTATCTGTTAACTTTGTGAATTGGTCAAAGCAAGAAAGAGGAGAAGTGGAGAGTAGAGTGGACGCAAAGTGAAATGCTCGCTAAGTTTTCTCAATCACTAATGTTACGTAAATTAATTACACAAAAATTCTTTCTTTATAAAGGTAAATTTTCAAAGTTTGTCGCGAGTAAATATTTATTTTTTTATTACATTGTTTATATATTTGCTTTGTGCAATGTAAAATTTAAGTTTAAATGCGTTTCTCTTAGTACTATGTCCGTTAAGGAATTAAGAAGAATTGTAAGGATTGCCAAGAAATAATAAATGCCCGAACAGCGTGAAAAGAAAAATAATTGTTATCGGTCTACTTGAATCTAAAAATGAAGATTATGAACCAAAGATATAATTGTGAACTATGCACCAATTGTCTGCTGCCAACACCTTCGTATCTGTTTGTTGTTAGGCAAGCAAATAAACTCTTTTTCTAATATTGATTGAAATTAATTTAAGACTTACTTGTTACAAAGCTTCATAATTGAAATATTTGCGATCAGTATCTGCGGTCTTTTGACTCTTATCAGGTAGCTTACCGGTTCCCTCCCGGTAAAGCTCTTCATTGTTTTGAGGGAGAACAGATCATTGATCCATTTTTGTAGATCTTCAATTTTTTTGCTACTGGTGTTGATTTGTTGACTAGGGCTACTTCGATCTGAACCACTGTTAATCCGAAGAAGATTGGAGAGTAAGCCGTAATTGGGCCATATTCCTAGCCGAAATTGAAGATCGCTTCCTTACCTGATTGGTTTTGCTACTCTTCGATTAACTTATGAGGAACCTGTTTTTCTATCTTCTGCATCTTTTTCATCACGTCTTGGTAATTAGAAAACCCTCTCTTCATAGATGTAGTAAGAAACGAAAAAGTAACTTTTATATGTTGGTCACACTATACCAATTGAATATGTAGATGTCAAAGACAATGCTACTCTAACCCACAAAAGAAATAGTTTCATTGCTTCGAAGTAGGGTCTAAGTCTAAATAAAAATTTCATTTATTAGATCGCTTGTAAATAAGAAGTGTTCATGGATTTGTTTTGAATCTAAAATTAATGACCTGTTCCCTACCTAAGCAGTAGTAGATCTCACAAAGCAAGTCCAAATTGATTACATCATATAGATGAAAGTGCGCCAACATTTCTAATTGAAGCTAAAGCTTTTCTTCAGGCCAAGAATTTTCCTCGCAAAGATAAACATAAAACGATTACCATCACAGATAGTTTGTCGATTATGAAAGCCATCTGCAAATACCTTAAATTTCAATTGAAACACTATTAAATTAAAATTTTTTTTCTATACCAAGTCATATTAGTCTCTTGGGAAATAAGTGAGCAGAGCTAGCAGACAAATCCGCAGCTTCTGCATCTTTAATTGGAAACGATGCAATGGAAAGTTTGACCTTCAAAGGTATATGAGGAAAAAAAATGTCATATAAAACTGACAATAAAAATCGAGAGCATACATCGTGCACTCTACTCCCACGCCTCTGTAGCCCATCAGCATCGAAAAAAACAAGATGAAAACAATTGCAAGAATACGTGATTGCGGGGAACGTAATTGTGAATTCGAAAACCTTTCTAATATTCCAAGATAAGTTTACGGAGCATTTAACCCTATGAGCATCTTGAAAATCCCTTGCAAGAACCCGACTTGGGATCCTTAAGAATTCTGCTTTTCCGAAAAGCGATATGCGATTGCGGGCAACGCAATTGCGAATTCGAAAACCTTTCTAATATTCCAAGATAAGTTTACGGAGTATTTAACCCTATGAGCATCTTGAAAATCCCTTTAGAACTTAATATCAATACAATTTTAAACCGCATTAAAGCTGCTAAGCTAACCATCATCTGACAAACGACGGTGACGATCTGTTAGACTCAATTGCTCGTCCTCATCATACTTTTATTCCTAGAATTTGCTCGTATATTTGCTATATAATACTTATTCCCATGCGTTTGTGTTTTTTGTTTTAATCTCTACTAAGGTTTCTTAAAATTATAAAAACTTAACAAGAAAATCTGGAAAACTTGGCGGATGTAAGTTTCGTTACATTGTTTAGAGCAAGTTTAGTCATGCATGCAGCAAATGACTAAACATTTCAAATCATATAAAATATTGGTTTTGTGTTTGTTCTTTTATTTATTATCTTGAAAGTGTTTCATTATTAGAATTCGTCTGTCAACAAACGATTGAATATTTTCGGCACGTGTACTCTTATTGCACACGGTTAAAACGTTTGATTGAAAACAAAAAGTTCTATAAGTATTTTATTTTTCTGATTATTTTCTTTTCTGTACAAGTATTTCATATAATCGGTTCTTATAACGTAATGTGTCGAAGAATAAATCTCGCAAGACAAGTAGAGAATAGTAAACTCGGTACTAGCTATCAATTTTGTTTGGATGAATGTAATCTTAATTTTATAATTTTTTCTCTTTTTTTACAATCAAAGTATGCGTATAAAGCTAAGAATTAACGAACAGGTAGGCAGTAATTAGTTTAATAAAATCCGCATGGAAAAGTATGCAAAAGCAATTCGTCTACAACGTATTGAAGTGAAATGTAACATATTCGTAGGCACGACTGTTTTGACTCGTTTGTTGTTGTTGCCGTTATCTTGTTTCATTCGATAAGTATTTTAATAGAAAATTTAATGTCACGCAATGCAAGGAATGTTTTAATAGATAACTCGGCAAAATCAAGTTGAATTCGTTTAATTCGTACCCTACACTCACTTATAGCATAAGGTATATTTTAAGTTAATGCGGACATATGTGACACACACATTATGACTTAAATGCACCTTATATTATACCGATCGATTCAGAATCATAATCTAAATTGATCTAAGCCTGTCTGTTCGTCTGATGTCTGTCCATGTCCACATTTGTGTTTAATCTATAGCGGGCAATTGAGATATTTAGATGAAATTTGATAAAGTGACATTTTTTTACCTAAAGACGAACGTTATTGAAAATGGTTCGAATTGCTGCACTTTTTCGAACACGCCCCCTATATATGATCTATTCTGAAAAGTCGTTATATGGAAAAAAAAAATTGACTTTTCAAAATTTCTCGTTAAAATTAGATAAGTAATAGAATTTCGGCATTTTAGATTGGTATGAAAACTTTGGACCGATTTCGGCAATTTTCGAATCCCCTCTTATATAATGAAAACTGAAGTTCATAGGATCAAAAAGATATAAGTTTCAATGCTTGATAATGAGAATTATATCATAACAATAATTTAACATAAAAAAATTAATTGGTACTGAATTTTGATCATCTCGGCCTATTTTTTGTATCCTACACTTCATGTAAATTGATCCTTTGTAGAGGAGATAGGTCTAAGTTTTAACAGATGCTGATGAAAATTGATTGATTATAGTGATTTCATGCAGAAATACGAATTGTGTTAGACAATGTGGTGTAAAGTATTTAATATTCTTACCTGTTAATTAATTGTATAAATGCATTATGAAACGCATTATCTTAAATCAGTGAGTTAATTATTTAAGTAGATTTCAATTTTATAGAATTTTATTCACAAACTAGATTGCTTATGTGTGTGTGTGTGTGTGTGTGTGTGTGTGTCTAAGCATTGTTAGCTCTTAGCTCAAGCATTGCGGCAAACGCACATGCATAAATGAAAATATAAATAAATAGCACAACGAAATGTTCCCATCTACGCAAATATATTGCTTTAGCTTGCATGTGTTTTGCATGTGCAACTAACATGGTTCGGTAATTTGATTATATATGTAATGGCCTTATGGATAAAAACGTGTTAATTTCTGCTAATTTTCTTCTTATTTTTTTTTCTTTTTTTTTCATTAAAACTATAATTGATTATATAAGAGCATAAAATTGCAATTATCGATAAGTGAACAATTTTCACTCATATTAGACGTGTACTTAGGTCACAACATGTATAATTAAATTGAGTTTATTATGAGCGAATTATGAAAATGAAATCATATCTCTACTCTATGATCCTTTATAGAGGACCATCTATCTCTAAGAGCGAAATAGGCATCAGGAATTTTGATTCGATTACGAATCTCTTTCCGCTCTTATGTTTTTCTACTCACTTGCGCCGCATCCATGTATTCATTGACCGATTCATTTATCCATTCAATCAATCCGTCTACTTATATACCGGTTCGTTTTCCTACTCGCCAAAAAAATTCCATTTAAGCGTAAGTTGTTCTTTCACTCTTCCTATTATTGTTTCCTTATATCCATCGTTTCATCCGCTAACCTACCTATCGTATTTTAATCGCTTTAAATGATCCGCAACCTTACGGTCAATAATTAATTTTTAAAGGGTTTAAAAAAAAGAGCAGTGAAAAAATGGCCGTAAAAATGGAATTCTCTCCCCGGATCATTATTCTAGGCGTAGATAAGCCTACAAATATATATGTCAAAAATTTTTCATGTATAGAGTAAGTATATCTTGAAATATTTGTAGCTTTATTTCGAATTCCTTTCGTGTCATATATACAGGCACATACTCTGTATATATATATATATATATATGTAAATGTATGCAAATGAATAAAAGATAAGTGTATCTGCTGGTTATGGAAAAGTACAGTAAATGTGTTGTTAAGGTTATTAAAAATGAGTTCGTTATGTGACTAAGTTTACGTGTGCATGTACACGAGTAAAATTGCAAATTTTGTTAGTAAATAACAAAAACAAAAAAACGATTAAAATTACAATAAACACAGTTATCCATAGGTACGGGTAAGATAAATCTATTGTTTATGAAAAACGCTTTCCTCAGATCTTTCAAATATTCTATGAATTATCTATGAATGACGTCATTGAAAATTGCGGAAGTTAATAAAAAAAAGCGGCTGTAGGATCGAATTAAACTGAAAATTCGTCTTTTTCTTAGAAATGCGCTCAGCAGATGACCCTATCTAATCTATATGTTTCTGATTGACGTAAGCTTTTGCCAGGACTTGGCTCGATTCAGTTTGCATGGCTGCCTGCCTAAACATGTCCTGTGAGAGATGGAAGATTGAAATTTGACGTTTAACCTTTTTGTTGATGATTGTTGAACAGCAACGCGTAGGATAGGTACGCGTATGATGAGTAACTAATTTTGAGGTTAACTTGATCAAGTTAACTGCTTTGAACAAGCTATTGAGTCTTTAACTAAGAGATGGATAGACAGATCAGGCTATATGTTATCATTTATAAGATATTCAACGTGTACGTCTATGCTTTACGAATGCGGACCAGGACTCATCTTATGTGAACATAAAACGCAAACTGATATCGCGTTTAATATTCGATAAGCATTGAATTTTGTTTTTTTTTTTTTTTGTTTTTTAATTTAATCACACGATTCATCGCATGCGCTATGCGTGTATGTATGTATGTATGAGCGAAATAAGTTTGATTGTGTTGATTTTCACGTGCTTACGCACATTGTCAATTATTTCATTTCAAATCTTGTTCATTTAAAAAGTGTCCCCACAATAATAATAACGTTGACTGTCTGCATGTTTTTGATATGTATAAATGATTTCTCTTTTCTCTTTCTTCATTTTGGTCGATTAGTTGGAGACATTATTTACATGTTTAGCTAGGTCAGTAGAGTATTGCGTTCGCAACAATGTTTACTACATACAATATGTACGCATATTATATTGCTCTGTTAACTTCCTTTTGATAAAATGCGAAATATTGATTTAAAGGAAGATATTATATGGATGCACACACACACACACACGTACATATATCTATATATATATATGTCTGGCGTAACAGAAAGGTCTTCTTCTATAAAGAGACAAAGTGGGAAATGTACATATATATATATACAGGAGACCTTTCTGTTGGCCAGCCACACAATTCAATGAAATAAATTTTTTAATTTTTTTTTTTTTTTTCAAATACAATAATATTTGGAAACCTTCGATTGACATCAGCATTTGTAAATGGCATATACGTTTCATGTATATGTCTATGTATTTATTTACATTATATGCTCACAGGTTTGTTTGCATAAAATAAACTAACACGTGACGAATGAATCGAAACCAGAATTTAGTTTTTATGTCAAAAACACTAACACACTGGAATCGTGTGAACAATTACGTCAGTTGAAAAGAATTTCTTTTACCTCTGCTCACCTATCACTATAAATAGTCATGTTAAGTTCCAATTCACGATTTGCAATTCCTAATTTCTACCGAATTTCGATTTAGTAGTTATGTATACGTCATTTCGAAATTATACAGAAAATGAATTGAATTCATATGTAACTTTTTTGAATACAAAATTTTTGAATATCGTTTAGTAAGAAATTTTTGATTATTAATTTTTTCTTTTTTTTTTTTCCTTAGAGAAATAGAGAATTGAAGAGAATATTTATTAAAAATGTTCACAATGCATATATAACGGAATAATGGTGCCTCTTCCCATCGAGTAGTCGAATACCTACGTATACTGTGCTCCTTTCCTGGAAACTATTTTTGGTTCACAACACCACTCATTGTTAATCCTTAGATCAGCTTCAATGAGTTCGATCATAGTTAATGATCGGACTATAGAGATAAATATTTCTTGCATTTAGAGAAAGCTAAACATCATCTAACTGCCTCAAAGTAAACAAGATGGCACACATTAATCGCTCAGGAAAGTGAATCATAATAGAAGAATGAATGAAATCATTGGAAAACTGAAATCGTGCTAATGTTTCATAAAATATTTCTACAGAAGAATAGTTTGCATTTTCTAACGTATTTGCTGTATATGACTATATTTTGTTTTGCACTTCATTTATTTATTTTTAAGTTAATAAGAAATTCGTTTTTCTTTAATCTTCTCTCTCTGTCTACTTTTGAGAAGGTTTTAATTACTTCATTATATACAAATATTGATACAAGTCAATGATTTTAAATGTACAGTTCCGAGGGATAGGTATTTGCCTGAAGTGTTAACCTATTGAAGCATTAACGAAGCAACGCTTTAGTGGAAATAAAGTTAAATATTTTATTATTCCCTGACACTAAGTGCTAAAAAAAAAAACTAACTAACGAAGAAAAACGATTTGAACTCAATACTATTTGACCATTCAATGAATTATTAAAATGAGGGAAAATAACAATTTCTATATTTTTATATTCGATTTGAGACGAATCGTAAATATGATCTACATCATGGAAATGCATATAAAATCTAAAATTTCTTTTTAACTTTTTATTAGATTTCTAATAATCCGCTATGGAAGGTAACATTTAATTTCCATATATATATTTTTTTTTTAATTCTAATAAGTAAAATTTGCAATTTTTTTATTCATTTTAGAGACATTTGCGAAATCTTTGCAGTTAATAAAAAGATTACTATGGATGCACGATATTCGTTAGTAGCATGATCTAAAATCTTATAAAAGTATATTTTTCGAGACATTTTAAAATCTATAGAAACCTTTCTCTAAGCCCGTCTTTACAGCAAAGTTGCGTTATTGATTGCTTCTATGAGCTCTTGAATGAAATTCTTTAACCCCAATCTGGTCACCGGTTTTATAACGATTGATATCACGACGTGCCTCACAGACTCATACTGAGAAAAGACTCCCGTATCGGGACGGGAACGATCCAATCGACTTTAAATTGGAAACAGGGACATATTCAGCGACTCGTCTGTCGAATTTGAAAATATACTGACTGACTGCACGAAAAAATGCTTTATAAATGATGTGATTTTGTGTTGCTCCTTCTGTCAAATTGAATGCAAATGCTGCGTCTTACTAGATCTTATCCTTTTCAATCGATTTCTGAAATCAAATCTATCTGTATCCGAGGGTATATGCACCTGCAGGGGAAATGTAGGCATAATGTAGAAGACGAGCTACTACGAGGCATTATAAAATTTATTTAATAAGCTTAATTTTTTTTCTCTCTCTTCTAAGCTATTACAATATTACAATCATATAAGATTTCTTACATTTATTATTCAATGTTACGAACAAGAAAGCAGATTGAATATATGCTCTGATTAAAATGAGAGACGGTCTTTTTTTAAAGAAAAAAAAAGAAAAGAAAAAAAAACGTGTTCTTCAGGTTTATGTATTCAACGAATGCTAACGAGTTTCAAACATTTGTCACGTACCCACACGTGTTTTATAGATTTTAAAACCGTTGAACGTTTACTTCATGACTTGCCGTTGGTTATATAACTAAAACGTATATGCATGTATACATATCGACGTAACTGTTGTTTATAAAGTTAGAAAATAAGAAAAAAAAAAAAAAAGAACAACAAGAACTATACAGTATTATTTCGTTTATATCACATAAGAACAGAGCGTTAGAATAGTGAGTTCCGGCTGACAAAAGTAGTGAAATAGTTAAAGAAAAAAAAAAAAATAAATAAAAAACAGTTTTCTTGATCATTACAATATCACCGCGACATAGCGCATTTAAAAAAAATAGAAACGGAAGACGGTTCATTTGAAGAATGCATTGTAGAATGCTACTGAAAAGTTCAACAAGTACTTTAAGGTTTAAGTTTTTGTAATGTAAGTGTGAAACGTCTCACGATATAATGCTTTAGTCATTGCGTTAGAGAATCAGTTTATACAATTTTATATTCTTTGATGCTTAATAAATCATCTCCTGCTCCTCTTTAAAACTACGACTTTGACGGCACAGATCCATTCACGAGCACGTGCACAAGCATCCGTGCATCGATACCCTCATCTAAGTTTATATTGCTAAACAGATATGAAGGCAAGTGTGGTAAAGCAGTAACATGCCTTGTATGTAATTTTGATGATTTATCAAATAAGAAAGTAACGGAAACATTGCAAATGTAAGAAATTCGATTTAGCAAAGTCTGAGCGAGAAAAAATATTCATAAAAGATTATCATTGTTTTCATTTCAAAAGCGGCTCTACGCCAGCAATCAAGGTCGAAAATCTGAATCGCTCATAAGCCCGCCTACAAACTACAACGACAATAAAGAGAACCTATAAAAAAATGAAACAAGTTTTTTCCAACATATCGTTGCCAAGGAAATGAAAATGATTTTCCCAATTTCGCATCTGCTCGAGCTTCGTGAAGATAGGCTTTCGCAACTCGAACGTCCATGGCTATCATTAATGTAGATGGCTATCATTCAGAGAAAGAATTCAGTCTGAAAGTTTTCTCAGATCTTTGATAATAAATTTTTAAATGTTTTTGTTTAAATCGGTAGGATTTACTTTCAGATGAATATGGTTTTCTCACCTTTTTGGTGTGGTTTCGTTATTTATGCGAACCGATATTTCTTTCATTGTTTTCATCGAATATTAAGAATCGAAAATCAAAAATTATTTTTTTAATTGCTAAGAAATCACTTCACTAGGGATTTTTTTTTTATACTAAAATATATTGATGCAGACCAATAACAGATTGGGTTCTAAGTTTGAGTTTGCTGGCCGGGACATGTAAGCGGGATTTTCTTTAACGGATTTCGTTGCTTTTCAAATGTTATCGTTGGCCCTTTGGAATTACGAATAGCGGCGGGCGGATAGAGGCACATGGCTAAGTCGCCATAGAATTCCATATAAATGTATCCAATATAAGATATGGTGATTTTGATGCATCTTTCCACACCATATGAAGTGAGTAATAATAGTTGTAACTCTTCTTGGCCTGTTTAATGCAATATGTGTAGGTTATCGATCAGTCAGGTCTTGCCATGATTATGAGTTTTTGGCGTGATAAAGCAGAAGGTTAGAAATTCGCAAGTAACCGTTAATTGATATCAATAAATGAAGTTTATTGAAAAGCGATTTCGTCACATTTTCATTACATATCTGAACGTTGCAAAAAGAGTAACATATTTATAATCCCTCCTCCTCCGGCTTTTTTTATGATTTTCTGGTGATCCAAGCATTCCTCGGCTAAGCTATGATAATATTTGTCTCCAATAAAATGAATTAATATATATAAAAGCTAACAATCGCGCCCCAGCAACATTAACGGTCAGCTTAATAATAGCAATGTGTGTTTATAATTTACATTCATATATAGAAAGGCGATCATATATATGCATATCGACATACCTATCTAGCAATTATAATGTGTTTTTAATATTCACACGAAGAAAGGCAATAATGATATTTCAACAACAACAACAAGAGTATTAAAAAAATTATAAAAACAACCGTAATAATTAAATATATATATATATATATATATGTATATAAATATAAATTAAATACATATATATATATTTATATATATATATGTACCTATCTGTATACCTTATGTACATATATAAATACACACACACACACAAACATACACACACTTATATATAAGTCAGACAATATAAACAAGTGTATGAATCAAGTGAGAAACACACGTTTAAACGAACAGGCAACTGAGTCAATCCAACCGAAAAGGCCAATAGGAAAAATATATATTTTCATTAACAATTTTCCCAAATTAAACAACACGTTGTCTTTAACATGATGGAATTGCGTTCTACAACACAATAGCAGCGATCGCAGCAACATTCGATTCCATTTTCTGACGAAGCAAAGTAACAGAAACTTACTCACTATGAAAAGTAGCGTTGGCAGCAAAGATTATTATAAATTAATTACGAATTAAATATTAGTGTTCAGGTTCAATATCTAACGCAACATATCAAAATTTTTGTACTGCGAAACAAGCGATTTACGCAGACAGTCAAGCTTTTATTTCAAATCCCATGAATTCTTGTCTTTAACTAAAACGCTCTGGGTACGCTCTCGATATCGTGAAATAAATTTTGAAAATTTAAAAAAATAGGTTTATGTAACTTTCCATGCATTCCTGATTTTCAATTTACACAAATTGACTTGAGAGTGTGGAGCACACCGCTCAATGCTTCTTTGCAGAAATTTCAAATAAGAAAACCAGCTTAATATGCTTCACAATTGCGAAATAGTCGAGACGAAGCTAGCCCGTAACAAACTTGACTTGTAGGGAATTTAGTAATGCCTGTACATTGTATATACACTGTTACACTTGTTATACTTAGGGTAGAGAGATGTCCTGTATACTTTCTCTATAGGAATGCGCATTAGGGAAACGCTAAAGTATTAAAATTTTCGTTCCGGTTAACTAATCTGTCTGCGCTCCTGCTCATATGTGATTCTACCAATTCTCTTAACATATCCTCTATTAATGGAAAGCATAAATTCATGGATATTAGCAATGAAAACTGAAACTTTCCATATAGACTATCAGTTGGAAGCGATACTCTAAATAAGAAAATAGACGTGACGTGCGCGCAAAAAAACTATAACTTGCAATATATATAGCAGATATTAATCTGAAACTGGTATATAAACGAAGATTATCTATTTGCAAGCCATGGTCTGCCTCATCTGCTTAAAAGCATTACCTGAATACACAAAAAATTTCAATACAAAACGGTCCGGTCCGTAACATATTCTGATTTTTATTCATAATGTTTATTGGCAGCTAAGCGACTATTGCAATACTTACTTTCTTGCCTTTCTCGGTCTTAACTGACTACAAAGGTGCTTACACTTACGGGGAAGATCTCCTGAATGGCTGATCGTAAACTATATGAGAATATATTTCGAAAATCTGATTACTTTAAGGCGAAGCCAGATCCAGTTCAGGGATCGCACAAAGTATATATCTGAAGCCGTTTATTTGTGTCCATCCGTCCATCTGCCAGTCTGGGAATCTACGCAATATCTGCAGCAAATATTCTCACGTTCGCAAAAATGAAAATTCGACAAAAATATTCGGAAAAAGGCCCAATAGCCTAAATTAGTCAAAGGACACGCCTACAGTGTAGCACAAATGGAGTGTAGCTCTACTTTCTAGGTTTTCTTGTTCAATACTCATAAAAACTAAACGGTACAGGTTTCCAGTTGTATCCCAGAAAAATGGAAATGATGGGCCCATCTTCTATCGTATGGAAATTTAATTTTTTCGTTTTTTTTTTTTTAGTCTATTTTAGTATATAACAACAAATTTTGTATCTGTTGGCTCTTAATCACTTCTGTGATTTAATCAGAAATCTAGAGCATTTCCTATTGGGTATTCAATCAAACAATGTAAACAGTTTTGCTTGCTCGTATAGCAGGGTTCGCACGTTCGATGACTGACTACAGCAACAACTAAAGCTTATCGCTAACAAAACCGACAGCAGTAGTGTTTCTCGTTTTTATACATTTAGTAGAGTCTCCACATAAAGTTTACGAGTGTCTCGTGTTAATTTTAGGAAAAAAATTTTTTCCTTTACTCAAATGCAATTCATTTTAGTTCAGTCACTGGTGGTGAACGGGTGAAGGTATTCAACTTAACGGAATATTAAAAATTAATTAATTAATTAATTAATTCATATCTGAAGACATTTGTAAAGTTTTTAAAAGAATTTAAAGCCAAGACGAACCAAAAAAAAAAAAAAAAAGTAAAAACATAAGGAAAAACTATATATAAAAAATCAAGATTTACGGAAAAACGTGATTTAGAAAAAGCAAAAAAACAAAAAAAAAAAAAGAAATAAAAAGCTACTGATTACGTGAGCTTTACATAAATGCAGTAAACGTCACGTTTTCAGCAACATTATTAGTAATTATCGCGAAAGATTTAACTAATACACGAAAATGAATAAAATATAAAAAAATATTTTATAAAATAATTCGGGCGGTGGCACTTCGTCGGTTTCATTCATTATACATATACATGCTTATTAACACACACACACACACACACACACATATATACATATGTGAAAGCAACAGAAGGAGCAACAATTATAATAATAACGCAACGCATGGAAAATTCCGATAATAAAATGTTTCTTTACTAGTAAACAAGTCGTGGATTTTGTAAGCATTCAACTAAAAATATTCACATTCATTAAAAAAATTATAAAACGATCACGTTTATAACGCTTAACAATAAAATACTTATACGTATACATATCTAAATATACATATGTATATATGCAGATGCATATAGACTTTATATAAATATGTATATATATATATATATATATATATTTATATCTAACCGAACAATTGAAATCATACACAGAATACGTGTATCTGTGCATGTGAATACGTCTGAGTATTTTCTTTTTTTTCATTTTTATTTTTATTTTTTTTTTTTTGCTCTTTCGTAAACGTGAGTGTTTACAAATGAATGATTTGAGACTTGGTATCTAAATTTAAAAGCCACACACTCTAAGCATTGGACTTTGGCATTTTCACATGTATATACGCACGTATATATGCGGGCACCTACTCACATAAAAAGATTGCTGGAAAGATATTGTGTGCTTTCTATGTTGCTTCTTAGTTTTTTTTTTTTTTTTTCTTTCTCACTTTTTCTCTCTTTTTTCTCTATCTCTCTCTCCCACCCCTTTTCAACCAAAAAAAAAAAAAAACAAAAAACAAAACAAAAAAACATTTATTATTTTATATATGATTATGAAGTGAATATATTGACAAGAAAGCTTACCCGTATGCAAGGGAATGCGCGACTGAAGGAAATTGAAGAATTTCTATGCGAGAGAGCAATAAGAAGAAAAAGTCGTTTGTGTTGTGTTTTGCGTGTGCGTGTGTATGTTTGTGCGCGCATTTATTAAACAGCATAACATACTCTGAAAGTAAATAAAATTTTCAAATTAAAAAAATCGAAATAAAATATAAAAATATTAAATAAAAGAAAGCAAAAAAAAAAAAAAAATAATAATAATAATAATAATAAATAAATAAATAAATAAATGAAATAATAATAATAATAGTAAAGTGAAGTGAAGAAAGTGATTAACCTTATCAGCGGTTTTCTTAAAAATTCCTAGATTATTATAAAGTAATTAAAACAAAATATATTAAAATACAACCTTCAATATAAAGATAAGAGAAAGACGGCATTTAATAATTTTTGTTAAAAAACAAAAAAAAAAAAAAGAAAAGAAAAACAGAAATCTAAGAAAAAAAAAAAAAACCAAAAAAAAAACAAATAATAAAATAGAAAATAAAGTGCAGTGTTTTACGTTTCCAAGTGCATTTTGCATTAACAGCTGTAATAAACAAGAATTAAAGGATGAAATGAAATTAACAACCACCTCTCTATCTACCACCTAAACAAAAAGTGATATTAGCTAAAACAAAGGCAAACATTTTATATATACATATATGCATATATATATATATATATATTTATATATGTAAAGCAAAAGCGCAAACTCAGTTATCTTCTTCTTATTCTAAATAGAATATATATTTGTATATATATGTAAATATATTTATTTACACACACACACACATATATATATATGTATATATATTTATATATATTTATATATATATATATAATCAACACAATAACAACCTGTTTGAGCGTTTGCTTCCTTCATTTTAAAAGGCATCTTTACAATCGGCCCCACCGACATTCTGCTACATATATTTTATCTGCTGGTTATTAAAAAAAAAATAAATAATATCATCATTCCGCCGCAACAGCAGTTAATGTTTAAAGCGTTTACGCTGCCCACAAAAATAATAAATAAAATTTCCAGTGAATATTCGCAAATTCCTAAAATTGTTAACATCATCGCAACGACCAACAACAACACTATCATCATTATTCCACAACAGCGTAACAACATTATTGAGAGCAAAGTTGTTAGGCGCCATAAAATTAAAGACAAAGTAATGGAACCGTATTGGAGCGACGCAAATGGACATGCTCCGCATTCGGTGAAGTATGAGAGGTTTGTATAAAATGCAAAACAGATTTCAAAAAAAAAAAAAAAAAAAAATTTCCACTTGTTGTTTTTCACTTCTCTATACTTTTATAGATATCTACATAATATATATTTCCATATATCGCTGGATATATTATTCGTGGTTACATATATGTATGTAAAATATTTATGTTTGTGTATATAATCTGTGGAAATTTACTTAAAGAGCAATCGCTATCACATTATTTAATAATATCTACTTTCTACACACTCCACACTACTCTATTGCCACTTAAACTCGAACAAAAAACCTTTCGGTTCCTTTAGAGTTGCTTTGCAATTTATTTTTCATTCGAATGATTCGAATTGATTGAATGATTTGTCATCGGCGTCAGGAATTTTTTTTTTTCCCCCCTTTTTTAAAGAATTTTCACTAAAGTGAAGAATATTCGACTGATCTTATAATATTTTATGATGTCTTTCGAAAATGGGATTGACATGTCTACAATCGATTGTGTCTTAAAAAACAAAAAAAAAAAAAAACGAAAAAATGAAATATTCCTTCTCTATAATATTGGGTGGGCCTAATTGATTTCTTTTCATCTTTGTGCAAGTACTATAGGATCGACCATAGAATACAAATGAAATTTTTATCGTTTATATCTATTGTAGCTCATGTTTAAAACTATTCCGGACATTCCTCAAACGAAGATAGATTATCTGCCTAGAGATAGGTTAATTCTAAAACGAATTTTGATAGACACTTAAGTCCTTCTTAATAATATCAGCGATATGAGCAACGAATAAAAGGACTCTGAGTGTAGAATTTGAGAAACATAGTTTGGGACTATGCGAGATTCGGCCCCCGCTGAATATAACTTTCTTATTTGTTTTAATTCTATTCTATTCTCTTTTACAAAATCGGGAATTTTATGGTTACGCCTACTAAGGTAGTGACGATCAAAAAGAAAAATACTCAAAAATACTTTTTTCGAGAATTTTTTCGCTACGCTTTCACTTTGGCAAAAAACAATTCTGATTACTTTGTAGTGATGGAAATGTGGAAAAGAAATATATAGGGGAATTAAATTCACTCCATGACGAAGCAAGCGGATCTAATATTTACGATTTTTGTTATTTATGTTCATGACAAACAATTTCTTGATCGACATCTATCGGTAAACGATCATTGATTAATGAAATTTCGACGTAAGTTCTCTGAAATTGTATTAAACAATTTGAATATCGCAAAAGTTTGACTCACAATTACTAGTAAGCGTGTTTAAGATCTATTTCAATCTGTAATTTACGCAAATAACTCTAAAATAGTTGCAGATTGCAGAGAATGCTAACAGCTCACAGAATGCTAATTGGATTGTTTACCGAGCGATCGCATATAAACTACGTCAGGCACTTAATATCCACAGTATAGATGCTTCGGGAAATTCCTAATGCATCAATTATGGGATTAACGGATGTAACATCCGTAATTTTAGATAGGCATAGGTTGTACCAACACCTTTTTGAAACAATAACTTGTTCGTATGGCGGACATATTCGGAGAGCTAACGTATCGTTCCGTTTTTTCATCTTGAACTTTTATATTTTGAGGAAAGTCTTTAAAGCTGCCTTCGTAATTGCGAAAAAAATACTTATACTAATATGCCCTCGCAGGAGAGTATGTCTAAAAACCTATGTGGATAGGCATTTACTTCCTTTGACAATTTGTATATATAAAGGGATATTTCAAATGTATCGTCTCTCATCGAGAAAGCATTATGGAGCTTTTCTCGCAATCAGAATAAGTATGTAAGGTAGTATCAGTTTATCTGCTGGCATTTGTATTATTCTGAGCGAGTTATGTATACACGTAGGATCTGCTTTTCCTTTTACAGTTCATCAACATTTAATTTTCAAGAGTAAATACAGATGTGCCTTTTTCTCTTGCTTATTTTCAGTATAAATCTAACGGTAAATGTTTTTTAAAGCATTTCAATCCCGTTGCTGACAAAATAAATTCATTGGATTAGCGTGTAAACACTACTTTTACTTTTACGTTATTGAAGAATTTTATTTTAGTTAGAACTGACTGGCGTTTCATACACAACAAGACACTATGTAAACAAAACATGTCGAGCAGGTCTTTGGTGGCGTATTAGTTACGCATGTATTAAAATCTCAAGGATATGTCAGAAATTGTTTCAATAAAACACCTGACGCAACCTTTATGTATAGCTCCATATACATGCTTTTATATTTATCTACCATGAACGTGGTCTTATAAAGCACGGACGTGGGCATGTTGTTATTTCAATTCTATTTTAGGATTATATTATATTTATAATGAAATATTAAAATGCATGATAACGTATATCTGCGTTTTTTATATTTCAAATTTCCTCTCTTTTTTTTTTTTACACCCACTAGCGAAGCAAAAATTAAATTTGGTAACACTGCATTTTTTAAAATGAAAAAAAAAAAAATAAAAAAAAAAGTTTTGATTTTAAAACCGTTTATGTCTTTTCTTATTTACAAGAATATTGTGGGATTTAAGACCAGGACACTATACCCATTATTGATTCATTGTCTTTGTTATTAAAGCTTAAGACTTTCTAGAATATGTCTATGATTTTTAAAATACCTATTATCTAGAAAACTTCATAAGCTATTATAATGAGAAATGCCGTTAATAGGATATTTAGAAACCTTACGTCCTTATTACCTCCTCCTAAAAATTTGTTCATACAAAAGTGAATAGAAAATTTTATCTATATCTTCGTGATAAGAAGAATAGCGATACCAAAATGATTAATTACGTGAGCCAGACGTGCCGCGACCTAGAAGATCTATTGGCTATGCCCCTAGCCTTCCAGTTTCAGGATTTTTATGAATACCGCCATCTTCTTTGGAACGGTGCACGATGTCGTCTCCGGATTAGTAAAATGCTCGCCAAACACTTGTAGTCTAATTCTGCAGATGGCCCCATATTCAGATAGAATATGATGAGACGTTTCCCTCGCCCCTTTGGCAGAATCTTCATGAATCATTATCAATGCCCATAGTAGCCATGTTTTTCAGATGATACCTGAAGGAATTATGACCCATGTAGAAGTCGGTGACTAAAGATAGATCGCTTCTTCTTAGTTCCAATAGATATTGGCACAAAAGTCCTTAGCGTCCATTAAACTGTAGGGAAACATGAATATCTCCTTAAGACGATTGAGTGAATACTTGAAATGATTGATTGAATATTTCTTCGCAATTATCTCATTAATGACGTTAGATTAGAAAAATGTATTTATGCAACCACTTTAGGCGTCCAGTTTTTGCAGGTATTTATTTGAAATATACAAAGATTTTCTTTGTTGACTTGTTATTACTTTTAAAGTAATTAACTACAACTTTGCATAAGTTAATGTAGTAAGATGTATAACCACTTGAAAAGATAAGTAAGTAAAGATCGTTCTTTATTAACAAAAATTTTTTCTAAATATTTACTTTTCTTATTGGTCGATGTTTCCTTTACTCTAAATTCGGTTGAGCGTACATTTTGCAAAGCCTTTAACTTAGTTCTATGAACTATTTAACAGAGCTCTATATATACAAACATCAAATTATGATTGAAACTGGAATCTGAATCTTGAAGGCCTCACAAAGTAGACCAATTCTTGGTCTATTTCAAATACGGAATGCACCTAAGCATGTCCGTTTGTTCGTCTGTCCATCTGTCCGTGGTGCACATTCTCCAGTTCTCAAAAAGAACGATACCGCCTGCCAAGTTGCAAAGGAATTTGAAAATGGCGAAACCAAGTCAAGGAGCACGCCTACAAGACCCATACGTTTATATAACCAAAAGGGAGAACACTTTTGCTTTTGCTTGTGTTTTTTCCTCGTTGCTCATATTTAATGCTCATAAGCTAAAATAAGATACACAATATATATTTGAAAAAATTATCCACGCCCCACCATAACGCGTATGGGTGTAGAAAATTCGGTCGCAACCACATGTTATTTTTTTACTAGTCTTATATAGTATAGCAATCTATATGAAAGTACTTCTCAAATGAGCAAAAACCCTATTTTTAAATACTCATCACATTTGCCATTTTATTCCTAACCTTCATTGACATTATTTGCCGTTTTTACCTTTTTTTTTTTATTACCTTCGCATTCCAAAAGTATTTTACTCTAGATTCATAGGGTGGTTCGATAAATGTTTCCTACATTTTTCCTACGGACTACACATTCAAATCCAACGAAAATCTAATGCTTCGATATGTACTGAGCTCCGTTAAGTATAAATATAGATAACAGAGTTAAATGAATGCCTTTGCAAAAGCTTAGTTAATAAACCGGATAAATGTCTTTGTCGAATATAAGTTCACACCTTTTCGTTTTAGCTATCTTAAGCGTATAAGTGCAAATAAAACGATCGACTTGTTAAACTTTTAAATATTTGCATACATATAGTGATGTATTTTTATTTAAATAGTATTAACGAAATTATGCATAATTTGTTTTGTATTTAAAAATGTTTTTCTTTTTTTGCTTTTTTTTTTTTTTTTTTTTTTATAATATTTAATATCACATGAAATTTTAAACACGTGACATGATCAGTTCACCATGAACGTATATATTTTTGTTAATATTTTAAATATATAAAAATTCGTTTGCATGCCCATACCTGTTTGAAAACTAATTAACACTCTATATATATATATATATATATATATATATATAATAGCGGAAATAATAAGCTACACATGTTTCAATCTAATCTGTTCTCTCTCTCTCCTCTCAATTTCAATATGACAATAGATATTTCATTTTTCTCTAAACTCGTCAAATATTACATTGAAGAAACGGCTAATATTCATAAGCAAGTAGTGTTGCTTCCTTTACAGAATTGTGTGTTCTTGCCAGTGTGCGCTTGACATATACAGAATATGTAAGGACCGTAAGCACCATTCAGAATATAGACAAAAATGTCAATTTATATGAAAATCGTCCTTTAATTATATAATTTCTATAGTTATTAGAATCGAACAACAACAAAGGCTTCATTTAAAGTTGTATAACATGATTTCGTTTTGATGGCTAAGGCGATTATAGATATGTCACAATCTCCTAACTTTATCGTTCCCTTTGCTGATTAGACAAGCGATTCGGAAACACGTCTGCATATATATATATATATATATATGTAAATGTGCTTCTTCAGCTTTTGATTTCTTTTCAGTTATATCCAGAATTCCTAAAGATGGTTGTTTGTATCAAATTCTGACTTGATAAACTTTCATCTGACTTAAAAGCAAACTTTGAATTGATTCAAAGCGGTCCATAAGCCAGCTGCGTTCATAACAACGCATTCTATAATGTAATATATAAAAAGTAGAGAAAGTTGTTTCGAAATTTAATGCGAACATTCATTAGAGTCGAGTCATATAAAGTCTGCGTATAAAAATGATCTATTGCGAAGCTTTCCAAGTCTGCAAATGACGATCTTTACAACTTTACCGTAAGTGCTGAGCATTCGCGATTCAACTTAAAGCGAACAAAAACTTGTTTAGTTTTTGTGTTTATTAAAAATCTTCGTTTATTAAATTTATAATGTTTGCATTACACGTATACTTATATATGCATTTAGTATGACGCACAAAATGTTTTTTTTTTTTATTGTTTTTTAGTTTTAATTGTTATCATATGACATTTTTATCTTTGTGTTTACAAAAATAAAAAAATGTGTGGAAAAAAATTTCCAAACATGCATCCATGACCTAAGTTTACTATACTACACACTACATACTATACCGCACACACACACACATAAATAAACGGATAAACTGAACTAAATATGGGGTTTCCGAAGGTTATTTTGATGTTAAGAGAATACAGTGATCGGTATGTATAGGCGTTTCGTAATTTTCCTTTACACTAAATTCATATAAAGCAATCCAACTAAGGGCACGTTAAAGTAAATTATTTTGTTTTCGTATTATTTTTCTTTATAATATTATATTATTATATACTATTATATCTACTGATTGGAATTTGATCAAGCTTAAATTCATTGAATTTGTTAATCTCTTCCTTAGCAAATATTCCTATAGACATTTAAACTTTTTACAACTTTTATAATTTCTAACTATATCCTATACTACTTGTGGTACAAGGGTATATTAAGCTTGTGCATATGTATGCAAAAACCAGAAGGACTTGACATAGGCTCATCTGGTTATTATATTGATCGATTTAGAAAATGATTTTGAATATATCTTTTCGTCTGTCTCTTTTGTCTTCTTGTTACCAACCTAAAGATCGCAATCTTTATGACATATTCATGAAATTTGGTACACGTTTTTGGCATGTGTTTCGACCAGATGACGAACGTTATTGAAAATAGTTCGGTTCGGAAATGAGAAAGTAGTAAAAAAATTTAAAGAATCTGCTGATAATTCATTGCTGTTAAATAACGAACTCATTTCGAAGATCAGTCCCATTCAAACGATTTTCCGCATTTGTTAATCCGCCTATGACATGAGTTTATACGATTTTATATGGAACGCGCTATGTTTGGCTACCCTAATCACCAAAGCAGCATATAACAAGTGTTGTTTAATTTTTGCCATCATATACATTTACTACCACGCCCTGAATTAATGCTTTTCTTCCTACCATATTGGGAATACGAGAGCTACAAAGGTAGCTTAGGAAGCAGTAATTTTTATTTTAATGATTTTTGCAAATTTTTTTGATAAAATATTAATCTTTTTGATGACTCGTTCCTATCAATATATTTTCTTCTCATTCTTCTGCTTGAAAATCGCAAGAAATACTTTTCTTTTTTTTATTATCAATAGTGAAAAGAATTTATAAATATACAGAGTGAAAACTCAGTGCATATTAAGCTATTTTTTTCGATGTGCGCCTTTGGCAGAAGCTCAGACTTGATATGAACTAAAAAATTTCACAATTTGTTAAGTAAGAAGTGATCGAATACAGCAAAGTGTTACAAGATTGCATGATAAGGTCACCGATTAGTGCAAATATTTGAAAAAAGCAAAAGTGAGTGTAAAATTAAAAAGCAAAAAAAAAAAAAAAAAAAAGCAAAAAAATTCCTCTCTCCACATGTATAATCAGCTAAGATCTCGGGTTTGTCAGGCGATGAGACGGTTGTTTCTTAAGATAAATAAAAATAAAAAAAAATAAAAAAAAAATATCAAAATATTGCTCTTAAGCAAAGTTTATCGCTAATCAATTCAACTGTCTCTCGTTATTTACGATTTCGGGATCTTATTATCAACAAAATATTTCATAATAAAAACAAGTACAAAATTATCTCATATAATACCTAACATTGTGTATATCAAGTGGAACAAAAAAAAAAAAAAATAAAAATAAATAAATAAATAAATAAATAAAATAAATAAATTGATAATTTAAATATGCATAAAATAATTCTGAAAATTTGGTGAACGATTTTTATAAAATGTGTGTTTGTTTGATGTTACATTTGATGTAAATATATTTTCCATTGGAAAAATTGGAAAAATGTAAAATAAAAATCTCAAATGTTCAGCCAGACAACACGTTTGAAAAGCAACACGTTTCATAATTTATAAACAATTTTAACTTAAACTAATTAAACCAACCAAGCAATAAAAAATTTTAATAAAAAATTATTGATTAACTTAAAAATGAAAAAAAAAAAAAAAAAAAAAAAACAAATACAAAGGTCATTCGTTGTTTATTTTTAATATGTCACGCAAGCAAACAGCAGGCAATTACTTGCATATGTTATTTCATTTAGCTTAAGGCGTTAATACCATACAATTAAATTCGAAATTGAGTCAAAAATAATGAGAAAATTTAAAAAAAAAAAATTCAAGTTATAAGTTATATAATTATTTATTAAAATTTTTATAAAAATTCGTGATAATTATGAGAATTCCCGCTTTAGTTAATGCTATTTGGAAATTCAAATACTAACGATCAAGTTCTACCCCGTTTGAGTTCCTTTTTGAAAATAAGTTTTTACGATAGAATTGTCCTTTTAATGGCTAACGTAGGCTTTTTTTACAATCCTTCACAATCTATTTGCAAAATTATTTGCACAAACTTATAGTTATAATAGCTCTTCTACAAACCTTAAGACTTCAATTTCACAGTGCCTCTAAAATATCTATTTATGACTGTAACGATTGATGCATTGAGAAATATCATTTACTAAATGTGGATGAATGCTTTTTGATTTGAAAACATGTAAGAAAAGAAGGCCGAATCTAACGAACCTTGTGAAGTAAGATCTGTTAACTTCATCAATGCAATAACCCATGAATAAACATGAAGAGAAATAATTTTTTTCTTTCTTCAAAAAAAAAAAAATTAATAACTAGCAAGACCATGTTCAAAGGCTGCTTTTGACCATACTTGCTGGTAGCATGCCGACTAAGCCATTTCCATTCCCTACCTCTTTCTATTTCTTTCCATTATTTTTATGTGCTTGTTGCCTTATGAGCTTAGAAGAACGCTAAAGAATCATTTCTACGACGATCTGAATGTAAATCACAATTAAAAATCCATTAAACCGAGTTTAAACTCCACCGTTCGCTAACATCGAAGTCGAGCCGCCAAAAAATCTTTTCTAGTTATTTTCTTCTGTTTTACGCGATTTAAAAAATCGTTTTGCAATTTAATTTCCATCTGCAAGAGAAATTGATGTTGTATAGTACGCCTATTTCTTTTCTAATCTCGTTTCATGTAATTATGTATGCTAGCATATGTAGACTCGTCCGAAACGCCCCCTTGTGAACCGGTGAATATGAACTGTGTCTTTGGTACTAAAAAGGTGAAAAACCAAAAATCAAAAATGAATAGAAAAAAACCAAAAACAAATTTTTATTTAATTATTTGTCAAGAGTTTATCTAGAAATATTAGATGAGATAAAAGAATGCATTTTAATTTCGCGAATTAGCCACGACTTAAGGTAAGCTGTATATATATATATATATATACATTCATTCTTAATGACCACTTTTTTTGTATTAAGTTCAAAAATTAATCGATGTAATCACCGCTAAATTTTTTTAATAATTTTCTGTAATTAAATTAATTGTTACATGTTAGTTGATAGTTAAAAATTGTAAAATTGTTTTTAATAAATGAATATTTATTTTATTTGCACTTGAATATGTGAATTTTATTTAGCAAGCAACCGGACTATCTGGTTCATATATGTATATTTTCTTAACTTATTAAAAACAAAAAAAAAAAAAAAAAAAAAAAACCGGTTCACTTAATAATACATCTGTGCCGAAGAAAAACACACTACATTGTTTCTTATAAGGCATGAAACTAAGGCCGATAGCAACAAAAATAATCGCGAAGAGAGCGATTTTACGCTGACATACATTTATGAACACGAACGAAACAACAAATATGTCTGGGTACTGGGTACTAAAGTAAAATTGAAAAATGCAAAAGAATTCATCGCTTAATTTTATTTAAATAAATAAATTGAAAATAAACAAATAAGCTACTTAATCGCTTAATTAGCGTACGAACAAAATGGTAATAAAAACGAATTAAAAAAAAACAACAAAAAACGAATCCTTCATATAAGTGATGCAAGTTCAAGGATTCCTGTTAATTAAATTCTATTAACAGATTATGACAGATAAGTGATGCGTTTCACAATTATACTCCCAATGAAGTAAAACTAATGTATAAAGTATGAAAAAGAATTTTAAAACTTTGTGAGAATTTTATCCGAATGATAAGAATATGCAGAAATAGAGTGTAAATAAGTCAGCTTACGAAAGAAATAAGACAAAGAGCTGAGTATGCAACATCTTGTTAACTTGATTAAAAAATAAAAAAAAATCATTGAATCTTTATTCCTACAAATTGATTGTCAAAAAAAAAAAAAAAAGAAGCGCGATGGACCTTATCCCTTAAAACTTAATACTGATGAAGAATACGTGTAATTGTGTCCTATTTGCGTAAGATGCAAGGAGTGTGATCAATTTATTATGCCAAGTGAAAAGGTAGCTTTGTAAAATAGTTTTGAACATAACAGAAATTGTTTCTTTTCTTCGTATGTACAGGCGTCCTTCGTATAACATGTGGCTTGTCAGACAAGCTTTCGATACAATAGGCGATCAATATGATACGGGTTTTATAGGATATGATTTCAAAAAATTTCATATATGTTTTTTTGCTTTCATTTTCATTTCATGGTCAGGGTCTTGATATCATTAACCATGTTGTACGAGGGACGACTGTATACCTCTTGTTATTCACATATCGTTTAAACAGGAAAAATGTAAACTTCTTATGGCGAATATTATTTATTTATTCATCATCTAAGATAGTGTATTGTGTTAGATTAATTATACACTATATATATATAATCATATTCATAAAGTATTCCTAGAGAATTGCATAAGTTATTGAAAATGTTTTTGAAATTTTTCCATTGTTGCTGAATGTATGTATATATATGTATGCATGTATATATATATATATCAATTTCACTTTTTACTACAACAAGTCAAATGATAAAGTTTACATATATTAATCTTTTTCTATTAGGTGTCGATGCAAGAAAATTCTTATTTATAATATTTTCCACGCTCACCACAAGCGTCCTTAGTTAACATTTTTGTATTAACTTAGGATAGGTTATTTCAATATAATTACATTGTCGGAGTGAGCCTATATTTTCTAATCATAAATCACGCATAAAACCTGACACTTAATTACGCAGAAAAAAAAAACAATGACTGTTGGAGTAATAACTATGGGGGCAGACAAAGTTAGAAAAGTTCCCATGGCTACACGGTATGCTTTGCGCAATAATAAATATGTCGGTCAAAGTTATCGGAATATTCTTGCATTGATAGATTGAAAAAATGAAAAAAAAAAAATATAAAAAAAAAACTTAACCTTGATATTCGAATCGCATTTGGCATTGGTTATATTAAGACCATAGGAAAAATGCTTGCCTTGAATTTCATGCGCTTAATCTCTTGGATGCGATAGTAGATTTCCTTTCAATAAAACATATCGCTGTTAAAATGAAACTCAATATAAACCTTTTAAGTTTCCGCTTCTTTAGCTATAAATTGTTATACAATATCAATTCATTCAATTCTTTGTCAGTAAAAAGTTGATTAAAAAGTTCAATAACTTCTTGATCGTACTTGGGAATACAATTTTATTACACATATATTATATATGTATAATATGATTAATACGAATGGAAACAAGCGCTCATTTTAATATTCAAGACTTAAAGAAGTTATTCGAAGCTTTAGCAAGGCTCAGAAAGAAATTTCAGAAATCTTATGACCTGAATTGGTTTAGGCATGCCCGTTACGTTTGCGTTGTCCAATGTTAAAGATTCGCCCAGTCGCAAAATTTTATATATATATATATCCTCTTCAATTAGCGAAAGGTTTTGAAAATCTTTGCAGTCATGTTTTAATTGAAAACAGATCAAGAAGTCGGTCAAAAAATGCGCTTGAGAATACCTCTATTACTAACGGCAACATTTACACTCATCAAAATTTTCGTTTAATACTTGCCTAAAAATAGAAAAAATTGACCACGCCCATTTTACATTAGAGAGAATGAAAATTTCCGTTTTTTTTTCGCTCCTTTTATTTTTTTTTTTAAGGTAAAGATGATGCATGTAAAAGTTTCAACCACAACCGAATATAATTCTTTTACTTATTTTATTAATGTTTACAACAGTTAGTATTTATACTAATTTTCTTAATTAAATCATTCTTAGCTTTCAATAGATTGAAACAAAATTGAAAATGTTAATCATATTTTTACATATCTATATAGAGGGCTATGCATAGCGCACTGGTGTTTTGCTTTATACATATAGACGTTTCAAATTAATGTCTATTATAGTTTCATAATTATCATCAATGAAAATAATCTCGTTTTCTGAAAGTGCTTTTTTGTTGTTGTTGTTGTTGTGGGGAAATTTAGTTCATTTCCAAAGCAAATTGAATTAAAAACATTTTAAATAAGTGAAATTGAGAGTCGCATCCGGAGAGTAATACCAGAATATAAGACTACTTTACATATAGCATAACATATAGATAATAAACAAGTAAGAAAATTATAGTCGGTTATGATCGAATCTATTTTATACCTATCACCCTCATCCTAAAAAAGACAAAACAAGTAAAAGAACTAAGTACTCATCCTCTACAATACAGCTTTGTAGGCGTGCTCTTTGACCTGGTTTGGCCATTTTTAAACTGTTTCGCAAATTTGTAGACGACATCTTCATTTTCGCTAACGGAAAAGTTTTTATCACAGATACTGCACAGAAATATTACAATATTGCATAAGTAATTTTTTCCGTTTCTGCACAAATTCTGCAGCATTGACTTTCAAATTCTTCTAATGATAAACAGATATGTTCTCAAATTACGTAGTATGTAGTAGACGTCTTCTTTGACGGATTTGAGTTATTTTCAGTGCCAACCGGCGCGCAAGAACTTCCAATGTGTCTGTCAAGTTTGAAGTCGATAGATTCACTTTTGCGGTCACAATAATTACACAGACAAAAAGACGGACATACTTGCATCGATTCAGAATTTTATGTTCATATTGCGTGAAGTCTCTGAAACTTTCTTCTGGGTGTTGCAAAGGTTTTCACGAAATGTATACACCTCTCGTCCTTCGGTGATGGAAAAATTAACCTTTTCATATCGTTCACTTGATCCGAACCATATTAACATTTTATTCTATTTTCATTGGATTCATTATTTACATATACGCATGTTACAAATAGAATGACATCAGCAAATGTCTGTCTCACTTAAATCCTCTATACACGTGTATATACAGTGCGGTAAGCACCTGTTGGTCTCTTTGTGTTGGTAGAAATTAAACGACAAAAACTATATATATATATATATATATTATATATATATTTTTCTTTTTAATATGTGGAAAACTACAGAGCACGCATACGTCATGTTGTGCATATATTCGTTTGCTAAGCAATACATCCATATATACATGTTTAGGCTATACACTCTGAATACAAATAAGATATATGTATGTATGATGTGTGTGTGTGTGTGTGTGTGTGTTTGTGAAAGAGAGTTTGTGCATGGCTCGTGTAAGTTGAGAGGTTTTGCGTTTTTTTCATTCGCATATAAATTTCCTTACTCTCTCTCATTGCAACTGATTTACAGTTTCGTATTGTTACTTGTTTCCATATTCTCTCACTCGCTCTCCCACGATTTCTGAAATCTCTGCATGAGTATGAGTATGAGTAATACTCATTGCATGCATTCATATTTGTTTTGTTGTTGTCAAGTGCTTAAATTTCACGATTACGACACGTGCACACGTTTTTCTCAGTTATTTATTTATTTTTTTTTTGCTTTTCAATAAAAATAAATAAAAGCCGATTAACTAAGCGAAAAATAACTGCATTCATTATCAATTGGAACGTAAATAACAACTACATTAATGATTTCTTTCTTTCTCTTTTTCATTTCGTTAGCAGGAAATAACTTTTGTTTATTGCACAAGTTGAAATTTGTTGTTTGCTTTTAGTGTTTAGTGTAGTAAATGAAATTTTAATGACGTGTCACTACGTTTTACTTTACAGGTATATTTCTCGTTTACATATATATATTTATTTTTTTTATAGCAGCGCGCATCTATGTGTGCATGGTGTTCATATAATCGATAACTACGTAATGTATATTTTACTTAATGTAAAGCATTTTTTTTTTTATCTACACCAATGAAGAGAACAGGAGGAAGACACTTCGTTTCTCATACGTTTGCAACATCCTAATTTACGCATCGGAAAACTCATTTATATTAGAAAATATTCAGAATAAATTTAAGTGTTACTTGAAAAACTACTAAGAGAATACGATATTATCTTAAATGAAAACATGTATACGTGGACATTGACGTCATTGGCTTTACTTATAGCTATATATATATTTGCTTATAATTGGTCTTAGCGTGAAAGGTTAATTTAATCTTATCATTAACAAGCCAACAAGTACATATACTAAGTAATTGTTACTACAGTATTCAGGATATTTTTAGTTTATACCGCTTATATATATTTATATATATAATGTTACGGTTGATATTGCTAAAGATTTTATTTCGATTTTCTTACCTTAGTAAATTCATATTCGACTTTCTTAGAGTCGAGGATAACTTTCAAGGCACCTAACTGCTGAAAATGGTGTGATGTAATCTTATTTCCTTTTTTATGGAAATATCTTTGAATGTTATGGCGGTTTGTAAGAAAAAAGCAAAAAATATATTTCATAAATAATATCTCAAGCATATAACGGGCTGTTACAAACAGAATAGCATAGTTTACATAACCGACAGTGATTATTGTAAACTAATAACCTATCGAACGCGAACGAATCTAATCAATAAGAGGTCACGTGTATTTTACATATATACATTTGTATGAATAATATCATGTGTACGTGCACGTTTACTATGTCATGTGTATTTTTGACATTTACGATAAAAAGTTTTGTCTGAGTAAATAAAAAGACGGAAAAATGAAAGGAAACATTTTACATAGAGCAACTGCGTGATGGTGCTACAAGTGTTTGATTTCTTTTTCCTTAAATTTTTGCAATTTGCTTTTTTCATAACGTAAAAACCTTAGAGGAAGTTTGCGGCATATTTCATGTTATTCGTCCAACCTTCAACAATGCTTAGGGCTAATTAGGTCAATCACTGTAAGTAGTGGCGATAATTTTTAGACTAACTATAATAAAAGCGCTTAATAAGCTAAGAAGCCATCTATGGAGAAAATGAAATTGTATTAAGCGAAAGATTAGATAAGCTGGGAGCGTTAAAGGTCTTACATCACCCGCAGTGTAAGGTTACATTAAGTGTACGCGGACGTTTGCAACACCCAAAAGAACGACTTGAGATACATCCATCTTTTTTTATGCCGATCTGTCCGACTGTCCGCTTTGTTTTCCTATGTTCAGTGAACAGGCGGCCATTTTTGTGCAATTTTAACGAAATTTTGTACGCCACGTTTTAAACCAAGGACCAACGGGAGCGGATCACTTTTTCGAACTCTCTCTCTCTCTCTGCATAAAGTTTTAGTTTGTATGAATAGTTGTATGAATAACTGTCCTAAACGAAGTGGTGTAGGGCACTTAATGTTTTTTCCATTTATTTATGATGAAATTATTAATTCAGATCATCAACTTGTTAAAGTCGTTGTTAGTGTTGCAACAGCTAACGATATGCATCGAAGATCTCACATATATATCGTAACTGTCGATTGATAACTAGTTTTATATGAATTAATGGGATCTACCATTCCCTCTCCCCGTTTGTCTGAGAGAACACGTTAATTAAAGTCCCAAAAAAAAAAAAAAAAAATTGCGCTTATTTTCTTAGCTAATATTCAGAGAAGTCAAAATAAAAAGTAAAAGTTATACACAAAAAAATTGATAAAACGAAAAAAAAATTGCTTTCAAAAAATACATAAATATCGCAAATTCTTAAAATATTTTCGTCAAACACTTATCTGACCGACTGACTATATATGAAAATCTTGGCGTGCGTGCGAAAGTAATTTCGATTAGCTTACCCCACATATCTAATATTAAGTAAGCTAGAGAGAAATATTTATCTCATGACGAAATTTTAATGCTCACCACTACAATGCAATTTGTTACAACTACAAAATATTTTGTTAAATACGAACGTGTCAGTAGGTCAATCATTGGCATTGTGGTTAGCTCTCGAAAAAGTTTTATATTAGATTTGCGATCAATTTTTTTTTTTTTTTTTTTTTTTTTTTTTTGTAGCATGTATACTAAAGCGTGTAGTGAGCGTATTGGCAAGTAGACAACGAATGGTCCCCATAGTTATGTGCATCATATTATACGCTACATATGATTTACACTATTATAGTTGTTGTGGGTGGAATTCGAAAAGTGTTTTTAAAATGACATTTTTGGTCCAGAAACGCGAGTGTTTAACTCTAGTTTTTCGTCTAAATGCAATCATAAGTTTTTCAAATTTGGAAGATAAAGCTAACACAGAATAAATATAGTTTAGGAAGTCTCTAATCTAAATCTGTTCAAGTGTTACAAGCAAAAAGTTATATTTAGCACAACATTGCCCGTCAGCGATGAGTGTAAAAAGAAGTGAATGATTTTCATTTACATATGGTAGGCGTCCAAGATTCTCGCCCAAGGCGAATGCAATTTTCTTCACTTCTTTTGTGTGTTTATATATATCTCTATCTCTCTTTATTTATCTATTCAATAATTGACGTCACTTATGGTGTTGACGTTAAACTATACAATATATATATAAATAATACGTAATGAAATACATATTTTATGGGTCGTAAGCCTATTTCTTTGTTCTTCTTTTCTTTTCTTTTTTTTTTTTTCTCGTTATATGAAAGCGTAAAAAAAAAAAAAATTGGCATCCGACAAGGTACAATGATTTATCGATAGACATGAATCGTCATTGCCAAAATTGAAAATAAGTTTAACAATATCTTGGTTAACAAGTGGGCAAAAGAAATTTAAGCAAAATGTGAAAAGAAAAACGTGAATTATTTATTTAATTTATAATTATAATTTCTTTGCTATGCTATTATTAAATTTTTCTAATATTTAATAATAGGTAATTGCATTTTATTTGTCGACATTCGAAAATCTTCTGCGGAGACCGTATTTACACAAAAGAGATACTTAATTGACAAGAATAGTGCAAACAAACAATTTGGCAATGATATCCTGTTTATTTGGCGAAATTTTGTTTATATTCTTATGATGTTCGTTTGTTCGATATTTTCGATTCTTTTCTTTTCACAGCTTTATTCGCTTCTATATAAATATTTCTTTGAAAATGTATTACTTTTCATATACGCGATATTAAATCAAATGCATTATTAACCCATTCTTCCGATATTCCATGTCGGGGATTTCTTAAATAAAACCTTTTAACGTGCGCAGAACTAAACTCCCGGATATTCCTGAAGGTAATGAAAATGTTTCACTAGAGAATCACAAAATAAACATAAATACGTACGTAAATATAATTTGCAGTTTATAATTTTTTTTTTTTTTTTCATATACGATATATGGTGTAATGTTCACAATAAACTCTTTATTACCAATCAAGTATCTTACATATATGCTTGCATGCATACACAAGTTAGTTGAGTATTAAAATGCGCCATAAAACAAGTTTAAACTTTCATTCATTCAAACCACCACTCCTTGACATTGTTGGCAACCGGGACGTATGAAATAAAATAAAAAAAAGAAAACGGAAATAAAAGAGCATCCACAAAGATGCTTTAATATATTATTCTTAATACTCATATCACACGAAGGATAATATTAAGATGAAATAGTTACACGATTTTATTAAACGCTTGTGATCGTTCGGCCGTGGAACCCGCTTGATTGATAGAAAAAAAAAGGAAAGGGGACAATCAAAGAAAGAAAACCGGTTGCGTCGAAGTCAATTCAACATATGTCGCGATTCTGAATTTACTCATTATCTATATTCAAAGTCAGTGCCTGTTGACCTTAAGAGCTAAAGTCATTGTAACAGTTTCAGAAAAACATGTTTTTGGACATCTTTTTTTGGGATAGAAGGAAGGGGAATACAATAATAATATTTGAGGAGTTTATTAAATATGAAAAAAGAAAATTACTTTTCAAAAATATTAGCAAATCGAAATGGCATCACCGCAGCTATGGTTCCGTAGGATCATCAAATAAAGGAGCTCTGCCCCTCACGACTGTTTTGATGCAAATTTGATTTTAGAAAAAAACAAAAAGAAAAAATCATTTCATCTACATGCCTACAGTTACAGAGCTATGTTATGCTTTTCAAAACTATCAAATTTATTACGCTTGGCGGAGAGTTTGAGTGAAAAGTTTCATTAAAAAAAACTTTTTAATTCAACTTATGGAAAATCTCCTCTTCGGAACGTTACTTTAAAGTTGTTTCAAAAAAAAAAATCAGATGAAATGAATAGAAGTTGTACATGGCCTTCCGCAGCCCATTTTAAGAAATCCGGTTTCTAAATAACGATGTTTAAAATTTCAAATGTCAGGTCCACTGCTATTCGATTAGACTCGAGAGGTTTTTTTCACTCTTACAATTATATTTTTACATTATTCTTGATTTTTTACGGGATTTTTTAAGTCCATAAAAGATGAAATTGATTTTCTGAAAAATTTACACCGGCATATAATACAATTTCTCAAATAACTGTTACAAAGTAACATTCTACACGCATTCGATGGAATTAAAAAAGATTTTTTTCTTTTGCGTTTATCTACATTGAAAGAGAACTTCGTAAATACCCTAAACCATCCGCTTTGTTCATATAACAAATTTTCAAATAAGGAGTTATAGAGAAGGTGATCGAGAAAACCGTCTGATTCGAACCCTTTTCGAGAGCACTCATCCTTAGGTTAAGCCACGTCAGTCCATAAAAATATCTCAAACATTATGATTTCTCGATTGAACACAAGAAAACAAGACGGACAAACAAGCGTAGATAGATTCAGAGAAGGATTCTGCATAGATCTGCAAAACAAAATATGAGTCTATCTCAAGTACTTTTGAATGTTGCATATATCTGCGTGAACTTAATATACCCTTGTATCACAACTTGTGCAGTATATAAAAGTTCATGTTAAAACAAGCAGATATAATAATTTTTTTTAACAATGTGTGAGTAGTGAGAAAGAAAATAGAAAATATCCCAGATAGAAGCTACCAGGACTATGCTACCAATATTCAACTTTTTGATAAAATTTTTCGAACATAGGGTAAATGCTGATGAATTTTCAAAATCATATGTCGCAGTACTCGTTTAAAGTCTACATAGTTTGCCATTTACTGACATTAAATCCGTATGTTTATCAATGGATTGTCATTAAACGGCTTCCGATACATTGTCAAATTGTTGGCCACAATAAAAATTTTGCAATCAAAAGATGATATTGAACTCGAATTTAAAATTCCATGTTCAACAACATTTTCACGATCCATTCGTGTCATGAATGTTGTTCTTTTTTTTTGCTTTCCTCATACATTTATTTCAGGTCAAATACGTGCAAAGGTGACTGTAAATGGAAAATTCCAAATCATTGACTTTTAATCTCAAGGAAATTTTCAGAGAAAACTCATTTCAAAGAAGTAAATTAATGATTAAAAAAAATTTGAAGTTTTTAGGTCAGATTAACGATTGCACCTGCATTCAGTAGGCAAAAGAACAAAAAAAAAAAAATATATATATATATATATATATATATATATATATATATATATATATATAGATATTACTCATGCAAATTTAAAAAGAAATATGAATATCGACAAAAAAGCTAAGCATTCGAACTATTTTTTAAATGTAATAGAAAAAAAACAAACAGCAAAAGTAACAAAAACTAGCTTATACGATTTCCGTTTGAAAAGATATTCTCACCAACAAGTTATTATTAATATTGAATGGCATGAAAACTGCTAGCTTTGAAAAAAAAAAAAAAAAAAAAAAAGAAAACAACGCAAATACACTCATCTAAATTCTCCTCACAACGATTATGAAGGTATTATATACAATGTTTTAATTGCCAATTTGTTTAACTAATATATGGCATGATATCACGACTGCCAACATTATTTACAAAACGTCCGCATTTATCGCATATATTGACTACGACGGATTTCGTCATCGTATAACTATTAAATGTAAACAAGAGTTTCTTTTTATAAATGCTCATATATATATGTTTTATATACATATATATATATATATATATATAAGCGCCAGATATGACCAACGTTTTATATCTTTACAACGCAAAGCACTGTGATTGAGAAAAGTTTCCATGCACTTGTTATTTTTATTAAATTTTTAAATTAATTCAAATTAAATTAAAATAAAATTTACAAAAATAATAAAAAAAAAAGAGAAACTTGTTAATTTTTGACCTTGTTTGCAAAACACAAAAGCGTAAGAAACAATTATTTACCCATTCATAGAGAATTTTATCATTCAAGATCCTTTTCTTTTCTTTCAATAAACAACAAGCTTTAAAAACAATTGTTGTTTGATTCACTTGGAAAAATTTTCTTCGAATTACAAAATTATACGTAGAAGCGCTTTATGTGGACGGAAGGAAATTTTCAAAGAAATTATATAAGGAAGGAACTGCGATGCGAGCCTTGCAGAAGCAATTTAGGTGAAAGCAATATTCAAGGAAATTATTAAAAGGAAGGAATCCTTACAACAGCCTTAGAAAAACATTATTAAAAAGCTTTAATAATGTTGCATAATATTCGGTGGTGGTTTCCTTTTCTCAAGACGCTCTTTAGTTATTATAATAATAATAATATTTGTGAATCATCTATCATTGGTTTGCTAACTTGCAGGCGAAGGATAAGTAGAAGAGACTATTCGAGGAACCTATTAAGTATATTTAAAAAAAATTATTTTTAAAAGATATTGAAAAATAATAATGCACGAAGCACCCTCATTTTAGGAGGCTCGACAGCATTGCAGCAGTGCAACTGATGCAAACTTGAATCAAAAAAAAAAAAAAGAAAAAAAAGTCTCTTAATCTACACATCTGCACATAAAGGACGCTTCGTTACAACAATTTTGATTTTTGTATGATCGAAGGAAATTTGCATGAAAAACTTCAATTTCCGATCAAAGAAAGGCAATAATTTGTTAAATGAACTTATCGGAGATCACCCACATACATACTATCATTTTAGAGATATTATACGAAGCTTAATGAGAAGAATGAAAATTACTTTTGTTAAGCTGCAAGTCGTTATGAAAAATCATATTTTGGAAAGAAAAGGAACTGAAGCTTTGAAATGTGTTATGAAATATTCGCTTGTTTGAAAATTTTTCCCATTAGCTACCTACTGTTACTGTAAGGACATAAATCTGCCCTTCCATGTTCAAGTATTCTTGTTATCTTCGTTTCCTGAACTTTTTATGATAGACATAGCTACGTTTACTGTATCTTTCAAACAAACCTCGATGTGCTTGATGCAGTCTAGCACATGATTGGTCGTCTTGCTTTGATACGATTAATGCTTTGTTGTTTTTTTTTTTTCTTCTTTTTTTTTGTATTTACACTGAAGCTACTATTAAATTATAAAATATTAAAAAGTAAAACATTAAGCTGCACCTTCCCAGATGGGATTTATTTGATGTTATTTGTCTTGTTGGAGCGCTTGGGGAAAAGCTTGAAAATGTAAAATAAATATTTTTTACAGGTAATGAACTTTTTTGCTCACATTCTTAAACGGGTTGCCAAACTTTCTGCCAAATATTCTTTAGTAATCACTACTTTTCTTATATAAAAATTAGTCATCTTTCGTCTATTGCAACGATAGCAATTAAAAAAAGTGTACTTCGCAGCACCCGTCCCAAGTGATAGATAACCAAAAGATAACTTTCTAGCCTGAGTAGATATCAGATTTTATAATAATATTATCACAATCTGGGCAGTCGAGCTGCCTGCAATAACTCGGTTCTTTTTAAAAAATATATTCGCTTTAAGGTAGTGGTTAAGAGTCGAGTACGGATGAACCACGCGAGAGAGACACTGCGCCATCCCCGATTTTTCCTAATCAATGTTAAATGTTGAATAAAATGTAATCTGTTGACATTTTGCCGAATACCTTGTCCCCGAAATTCCATAGCGACACCTTTCCAATTTTATTCTTTAATCAATACGTATTAAAAACGAAAGCCACACAGCTGTTAATCTTACAGTCATGTCAAATATTTATATTATAGATACAAGAATGTTGCGTGTCCTGTGGTCGGATGTTCGCATAATCACTCGTCACAGAGCCCGGCATTCAACTACTTATTGTGTCAGTTTCTATACGAGGATATTCAGAGAAGTATGGAACCTTGCAGAAGACACACCTGTTATTCAATATAGTCAGTCCACTTTCAGCTTAGCATACCTTTCCCATCGATATCATCGACAGCATCATAGTGAAAATTGTCGAAATTCTTAAAATAGCCATCAAGCGTAAATCTTGCCGCTACATTGTTAACAAAACTTTTTCATGTTTAAGGAAAAGATACTTTGATAATCTTAATGGCTTAAATGTGATATGAGGAAGAGATTCGACATTTGATTCTTTGATCATAGCCATCGCGATAAGGGATATAAGGGATGTAAACTGAAAGTCTTGTTCCATTGTACACCAATTCGGCGCTTGCCATGCGCTCAGCCTTCTAATATGTAAATCTTTTATTTACAGAAGTTTAACCCACGCCTACCAATGATACACTCGCACACTTTCAGTTATTTATTACTTTTGTTTGGGGATTTTCGACCATTGCTAGCATGACGATATCGTTTGGTTGATTACTGAATTTCAGTCTTGACAGCTAGTAAGGTTCCGTTTAAATTCTACTGCACTCATCACAGCAAGCAAGGGGAACTATTCTTCCAGAGTAAAATACAGTTTGACTTTAATTGAGTCGCTTCGAATGAAATTATTTTGTTTTTGTATTATTAGATACGTTCACTACAAGTTCACTACGACTGACGTAGCATCTTAAAACTTCAACTTAAGCTTGAAAAAGCTTTGCCAAGTTTTCCAAAACAACAAATGTCGTCTTTGCGTCATATGTCATGTGTGTACTCTTGCATCTATCCTCGTATATAAAAATTACCCTTAATGTATATGTGTTAATAGTTGACATAGTAGTCTCGAGTAAGTGTAATCATATACGTCTCTCGATTCAACCTTCAATTTTGTACTCGGTTAGTTGTGCTGAACTTCAATCGACATTATTCGCGAAGTTTTTATTATTTTCATTTATACGCCTTTGAAATGAATGCAACTTTTTCATTTGTCAAATTTTATTCCTAAATTTCAAGAAAAACGACATTTATTTTTATATCCACGAATATTATGAAAACATAAATTATTATGACTAAAACTACTGTTTGCTATGTATGCATGTAATGGGAAATATTTGCCAAGCCTGCTAATTGTGCCAATTTTGTCATTAAATACAAAAAAAAAAAAAAACAATTTCAACAGATAAATGTCAACAATGAAAAACGAAAAATAAATGCGAGAAAGCATGAGAGTTGCTTGCCCTTATGTACTAAAACTGTTGCTAGTGCTTTCAAGGTCGCAAACAAAAAAATTTAACATTGCTTTAAGGAAAAGAAAAACCAAAAGACGACAAAATGATACAAAAGTTAAATTTGTGCGGGGAAAAAATAAAGATCTTCTTCGATAAAATTAAACTGGCAAAGGGGTCAAGGCCCTCTACGACAGCTCATACATCAAGAGATCTTCATATTAAAAATATTAACTGATAAAATTAAATTTTGAGTAGTCATGCATGCGATAGATCTGAAAGTTCTCTGACTCTTCAGATAGAAAATTTTTGTAAATAGTAAAATGATCTCATCCTTTTTATTATGTATACACATATATAATACATAGCCAAATATTTTAGATCAATCTGATTGAATGCTTAAAATGTTAGTGCGTCTAAAATTGATTATGTATGAAATGTTAGTGCGTACTTGATAAATAAATTTACTATTCATAAGTTTGGATTCTATTGGTTTCTTTCCTCAATCCTGCCTATACAAGAGCTCTCGCGATATGTAAGCCTAATTTTACGACAAAGATGTGCTTAGGTGACTTAGGTTAAGTGAAATGGTGTAGGGTATTTCAAATATGACAATTGACAAACTATAACGGTTTAACTATCTTTTTTTTATTTATGTACTCTGCGTTCTTTGCTTATCGCATGATATTGTTTCTCCTATGCTGTGACCGTATAAACAAGAATGATTGTAAATTCTTTCATTTATTCATCGGTGAAGTAGAATCTGCGGTTTTTTGTGATTCGCACAATTTGCTTTCATCGCAAAAAGTTAATCGAATCCAATAAGGATTGAATTCCGTTTTCAAAAAAAATATTGTGATTCAATTTTTTTTTTTTTTTTTTGAGAAACTTAATAGAAATTCAAAAAGTTCCTCTTATATTATGTTATTGAAAAACGTGCAGATAAATCGACCAAGTGGAGAAGATAGATTTATTCAACATTCAATTAAAATGATGCCTGAGAAAACCACAAGCAATTATGCATTTTAAAGAAAGTACTCGAGGTCATCACATATTTTGGTAAAAGCTTCTAAAGGGTTAAAAAGCTAAGAAGGAGTCACTTTTTTAGGTCTTTTATAAAAAACATATCAGGGTTTTTACATAGAACCTATCATGAAGTTATCGCTTACTTATGTGTTTCACAAAGGACTGAGTAACTAAGGTGAGGTGGCTTTCTTACGTCTTTTACAAAGGACTGAGAAACTAAGGTGACATGGCTTCCTTATG
>NW_023998417.1:7149336-7203596 GCF_014805625.2 Glossina fuscipes
GTGGCTTTGTTAGGACCATTACAAATAACTGAGAAGCTAAAGTGGGATGGCTTTCTTTGCTCTTTTACAAAGGACTGAGAAGCTAAGGTGGGATGGGTGGGCTTTCTTAAGTCTTTTATGTAAAACATGTTATATATCGTCGTTATCCAGCAAGGCAAGAACAGTTAGTGATTAACATAAAATAAAAAATATTAAAACACCAAACATCTTTGACTGATTCTAAATTATATGCCTCTGTACCTAACTTCTGACACTTAAAGGAGCATCGATAAAATGGGCATAAATTTGTATATTAGTTAAACTGTTGTGTTGATAGAACTTAAAAACGTTTTCTTATCATCATTTCATTTTCTCATAATTGAAATGAATTTCAATTATTTTTTCATTTCTTTTATATTTGAAGTGCTTTTACTTACTTGGCAATACGCTATTTCGACGGGTATGTGTTTATTTTATTTCTTTTCAATAAAATTTTTTTTTTAAAGCAAAAAACAAAACAAATTATATTCGCCTTTGGGCGAATTTTGAATAGCCACCATCCCAATAATCGCGTAACGCATGTCTCGAACCTCTAGATGGTCCCCTCAAATGTTGTTTGTGCTAAGAATTTAGATCGATATATTTTACATACTGTGAGTGAATGTATCTTTGGTGGTAGGTCACGACCTCTTTCAAATTTATTCTATGACCGTCAGCTAGTAAAACGCATGCCAAGTTTTACTATGATATTCATACTACAGCAGGCGGCCAAGAGAGCAGAGAAGGCAAAGAGACAACTATACGGTGGTGGAGGAACTGACGGAGGGACATAGCTAAATCATTATAATAGATACACTTTGTGGTATCTTTAACACGTTTCCCTGGCAATAACTAAATGTAATGGACCGTCAGCATTGGGTGGTGGGTATGAACACAAAACATTTTGCTTTTTTGTTTTGTATTGTTTTAAAAAATCTTTATGTGCATAATTTTTTTTTTTTTTTTTTTTGGCATTCAATTTTTTTTTCTATATATTTTCATCTCTTATAAGATTATCGTAGCGATTGGTACTAAAAACGAGCTAAACGAGTTATGTTGAAATTGATGCTCTGATGTCTTAACCAAATATACATAAATATACGATAGCTTTGTCAAAGAGACATTGATTCATTAAGGGACTTGGTATAAAAAGCTGAGCCAAGTGGTTACGTGTCTGGAGAGCCTTGATGTGTGAATTTTATTATACATTATTTATTAGTATATATATGTTTTTCTATGAATATAAGTGCAAAATCAAAATCCAAAAAAAACCAAAACAAAAAACAAAAAAATACTAATAAATATATATATATGTGTTATTAATAAATTAAAGTAATTGTATTTTCCTTTATTTCTTTTTCCATAAAAACAACCAATAAAAACAACTACTACTACTACTACTACTACTACTACTACTACCTACTACTACTCCTTCTACTACTACATACAACAACAAATATTACAGTGAAGCAGCTGTGTCGAGTTTTCCTTATTGCACAGAATCTAGTTTAAATTTTTCTACAAACGCGACCGGCTACAGCGAGGATGATGCAGAATATGCCAACGGAAGACGTAATAAAACTTCGAGGGTAAATATCATAAAAAAAAAACTATATTTATATTGTGAATGAAAAAAACAAAAAAAAAAACATAATGAGAGAAAATAACATGGTATAGGAATAAATAATAAACTTTGTAATATAAACCAGCACGAATTGAAACTAACTGCCTTACGCACATAAACTGTACGCCTTAGCCTTTTCATGTACAGTAAAAAAAAGAAAAGAAAAAATGTATTTACTTATAAAATTGCCTATCAAACATTTTCGACCTAATTTCGACCGCCTGGACAGCTCAGGATGCCAACAACTATCGTCGTTAAACTGGATCAAATATTCCATATAATGTTCTGCATCATCGCATCCAAAAATTTATAACTAACTGAGAGAGAAAAAAGCACACAAAATTTCTATATATTTTTTTGTAATGTGATATTTTTTATATAATAAATTATATATGAAAGAACGAAAAAATAAAAAAAAATAATAATAATAAAAACAATTTAATTATTCGAAATTAATAGAATTAATTAAATAATCTCTTAATCTTAATTTAATTACTTATAAAACACACACTCACACACATCATTTTATCTTCATAGTTTTTAAGGGTATTAAGGTGTTTCTTACAAAAAAAAAAAAAAAAAAGAAAAGAGAAATAATAATAATAATAAATAATTTAACAAAATAAAAAATTCGCTTATATAAAATTAATGCCGATATCTTTTTATTTTAATATATTTTGCTTTTTATGAAAACAAAACAAAAAAAACAAAAAAAAATCGTAATAATCTTAATTAATAGAAATTTTTTCCTTTTCTCGTTTTTCTACGATTATCTTGTTGGTTTTTTTCTTTTTTCTTTTATTTTTTTTGCTTTTATTATCCTTTAGCAAGATCCATTGTCACATCGGATCATTGAGAAGAGACGACGCGATCGGATGAATTCATGTTTGGCCGATCTGTCACGCCTAATCCCACCGCAATATCAACGTAAAGGGCGTGGTCGCATCGAGAAAACGGAAATTATCGAAATGGCCATAAGACATTTGAAACATTTACAAAGCGAATGCCTGCAGAAAGAGAACGAATACCGTATGGGCTATACCGACTGTATGAAGGAGACCGCAAAATTCTTATACGATAGTCAAATGCAAGAGTTCTGTTATCGTCTATTAGCCCGTTTACAAGAACATTGTGACGAGATCATGAAAAGTGAGTTGAAATGTTTTTTCCTTACGACCCGCTTTAGCATGGACTTTAGCTCAAATTTTTTTCCTTTTTTTACATTGTTTAGGTGAATGTTTTAGAAGTCGCAGTTGTCACGTGGCCGATAATGTTAGCGCTTCGAGTGGCAGTCCGCATCAATCATTTCATACAGCTCCGCCTTTATGCCAGTTACGTGACATATTGGGTGCTTCGGATATTGAGCATAGTAATGATCACAATGATGTTAAAGATCTTAGCTTTCGCAATCATTTGCATCAATTACAAAGAAATGCCGGTACTCTAAATGGCAACAGTGCTACGGATCAACATCATCATACCGGACCGACAAATCATAATACTAATAGCGTAAGCAGCAATGCGACTACAATTTCTCCACCGATGATGACTTCAAATACAGCGACCAGCTCTACAAATTCAACTGTTAATAATGGTAGTGCAACGTCGCAATTGCCTCATCAAGCTCCAATTATAACCTCAACAGCGACAACGTCGCTGCATCATCACACTGACTCCAGCAATCATGATTTTGATTCGTCACGTGAACCTATGCTGCACACGGACACATCTAATATGCATTCTCCTCCGCCGCGTAGCACTTTGCTTACACTTCATAGTCATCAGCATCTTAGTCATCATCACGATAATCTTCTGCAAGGACGTTTGCGAAATTTTTCCGAATCTTCGCACGATGTTGAACATAACAATAATTATAAATATAAAAATCATATTAAAGAACGTTTCAATCATGAACTGCACGATGAGGAGACCTCTAGTGAACACTGCCCTGCCCCACCATTACTGCAAAGTGACCATTCGCATGCGCATTCCGAACATTCTAAAGATGGTACAGAGCCTGAAATTGCACCGATTATAGCGAAAAAACGTAAACTGGCTGAGGCAGCCAATAATCATAATGAAGCAACAATGGACGAAAGTAATTTGAGGATAGCAAGTAAAGGCGGATGCACAAACAATGCCGTTTTGTTGACTAATATTGGGCGCGAGGAGAAACCGTTTGCTGCTTTTAGTGAAATAAAAACCGAAACTATACCTGCTGGATTTTTGACGAACAATAAAGGTCACTTGAATGCGCCCACAAGTACGACCACACCACTGCCTACACGCAGTTTTGCGGTGCCAATATTTGCCCTACATAGTCAAGGAACCTATTATGTGCCACTTAATGTGGACTATAATGTATTGGTGCCATTCCTGAACGGGGTTGATCTCCTCGAAAAGAATTATGCCACCATGCCAGTGGTGCATCCTATCAATATTAATGTCAACTTTGTACCCACCTCCTCCTCCTCCACGTCGCTATTAGCGGCTGCGGCTGCAGCTGCTGCCGTTGCTGCTGGTAAACAGCAGCCGCCGCTTAATACAGCCAAAGGAAAACTTGAAGCAATTACTAATTCTAACGGCTGGTAAACTCAATTCTTCCCGCTTAGCGATCTGCTGACAGATCGGAAGATATGGAACACTTACGGTATTATCAGTAACCTACTCTAATATGTGAACACATTTATATAAACTTACTCAACACATACACACACACACACTAAAAAAAATAAATATATATATATATATATATATATATATAGTTTATATATATATATATATATATATGAACTACCTCAGATCTCTGTGAAATAATCATGAAATGTTTATTTTTAATTTTTTTTTTTATTTTTTACTAAATACAATCTAAAATGGTTTAAATCCATGCCAAACCGTTTGAGATGTAATTTGAGATGTAGAACAAAAATTTTGGTGTTAACAAAATTTAAGTAAAGATTTAAACTGAAAGTAACTTTTTTATTTCTCTGATATAAATAAAACATATAAAGAAACCTGACTAGATATACAAACAAATATATGTACATGAACAATATATTTTATACTTACAAAAGAGAGAAACTAATAGAAAACAATTATAATAAATAAAAAAAAAAATTAAAAAATTTTTGTAAAAATTCAATATCGGAAATCGTTGAGTGCAAAGGCACGAAACACATACTTGTACAAGATTTTCGCCGGGAAAGTTTACCATATTACGTTTGCTTAGCTGATAATTTAGGTAAAAATCAATTTTATCGGTTTATATATATATATATACAGCAGTCGCAGACTAATAGCGTGGCCAATTTATTATAAAAAAAATAAAAATAAAAAAAAAATAAGAATACTATAGTCGGGCGACGCCGACTATCACATATCCAACACCACTTCGCCTAGTACAGTTATTCGCTCGTTTCGGTACTAATATATCAAAAAGTAGACATTATTTTCATGCAAAGCCATAATTATTATGAAAGCCCGCACATGGGAACATAAGTAGGAATCCACAATGAAATAGACCTATGTGATTCAAATTATCTACCGTTCATCTTTTTTTGCGGAAACGCTACTACGAATTATTAAGATATCATGAAATAGATATCTTATATGGAGTGGGGAAAGAAATAGACCCTTATGGTTCGAATTAGGTTCAGTTAATTGTTAAATTGTTGTATTTAATTACTATCGAGAAAATTTTCACCACAAAAAAATTAACCATTAGTCTATTTTGGCATACAAGTTGTGTGAGTATGTGTGTGGGTAATTTTTTTCCATATAACGACTTTTTAGAATAGGGAAAAAGTGAATCAATCCGAACCATTTTCAGTAGCGTTCGTCCTTGAGCCACAGTACGTCATTGTACCAAATTTCATCAAAATAAACACAAAAATATATGAGCACACAAAGGGACACACAAGTTTCGATCGATTTAGAAAATAGTTCTGAATCGGTTACTATAATAAAAGCTGAATCTATCTGAATATCTTCTGGATTTTACATACGTTGGCACTAACTTAACATACTCTGTACCATGAGTGATGTGGGATATAAAAAACTATTCAATTAATCAGCAGATTTTAAAAGCAACATATTTTTTTTAATAAAGCAAACAGTCTTAGGATATTATTTTTTAATTCGAAAACCCTCATAACAGTTAGGTCTTTTGAAAAAATGGTTTACTTCAGTGATTCCTAGTGTTCCTAACGAAATTTTTACCAGAGTCAGCATAAAAAAGCTTTAAATCACTTGGAATATTCTACGTTAAGTCAATCGTAGTATGAAAATTTCTTGGAGCCCCTATACTTATAGTTTAGACTTTCGAAAATAATATTCCATTATCTACTATAAATCTGGATATTTTACAATTTCAACTACAATCTCGGATAAATTTATTTGTAGAAATAGGAATCTTTCGCAGTTCTATGTTTATTTTTTCAAAATTTCTTTAGAGTTCATAACACAGCCATTACCCACTGTAGAGATTCTGATAAGGTATAAAACATTTTAAAATTCTTTCAGAAATGAAAAGAAATTTTTAAAGTAATTTTGAAAATTTTAAAAACGTAAAGACAATTTTTATGGAGCGATACATTATACTAACGGCTTAAATATATTAAACTCATATGCTTTTAGAAGATAGCCTAGCGATTGAGTTATAAATAATATCGTATTCAAAGAGTATTGAGCCATGGAAGGTCAGAATTGAGAATATCTTTACTGGGTTATGTGTTGATCAATGTTGAACATGGTTCAACCGTAATAACAATTCAGTCGATATAAAGGTCGTACGGTTTCGAATGGAAACCTCATAATATATATATTCTCTCTGCCGTATTTCAAGTTGATATGAACATCTGGTGAGAAAGAAGAAAAGAAACTGCTTTCAGCCTGTTTAAAAGCGTAAGCTAACTAGCCCCAGACCTACTTTTCTTTTAATTTCAAGTAAATGAAAAAGAAGAAATTATTGTCGAAAATTTTCAATTTGTTAAGCCTGAAAAAAAAAATTTATAGGTTATGGTGCGAAAGTTCAACTGTTTTTTTTTTTTTTTTTTTTGCTAAAATCGACATTTTTTAGGTATAATTTTGTAAATAATAATTTTTAGCGATTTATTAAGAAATTCTTTAAAGAAAAATTTCGAAAACTTTTAATGAATTTTTAAGAATTTTCAATGTTTTCGAAATTATATTTTCGAACTATAAGAATGTTGATAATTTCAATAATTTTGTTAATCCGATTATTTTTGATTTCATTTTTTCCACAAACATTTTTTGCAAATTGCTTTGATAAATAAAAAAATCCAAAAAAAATAAAAACAAAGTAAATAAATAAATTCAATAAGATATCATATACACGATATATATCCACGAGTGTGTATCTATCTAACTAATTGATTTTATACTCTATGTACCTGCTGGTAATTTATTAAGAGAAATGTACGAGACTCAAGATGATGATGAAAATTCATTCACTTAACCATAAGAATGTACTGCATAGATAAATCACTTGAAAAATACATTCCCTAAAGATATTAGAGAATGCAAAACGTAGAATTTTAACTTAACAAGAACGCATTTCGGAGCGGTAAAAGTCTTGGCGTCATTATTATCCAATTAGTACACTTGTTCGAAATCGAATGCTTAGTTCATTACCGACCGCTGAAAACGTTGCACAACGAATATATGATTTAAACGCACTAAAAAGATCCAAAAAAAGATCCAACTTTTGGCGATTATTCAAAACTATTCTAGAATATTTTAGACCTCAACCGTCCACGGGTGTCGAAAAAATAATGCTTCTTCGCAGCCGTTATCAAAAAGATCTAAAATTATATTTATTTATAAAATGATTTCCCCGAGTTAAAAAAAAAAAGAAAAGGAAGTAGATAACTAGCCTTGCCTACATACGAGGTGCGTTCAAAACAAAAAGGTCATATTAATCGAAAAATATTTATGTATTCATCAATATCTATTTTGTCCCCTTTAAAGTAATCCCGCTTAGATACTTATAAATACTTATGCCAACGCTTTTTCCCATCTCAGAAGCACTTGTGATATGCGCTCTTCGATATGGCCTTGAGATCTTTCAACTGTCAAAAACAGACTAAACATGTAAAATGACTAATAATGTCACCATTTGTTGAATTCGAATATACGTAGCTCACAACCCTTTTTTTTTGAACACCATTGGTAAAAGTTGAGAGAAGAGGTAAAGACAATCACGATGACTATAGCACAATATGTGTAATAGAACCCGTAGTCAATATTACAAAACTAAGTATACTAATTTCATGGAAAGAATGTAAAGATTGTGATGGAAACACCATGGTTTTCTTAGTAATTTAAAGACTTTTTCTTACGATCAAGCCTTCTTTGACTCATTGTGACCTCGTCTTCATCAATATCAAACCATTTCCTGATCAACGATGGGATGGGATGCTTGTTGCTTGTTTGAATAAAGAAAAGAACTCCTCCTGTCTTCATCGCTCACTGGCTCAAGCAGTTGTTAATCGATTCCAGATCGATTCTCGAATCGATCTTTACAGTTTGAAGTTGTTTTCAACTCAAAGGCATAATAATTTGGGTTTGCTAAAAAACTATTTCTTGATCGCTCAATCAAGTTATTTAGTTCATTTTTAAATTACGAATCACTTTTCTCATAAAGCCGACAGACAGACGACAAGATTAGATTGTAATAATATTTTAAATATGAAATTTAAGCGAAATGATTCGTGTTTCCAAAAAGGCAATAATCGTAGAATCAAGATATATGTGTACGTCAAGCGCGAGAATGTTTAAGAAAAGATAGGCGGCTCTAATAAAGACAGAAGTTTGTCACTCAAAATGCACACATGCCTATGTTTGATTTAATGTGCTCCGTGAATGTCATTTAACATATTTTCTATATTGAATTTTATTTATATTACACTAATAAGAATTTATTTATTTAAAAGAACAAATAAATGAATAAATAAATAAAATAAAATAATAATAAAAAAAAAAAGAAAACAATAACAATAGTGATAATAAATAATGTTTATGTTGATCTTGAGTTTTTCAAATAAAATTTTTTAACAAAAAAAAAAATAAAAGCAAAAAAATTTAAAATTGTTAAATGTTATTAAATGTTGTTATTGTTGATATGAGTAATTAAAGCAAAAAGTTTCATGATATGTATATATTTATTAAAATTTATATTTTCAAGATGATATACACACTGTTCAGAACATACTAGTCATAAATTGCGTTCTTATTCATCGGTGTACACACGTGATGTTTCATGAAAGCATTAAATATAAGACATTTTCGAGATGTCTGCACGCGTGTTGTGTTACTATGATTATATTATTTTACGTAGGTAAATAAAAATTTCAAAAAGAAAATTTTGTTATATTGCATAGAAATTAATTATTACATTAAACTTTTCTTTTATTAATTTAGTTTTTTTTTTTTTTTTTTTTTTAATAAACATATACGTATCTGTTTTGGAATAACTTTTCACTTTGAAATTTCACGCTTTAGAACGAATCTTTGATGACGATTAGCGCGTAATTGAAATGATATATATGTGGATAGGGGAAAAAATATTCATCCAAGTAATAGGAAGTAACGTCAATCAATCTCAAATCTCGCGGAGGCTTAATAGATTTGAAAATAATATAAAAACCGTGCCAGTGAAAAGCATGTTTAATTTAATTTTTACACAAAATATTTGCACGATCTTAATAAATATTTTTACCAAAGTTCAGATCCAAATTTAAAAAATTTTAGTTAAAAACGTTGACACAAAAGTGAGTGAGTCTGACAAAATGAAACCAACCGTAGCCGTGTATAATACAAATTTGCCATCGAAGAGAGCTTCTAAAATATTGCCTCCTGAACAAATATATCAAAACAAATTGAAAATTCCTGATAAGAAAGATGTAACCTAATGTCTGAAAAGCAGAAAAAGACTGCTGCAGCTGGAGCATTTAAGAAAATAAACGAAAAACCACCGATGCCATCGATAGCAGGGGAGAAGAGACGCATCAGTTTTTCTCAGCATATGTCAGATACTGGTCAAAATAATTTTCCTAAAATATTTCGTCACTTTCATTTGCAAACTTACGACAAAACGATTTCGATTGAAATTTATATGCCAGGGGAGGGGATAGGACCGTTATTAATATATTGACCAATCCTAATGAAATTGGGAAATAAGAAAATGTTCAAATTGACACATCCACATAAATCCTTAAATAATTGCAATGATAAGAAAAGGAAAAATTCAATCCTATAACGAATTTTCAGCATCCAAGACAATTATTTAAAAAGCCAGAGGCAGTTTCTTCATAAATAACATTATAAACGTAACATTTAAAAAAAAAATTATATTAATTTTTCACAAGACCGACAACAAAGCGAGAGACGTTTTACTACAAATGTTTATTTCTGGTGTTTTACATATTGATACCAAAAAAATATACTCAACTTTTATATGTCCCTCTTTCAGAAAGTTTTCCAGCTTATTTATATGAGTAAAGCTCTCTGCAACATTCGGATAGATTAATGTACTACAAACAAGTACGCCATGTTACATATGAAACGATATCACGATGGTTATTGGTAAGGTATTGGTATAAAGAAAAAATAAAAAAATTAAATCAAATATTTTGTTATTATATTTTATGATTAACTGGTTTCACATAAAAATGAAAAAACAATTAATTTTTGGCATTTTCACATAATTTTCATGCAACATAGTTAAGTTTTCTGTAACCAATAGAAGGTAATCACAAATTTAAGTTAATTTCTTATGTAAGAACTTTATTTGTCTAATTTTAATTGTAAATTAATTGCTTGTTATAATATTAAAAAAAAAAAAAAAAAATATTAATAAATACTAAACAATATCATTTAATGTTGAAAAAAAAACCCGTTTTTATTTTGGAATGAAATTTCAGACTTTTCATAATTTTCATTGCTGGCTTTCTGTGCCACATTGCCAATAACCAATTTCGCTCTTACACATCAGTATTGCGCGGGGCCGGAGGTTTTCTAAATTGAAACACTTAGGAAAATTACTTCAATAAAATACTGCAAAGATGGACAGGACAGGGATTAAATTAACTGTGGACATCTTTTATCTTTCATATTTTTTACGAATGGCACGTCTAGCAGCTCGAATACATGTAATTGTAATTTTCAAGAAAACTTTATTATCCTTCAAAGTGGGATCATTTTCCTCCAACTTAGGTTACTGGTTTAACTGACAACGCAAAAGCAAAGATGAAATGAAGATCCACAGAACTCTCTCTCCCAACTTAATAAGAACTTGAAAATTTGTGCAATCCTTTATGTATCTTTACATGAATTTAACACAAGTGTGCCGCAGATAAATCTATTCACAATTCAGCCCAAAAATTAACTAAGTAACATGACAGCAAATATACAGAAAATTTTCCATTGAATTTGTAGTGTTAAATAACCCTGAAAACTTCCTCACCATCATAGTCATAGCCTGTTTAATTACTTAATAAATTTTTAATATTATCTCTCTGTGTTATAAAATTCCGGACTATTAGTACCCACACTATGACGAGAAAGTGAAATTATTTGCGCTACCGAAAATATAAAATCATCATCGATTGTATGTCCATTATCGGTGGTCGTTTCGAAGAGAAGCAAAAAATTAGCAAAATGGATAACAAGGACTGTATAAAGCTATTGTTCGATTATATACTAACCATGGGAACTCATCACTCCAAGTTTCACAAAATCTCGCTGTAAGCCGATTAACTACTTGGGTGAAGTTCTCAATGACGGGGAAAACAAAAGATTGAGATGAAACTTTCCATTCCCTGTCGGTGGAGGAAGACTACATTATTGATGCGTTACCTAAGGGCAATTTAGCCCGAGTCATTCTTGTGATCATAACTGCGGGACCCAAAAATGGGTGATAAATTCTTTGGTTCGTAACGACCTATTCGCCATTTAAGACATACGAGAAGTAAGTTCATTTGTGCAACTTGAGCTCAACAGAGAAAAATAGCATTTTATACAAAAACTGAAATTTTATTAGTTTATTCATCTAAATCACCTCCATATTTTTCCAATAACTCTTGCTTTCGTTTTCTTAGCAATGCTTCCTCCACATCCTTCTGAGACGGTACTGGAACATGTGCAGTGAATTTTGGCGCCAATAATTCCATTGGATTATTTTCCTTTTGTCTTTCTTTTCTTTCTTCGGCCGCTTCGCGTGCCGGTATCGATAACGGATATATGTCGTCTTCTTCATTTTCCCCATCATCTAATACGAATTTTCCGTCAGTGGCCATTTTATCTTTCCATTCTTGAACACTTGCCCGGATAGCATCATACTCTACGCGTTCCTCTAATGGAATTAATATGCCATCGTCATCGTCTCTATATCCATAATATTCGGCATCAATATCTTTCATAAGTTCTGCCCTAGTCTTACGAGGTGGCGGTGGAGGTTCCTGTTCAAACAACTCACGAACTCCTGGCAAATCCTTTGCGGCTCCGAAATATTTATACCCACGATTGCCGGGAACTTCCCGACCCTCAGCATCAAACATCTTCGGGCCATAACGCCGATAATGCGGACCGCCTAGCGCTGATATTTGATTTTCCCAATGGCGTTTTTCTCGTAACAGCTTATTTATCTCATCGTTTAGATCGCGTATGCGAAACTCACCAAGACCCGCTAAACAAAGTATACAGATAGTATTTTTATAAATTTACAAATCGTGTCGTGTCTTACAGACCATTTTGGATTTGTGCCACCTTCTTCGAAATCTCGCGTATGATTTCTAAGCGATATTTCTCGCATTTACTTAAATCTGAACATTCCGAAGCTAAGTACGGTCGGCGATCCTTTTCACCGGACTCAATTTCTTTAGCAGCACGCCATCGCGCGAGTGTAGTCCTACCAAAAATGAATACACATTATCTTCTATTATTCCCAATTTCTTACAACTACAACTCACATAGCCTTCTCTGCATTACGAGCCTATTTAATGTTTTCAAATACATTATTATTAATATGCCAAAATGTGATTATTTTAATATCAATTACCATTTTTTATCCTTCTGTCTTTGCTTTGCTTACAATTTCGTAATTAAAACGTCAAATGGAGAGTTACCGCTTTTCAGGCAAGGGTTACTACTGTTACAAAATGCGACATATTGTAGATGCGAAAAGAGAAGTTGTCAACAGGTTATGCAAAATACAACACATAACCTGTACATGTTTCGTTAAAGCAGATAAGCAACTCCTTGCCTTTATGGTTCATTAATAAAAATAAAGAAAAAGGTATTTATTTTCATTTTTTATACGAAAGAAATATATATGGGATAACATTTCTTATGAACTAAGTACATTACATTATGAATTATTATTGTTTGTACGTAATCGCTAAACTTAAATATCATGAACAAGTGAAAACATTATATTCGGGCTAGGTCGATATCTGGAAACTTTATCCTTTTCGTGGATTCTCCTATCGATGCTTTAAAAGTAAAACAGGTGAGAATTTTATAGTCGGGCTAGGCTCACCGATTATATACTCTACACCAAGTTGTCTAAACACGATTCTTATTCGAAAATTTGCGATTTTCAAACCTTCTCGACGAAAAACACCTAATTAGTAGCGTTTTTGCATTGTGAATTCGGAAATTTTGCCGCGACATTAATATATTAGATCATATTGAAAATTCTCGGCGGTTTTTTTCCGCGGGATCGATTAATGGCATTGTAAACAAACATCCGCGTAAAAGGTGACATTTCGGCTTACATTTATTGTGAAAATAATTTTCTAATTTTTTGCTCGGGTAAAAAGTTATATTGATTTGAAAACGAGTGAATTATCTGAACAAACACGTTATGTGATGGTTTTTGGAAAAACCGTTGCAAAAACAAAATTTGTGAAAAGTATTGGGAAAATGCCTTGTGTGGACGAAAGATCCAGGGCTGGTTTGCTCGATTCCGTTCCGGACATTTCGATGTCAAAGATGCATCTCGCGATGCAATGGAAAATTCGATATAATTTCGCAATTGGTGGAGCAAGGCTGCCATGCAAGCTGTCAAACAATGCTGGAGGCACTAAGCATCAACCCCATGACAGTTTAGAATAATTTGAAAAGAGCAAGCAAGCCATAAAAAGAATCTCGAAAACGCGGAAAAGACTGCGGACACTTTTCAACATGACCTATTATAATATAAATGAAGATGTATATCTATACAGATTTTATAGATTTCATAAATAGATAATAGCAGTATCTACTCAATTATATTACGAAATTTTATGTTGACTAAAACACCGAGACTTTTTCAATAATTTGAAGAATTATCAATTTCATAAAACTGACAAAATTTTTGTGTGTTTGTTTGCCAAACTTTCCACAAATTTGAAAATATACTGAGTTTGTCATTCCGTTTACGGAAGCAAGAAATTCATGTCGCAAATACTAAAATGTGGGCAGTTTGGATTTGCGCGACATCCTAAATTCATGAAGTCAAGTGGAATCTGCTTGTGGCGGACTGCAATATACCGTCGTATGCCTTAAAACATGTACGATCAATGTATCGAATAAATGAGTCTTTACGATATCTTGCAATCCAACTTCATATAGAATGCATCTGAATTTGAATGCACTCCATTCACAGAAGAAAAGGTACTGTACTCAATATCCATAATGTTTCCAACACCTAAAAAGAAGCGTCAGAGACCCTATAAAGTGTACATAAATTCTTTATGAGCGGGAAATTTTGAATCGATCCAAGTATTTCTATTGGCGGTCTCCTTCTTCAAATGTGGCAGACACTAGAAAGATTCTGCGCGCAGTTTGGTGGAATTGATGAGGGCATACGTCCGCAACAAAGTGTAGAGTGAATGTAACTCCGTTTCACAAAAATTTGTAGATTTTTGTGCATCAATTTTCTTTTCCTCACTACGGATGTCGTATATGCAGATGTTAGCGTTTGATTTGGTTAACCATAACTTATTGATCTTCAAAACCTAGGCCTTTGGATTTCTTGGCTCTTTAGTGAAACGGATAAGTTCGCATCTGCATAAAAGGACATTCGGGGTTCTGTTTAACTTCATCATCTTTATAATAAATATAATTATGAGCTGTTTCTTGCAGAAACCTGTGTGATATCTATCACTAAATCGAAATATCGGGTTCTTTAAATTTGATCAAGTGCACCGGTTGAAAAACTGGACCGATCCAAAGATTCACCGATTCAATAGCGTTCGTCCCGGGGTTAAAACACATCAGTGTACCAAATTTCTCAAAAATTGAGACCTGTGGCTTGAGCACAAATTTACATGAATCAGCGGACAGACAGGCCTAGGTCGATTTAGAATCAGTTTCTGAATCAATCGACATAATAAAAGGTGGGTCCATCTTAATGCTTTCTTACATATATATATATATATATATAAAGGCCGCAATAGGTAAGTGTTATGCCTTTACCGACTGAACGCTCACTGTAGCAACAACCAAAGTAAACTTTACCGCGCTGATATTTGAACCCACGAATGCTGACAAATTGGCGGCATTTCTTATCTACTGGGCTACTCTTGCGAACCACGTGCGAATTGTTGATATAAGACTTGTAATTGTTTTTTTCATCTAGACGACCTACCGGCCGTATATTTACTTTAGACTAAGTCAACATATTCTTGCCGAATTTTTTTTTTTTCAATTTAATAGAAAATATTAAAATATAGAGATTAGATCAAGGGTTATGATATGACATTCGAAGAAGGTAATTAAAAATGCTTTCTAACGAAAAGGCAAATACTGAGAGAATTACTTCCGCTTGCTAAGAAGTTCATCACATCGTCAACACGACCAGCAAAACCGATCGCATAACATATTTATGAATTTTTTTTTTTTTGATTTCCCTTCTATTAGCGGAAATGTCATATCGAACTTAGTGCAGAAATATTGAAAAATTTTATTTTTCAAAGAATTTATATAAGGAAGTATTTATGTACATGTAAGTGATAAGTACGTCTACAAGCTAGTTTATATGATTAAGAAATTGATAAAACATACATATACGATTAAAAACTGTTGATTAGAAATGGCATAGCTTTGATTTAACCCTAGGTGTTTATGTAATTATATGTTGTTATTCATAATTTAAGGCGTAAATTTAATCTTAATCTTGTTACAGCAAATTTTCCAAATTTTTTATGTAAAATAATTGAGTTCTTTTTCTCTTCCTCAAGCGAGTCAAACAAAATATTGAAATAATTGAAAATAATTCAAATATTGTGTTGTAAGCGAACTGATGTAGAATATTTAATGTTCGACCTTGCCGGACTGTAAAATTTTTTTATTTATCTTTTCTTACTTTTGTTGATAAAGCGAAAAACTTGAAAGCTCATCAATAAGCTCACGTCAACAATTGAAATTCTAATAATAAATTCTTGCAACAATTGCTATTAAAATATTTACTGACACTTTTAAAATCGTTAGTAATTTCATAAATAAATCTTGCTTTAACGGTTTATTACTTTTGATATATTGTTGCAGTAGCTTACATTAATTGTTTTGCGTCAACTACGCGTTTAACGCGTTTGTTTCTTTTGTGATTGTTTTATTTTTTATCATTTTCATGAATATGAGCTGCTCTAACCGAAATTGTCAAAAGGAGAGGAAAGAAATTGTAGAATATTTGAAAGAAGTCAAAGAGAAATTTGAAAGGATAGAAATACTATTTAATGAAACTTTTGCGGAAATTAAACAGAACGCTACTTATATTGAAAAAATACTGAAACATGAAGAAATACTTTGTGATAAATCAAGTGACACATCCATATCGCCGCCAAAACGCATAAAGCTTTCTACTACATATGCCGATAAAGATGGCTGCTATTCTCCAAATCGACCATTGCGTCGTAACATCGTTACTACAGAAACCATAACGTCATCCAATAAACAAACTGATGTAAAAGTTGCGTCAATCCTAAAAGGAAACTTGGGTAATTACGATATAGAGATGAGCGATCGTGACCACGAGTTGAAATTTAATAAATCTAATCCATCAATAAAAAGAAGAAAACAGGCACCATCTTCGGTGCAAAGCGTAGCTCTTCAAGGGAGCCATTGTAGTCCTATTGAAACTGATATAATAGTTGCGCCAATTCTAAAAGGAAATTCAGCTAATTACGAAAACGACGTGAGTGACCGTCAAAATGTGGATGAAAAAACTGAAAGAGTTAGTTGTCTTCCCAGAAGAGCAATAAAACGGGAAGATATATCTTCCAAGCCGAACGAGTCGAAATGTAGGAAATCTTATTCATCAGCAAAAAGGAAAAAAAAAGCACCATCTTCACTCCAAAGTACAGCTCTTCATCTCAGCTATTGTAGTCCTGAGCAAAAAAGTGAAGATATAATTGCTTTCGTCCAAGGCGAAATATTAAAAAATAATGAAATTGACATAAGGGCGCATGTTAAATACAGAAACAAAGAAAGATCGACATTCAAGGTATTCGTACCAAAAGAGATGTCTGCAGAAGTCCTAAAATATCAATGGCCTACTCCTATTAAGATTCAATATTGGGGAAAGGAATAACCGACCTGACAATAAACAAAGAGACGAAAAAAGTACAATATTCAAAGTCCATGAAAGATTATTATCTATAATATAACTTAGCAAGTTCGAAAAGAGAGTTGTGCACACAATTCAATAAAAATAATTCTAATAAATTTTCTTTATAATATTATTGTGTTTTTGAAAATATAACCAAAAAGTATTATTTACTAACTATTTTCTTTCTCGCAAGGATTAGCCGTTTAAACGGAGAAGAGCTGTTTATTACAATCAAATAAATTATGTCGACTACGAAATCCTTGAGTTTATTGTCGCTTTGATAAAATGGGGTGACAAAGATATAATAATTTCAAAATTCTTACTTACCGCACGATTTTTCCATGGAAGAACTTTATAAAGAGCACTGACAGTTTATCAATGTGATTTGTGGCAGTAAATGATTTTGCTTCACCAAATGTTCCCCCACCCCTCCCCCCCATTATGCGCTTCGTACCTTAATTTTGTAAAGAACTTTTTCGAATTCTTCTTTTGTTTGAATTAAACTATGTTAAGGACAAAACTTTTAAAATTCTTGAGTTTATTGACAATCGCCGGTAATAAAAAATTCAAAGTGCTTTTCCCGCTTTAGAAATTAACATAACTCCTTTTTTTTTCTATTTCCATTAAATAAATATATATTGATATCGCCAAAAAAACATACCAAATTCACTTCACTTAAAATCAAAAAAAAAAAAAGAAAACACTTATTTACAAACAATTTTCGATGTGGAACATATGAACACAATATGTTCCAAATGTAAGCAAGTAATTTAAGTTCATTACATTTACATTGTTCATGTGCCGATTTGATTTAAGGCGCACAAAACTCTTTTTTTTAATATCACTTTCCTTTTCCCCTCTCTATTACACTTGTCTTGTTTGTTGTTTTCAAATAACCGCAACCTAATTTGCATTAAGAGCATAATTGTTGTTGTTTTTACTGCAAAGAAAAATTTTAGAAAAATTCTTATTATTCCTATTATTACACATTTTCTTCACTTTCCAATTTTCTATAACGATTTCACAACTTACGCGCTCAAAAGATTGATTGCAAATAGTTTTTACTTGTGGTTATAATTATTTTGAACGTCTCTGTTTGTTCACTTTCCTCTTAGCTTTTGTCGGCATTTTAACTAAATCATATGTTTTACTTTTTTGCAATTTTTGTTCCATCTACTTTGGTACGCTTAATTTATCAATTCCATTTCGTTTCTCTTATATGGAGAATTCATTGCTATCTTTGTGAATATCAAATTCATTTGATTCTCGTTTAGTTGAATGTTTACTTATTTATTAATGTAGTGCAGCCTTGATATTTTCGCTTAAGCGTCTTCCCGCTTGATTGCAAAAAAATTAGAATCTTACCATAAGCTTTTATTCGAATTGATTAGCATTTTTTAAATAAACCCTTTGCGTGGAAAATATAAAAAACATTAAATCAAGGCGTATAAATTGAAATTGAATCAAATAACAGCATGCCTGATATAACTCCATTAACTGAAGGAGTCATTCCTGTAAGTCGTTCATAATGACTAATTGTAGTTAGTGCTATTAATTTCAGTTGTGAAATTGCATTTTAGCGTATTATGAATGGCGAAGATATTGAAGCACCTATCCTACAAATTTTGGGTGTTAAGAAAATAAATACTGCCGAAAGCGAGCGCATACGCATTCTCATCTCGGACGGTCAATACTTTAATAGCTACGCAATGCTTTCTACTCATTTGAATTTCCTATGCGAAGACGAACAGCTAAAGGAAAACACGATTATTAGAGTAGATAAATATATAACATCGATAGTAAGCAAAAACGATGCTGGAAAGTATGTAGTCTTTAATCAGAATCGTGAAAAAACAGCAAAGATATGGTTCTCTATTATTTTCAGACGTGTCTTCATTGTTATGGGCTTGACCATTTTGCATCCAGGCGATCAGGTGCAGAAGATTGGTGAACCCGTCAATTTGTTAGACGCACCTGCTTCATCTGCTCAGAAAGCGGCTCCTACTCCAACTTCGTTACCGTCCACTAGCAATAATAAATCTAAATCGGCCAAGGAAAATAGAAGCTTTTCCAACGGCAACAACAAGAATACCAATCTCGATCAATCAATCAATGCTGGTTTAACTAATCCAATAGCTAGTTTGAGTCCATATCACAATAAGTGGGTAATAAAAGCCCGCGTTACTGCAAAGTCCGCAATACGCAGTTGGAGTAACGCGAGAGGTGAAGGTAAACTGTTTAGCATGGACTTAATGGACGAATCGGGAGAAATAAGGGCTACAGCCTTTCGTGAGCAATGCGACAAATTCTACGATATCATACAGGTGGACCAAGTCTACTTCATAAGCAGGTGCCAATTGAAGCCGGCAAACAAACAATTCTCTACACTTAAAAATGATTTTGAAATGACTTTTACTAATGAGACAGTTGTACAGTTATGTGAGGAGGATGCTTCTGGTATACCAGAAATTAAATATGACCTAGTGCCCATTTCCCAAGTCGCAAATATGGAACCTAAAGCGGCCGTTGATGTTGTGGGTGTATGCAAGGAAGTTGGAGAGCTACAGATCTTCACTTCACGCACAACAAACAAAGAATTCAAAAAACGTGATCTTGTTCTAATTGATACCAGTGATGCTTCTGTGACTCTAACAATATGGGGAGAGGACGCTGTCAACTTTGATGGCCACGTTCAACCAGTCGTATTGGTAAAAGGTGCCCGTATCAATGAATTTAATGGAGGCAAAAGTCTAAGCCTTGGCAATGGTTCTAATATGAAAATTAACCCTGATATACCTGAAGGCCACAAATTACGTGGCTGGTTTGATAACGGTGGCGGGGAAAATATTAAAAACCCCGTTTCTGCTCGGTAAGCTATTGAACAGTCATTAGATTATGATGTGTTGAAATCATTTATATCGTTTTTAAAGTACTGGCGCTATTGGTGTCAGTGCAGAGTGGCGTACTTTTCTTGAAGCACGTAATCTTGGTACAGGTGATAAACCAGATTATTTCCAGACTAAAGGCGTTGTATATTTGATAAAAAGTCAAAACGCCTTCTATAAAGCATGTCCTCAACAGGAATGCAACAAAAAGGTGATTGACGAGAACAATGGACACTATCGCTGTGAGAAATGTAATGCGGTGTTCCCTAATTTTAAATTCCGACTTTTGATAAATGTAAGTTCTATAAGGAGTCTGATCTTCCGGTTTGATTTTGGCTTTGACTTTGCCAGGATTCATGAATACGTGTCTTTGCAGATGAACATTGGCGATTGGACGTCAAACCGTTGGGTGACAGTTTTCAGCGATTTGGCTGAACAGTTACTAGGCCGTTCCGCTCAAGAAATTGGTGAAACTATGGAAAATAATCCTACTGAAGCTGAAGAAATATTCGCTTCAATTAACTTTCTTTCATACATTTTTAAAATACGTTCCAAAGTTGAAACTTTTGGGGTAACTATTCGCAGAAGGATACAAATTTTTGATACCCATTATTGCTTTGGGTATTAAAGATTAATCCAATAGACGAGTAATTTTCCTTAATTTTCGCATCATAATCGAAATATTTGTTTTTTTCTTTTTTATTAAAGGATACGACTCGTAACAAATTAACTGTTCAGTCAGCCACACCAGTCAATTACAAGGAATATAACAAACATTTGATCAGCATTATAAAGGAATTAACCGGCATTAACAAAATTTAAGAATTCCTTTTGCTCCGAAATAAGTTTATTACATTTAAAATACGTAACACGTAAACGACTATATATGTATAGAATGCGTTATTGAATTTCTTATGAATTATTTGAGTAATTAATTGAAATAAAAATAAAAAAAATTGCAATAAATTATTTATCAAATTTATCTATGATGAAGTTAGAATGATTATATCAAAAATTTCCTCTCCTAGAATCGATATCAAAGGATTATAAAACAGTGTAAGTTCGCGACCGAACTTAATGAATCTTTCTTCTTAAGAAGATTTACATAAACAATGCATGTGGGAACTGGAAAACAAATATGCGTCTCGTTTGAACTAGTTATACAACGAAGTTAAAAATAATGCAAAAAAAAAAAAAGAAGAGAGCTATTATTTTGTGGCGTGAGATTTTTTAAAAGTTTTTTCAAGCTGATTTTAATTTATTTCTTGTACTTGGGTATCGAAATTGAAAAAATAACCCTATCCTAAATCTTGGTGTTGCCTTCATGTCTCCAAGATCTTTGGTCATAAAATTTGTAGTTTCGAATTGCTACCTGATATATTTTGGAAAATGTGCCGAGAAGGAGCGCGGATAGTGTATGCGTTATACGGATAAGTGGTTTGAGAAAATGACACCCGATCTATAAATCAATTCTGAATCGTTTGATATAATAAAATACAAACTCTTTATCAATGTAATGTAAATTCGGCAAATCATTAAATAAAGAGAACGGTTTTTGATTGGTTTGGCTTATCGTTATACGCGATGTTTTCTTATCTAAGTTGTAGGAACTGATTCTATGTTTAACCTTGCTCTCAAATAATTTCAAATAAGTTTAGGTGACTATGCGATTGAAGTGAATGAATAAATAAATAAATAAAAAAATAAGAAAATATTTTTATAAATTCATGTACAAATTGTTTAATGTCTTAAACGCAGTTTACAATGGATCCAAATATGTTAGTAAGAGGAACGTCCATTTGTTTCGTCTTAAAGCATATTTTGTTCATAGAGTATTTTCTCTCTTAAGTAATTGTGGTAATCGGAAGATCGGAAAATAATTCATTCCAATCGCAACTATAAAATTCTATTTTACCCAACAAAAAAAAAAAAGAAAAAACTTCGTAAATAAATACAAATAAAAATAAACTAGTTTGTAGCAGTTGTTGTGGTCGTGCGTCACTCTTTAGCATCCTAATGTTAAACAATGACTCATATAAAATAAAAGAGAAGTGTAAGGAATTTTACTATGTTAACAATGGAAAAGCTTAGAGGATAAAATCGCAAAACTCAAAACTTCAAGCAGTCACTGTGATTGGGCTTTACGTTGCATTGTAATCGTGATGGAATCATAATCTTCCATAGATCCACTAAGCGGCTGCAAGGCTTCTAGTGTGGCTTCTGATAATTCCTTTTTAGCTGATTTACTTTTAAATACCTCAGTTTCTAAGTAATTCAAAGCTCTTCTAATCCTACTGCCTCCTGCATTCTTCTGACGATAACTAGTTGAAGTTTGATCAGGATTTTCCGGATTAAAAGTTTGATAGTCACCCAAGCGATCCCTTGTCCATCTGAAAAGTGAACGTGATTCTAAACCACGGAAAACATTAAATTAATTCTTACCTTCTCTTGATATTGATCAACACACATTAGTAATACTCTAGTAAATAAGAAATTGTACACATTTCTTTTTTTTTTGACTTAAAGTTACGATTAGTTTAAACTTTAATTGCAGCTAATTCTTTGTTTGAATTGTTCTCTTGATTTTCATTTTTAGTGTTTAATGTCTCCACGCTTGTTAGGCTGGCCAGTCCGCGTGGTTTTAACACTTTTTAAGCAAATGAGACAATATTCAGACACGGGGCACTATTAGTACAATTAAATAAAAAAAAAATTCTTACCTAATTCTGACACTACCCGGCTTATTTCACGCAATTGAGCGTCTTGTCGTTCTATACGGAAATTTATTTCAGCCATACGATTCGTCAGCTCGGCTTTTTCCAGTTGCAGGTTTTCTTCTTTTTTAGCTTCCTTTTTTAATTGCCTAAAAACCACAATGCCCCTTATTGTATTACAGTTGATTGACTTGTTTCGACTTGCCTGCTATATTCGACTATCAATGCTGCAGCACCAATGGCGAAAATTATACACTCTCCTAATAGATTTGCACCTAGTTCGATAGCCATTGCCTCATTTAGCGGTGGCACTTGTATTGGCCGTCCCAAATTTAATGCCCACATTTTCGTCTTTACCTCAATCCAATTGTAAACTAATTATTATACGCAGTATTAGAAAATTTAGAAGAACAAAATTCCAATAATTCTTACGTTGGGCAGGTGGCATACAAATGTAATGACGAAACAATGGATTCCCTTTGGCATGATTTTTAATTACATTTGCTAGAGGCTTACTGACTTGTTTTACGGCTAATACGGCTAATTTTACTACTGGAAAAGCTCCAATTACCATTTTCACAATTAATTAATTTATATTTGTCAAAATTCAAATATGCAACAAACTGTTTTTTTTTCTCTTCTATTTTTCACTTTTTTTTAGTTATTCAACTTCAAAACAGCTGTTTGATAAGAAAAAAATATCTATTGCTTTTAACACTCTGCTTCATCGCATTCAGAGTGCAATGATAGCTTCATGTAAATAACGACTTGAAAATACATCATTTAATTAAAGCTTCTCTTAAAACGTTTTATAAAACAAAAATACTAGAATCTCGTTACTTTCAAATTAATATAATTTTTAAATAATTATTTTTTGTCTTGACTTCAGACTACTCGAACTACGCCAATACCAAATGGAATCATTTTTTACCCATCTTTACTAATGGTGGAACGAAGATCGATGTTGTAGGCAGCAGCATTTGGTTTCTGAATATAAATAAATATAGAAGCTTACTTTTCAAATCACACATGTGGCGCTATACTTTCGGGTGAATGTCTTGTGATCCTGGAAGCCAATCGCTTAGCGAGCACTCAGTTTCAAATTCCTTATAGTGTCAGAGTGTAAATCTGTCTTACCAGCTTTGCATTGGTTTCGCTCAGATAAAACCCGTTACGTATTAGAAATCAAATCTTTACTATATAGCCTTAAAAGCAGATAAAATTACATCGTCCCGATCATATCATTTCATGATGTTCAATCTAATTCGGCTTGCGACTAAATTGTTGTGTTTATAAGGAAAACATTTTAGTGCACGTAATTTACTGAACAGATTTAACCTATAATATAAGCAATTTAATTTATAAAACGTTCCATCTTGTACTTTATACTCATGTTAGCCACTATGAAATGTACTCCGACGAGTAAAATGCATAATTTAATAAAATTTTAAAAAATAAAGGGGCGAACGTATAACACGCTAAATTAACAAGTCGTTCATCAAATATAGTTTAATTAAGCAACACAAAGAACTAATAAAATAAATAAGTAATAATAGTTATATAACAAAACTAACGGTAACTTTACTAAGGCTCAAAAAAAGAACTTTGCCTTCACATCGGGCTTTTTTTACACATCAGCGAATTTTCGATTGCGCTAAGCGGAAACTTCAAATGTGTGAAACAGAATACAAAGCACTTCTAATTCGCAAACCCGAAGTATCAGAACTACTTTTTGCCTGTTTATTCCCGCAAATTTCAAGCCTCAAATGAAAAAATGAATAGTCCGCTTAACGAATTCAATTATAATAAAAGTTAAGAGAAGCTCAGGATAAATTGAAATCCGCTATCGAAGAGCCATAAGCATTAGAAGAGGATCTCCAAGAAATTGCCGTTTCGTGCATGATTTAGAATAACTTTCACAACGTATATCGTATAAACATCAAAGTAAATAAGTAAATAAAAGTTTTGCTTACTAAAAGCATTTCGAGATTTACTAATTTAGATCCAAACCTTTTACGCTTACCACCGAACGATTATATATACTCAAAGCTAGCGGTATATTCGTTTTGTCAAAACGTTTGCAACACGCAAAAGAAAATTGCACCGACTCCATAAAATATGTATGTATATATAGATATTCTTGATCAGTACAACTTCTGAACTGATCTAAGCATATCGTTCTCTCCGTGTATGTGTGTATTTTCCTCTGCATAATGTCTGTGGTAGACATTCTTCTGCCATTTATAACCTCAAACGTGCTTTGAAAAGGATAAAAAATTATTTTTTTACTCATTGCTTATAAATTACGCTACAAATCGAAAATTTTTCAATTTTCATTTTTTTTAAAGGTATAGTATTGAAAAAATCACCTAATTTTGTAGTGTACGGAAATTTCATTTTCTTTTTATATAAGTAAAGATGGTGGGTATAAAAGATTCCAACACGAATGAATATAATTTTCTTGCTTGTTTTATTTAATTTCAGGTTTTTAAGTACCGTTATAAGTAACATTTCAATCAAATATCGTCAGTTTCCCAGCGATCTCTGAAGCACTTGCAGCAGGATGGTATTTGAAATTCGTGAGTTAACGTTTCCCCTGTGGTCGTCATAGCCACTAATCGGGAATGAATGTAGACTTGCTTGCAAATAGGTTTTTTAGTGCTTCCGCGTTTAATTGAACTACATGGGGCGTCCATATCGCTAAAAATGAAATATAGATTTCAATTAAATGCATTTCAACATGCTAGAATTTATCAATAGAACTTACTCGCACACTTCAATAAGTAAGCCCTGCTTCAGTTTTTCATTGTTGACTATAATAAGCCAACCAATGTCTGTATTTTGCATTTGAGGGTAAATAATCTTTTTACTGCTTCTACAAAGGGGCTCCATGTAGACAATACCTCTCAATTCAGTTTCATCATCAATGAAATAATGATCATCTGTGTCCATAATTAGTTGTGGGTATTCCTTAATCAGTGCCTCTTCTATATTATCCAGATTGGGATAATTGGCCATCTCAATGCAGAATCCATGATCCCATTCCAAACATTCTATTGAATCCTTATGCGTGACGTTTTTGGCCTTTATGATCACACGGTTGAATTGTACGCAGAAAATGGAAGAATTTATCCACACAAAGATTTAATATACATGTTTTTTTTTTTTTGTGTGTTTGACTAAATACTTACATTGAGCCAAAGAATCATATCCTTACTTATAAATAGTATAAAAATGACAACTTTTGTAAACATTTTTGTTTATCATATATATAATTTTCTTTCTTCTGCAATTTGTTTCAGATTTATTTTACTGTAACGAATATCGGTCTTCTAAGATAGGACTATCACTACCCACTATATAGTGGGATTTTCACAATTTATTTTTACAAGTTCTCTCGACTGCTTATCTCAATTATTCTTTTCGTATTCGCTCTGCCTTCCGTAAATTGTCTATTTATATACATTTTTATCAGCATATTACTGTTACCTAATTTCGTGATTTCATTTTTAATCTGTTAATCCGCGCTTTTCCAGTAATCATTTTCCATCGGCCGGCAGCTGCATAACGCATCTGCGAAAGTGCATTTAGTTTTTACCTTTCGAGGGAATTTATTATTTGGGAAAATCCGAAATGAGCTGGATTTAGGATTTCCGTAACATTATTTTATTTTTCTTTCAACTTCACCTTTGCGATCAAAGTTTTCACATTACTTATGTGCACAAAGTCAAGACGAAACGTAGGAGGAAATTTTATATATATCGTTATTTATTTCATTCCTTTAAATATTTCTACCTGTTGTACAGTTTTACCAATAAAGAAATCTCGTGTTGTTGTTGGCTGTTTATTGATTAATCTGTTGTCCATAATAAACGATAGTTTTTTTTATTAAACTTTTCATTAATCAGCAGCTGCATAAGGTGTCATTACTAAATGCACGCTTCAGGTCAGTCTTTGAAAATAAGTGCTTTCCAAAATTTGGAAAATTTTCTTTCCAACAGAATCAGGTAGCTTTGATATGGACCTCTTTAATAATGTAGTAGTGTTTGATTTTCCCGCTTCCTATCCAATGTAATGCTTGTGCAGTTATATTATATGCATTCATTTAGTAGCACAGCTATAAGTACATGTTTAGTGTTAAATAAAACTTGAAGCTCGTTGGTGTTAGATTCGACGAAAATAGAACGGAAATAATAATAAAAAAATGTTTAGAGAATTACTGTTAACTTCTTTTCTATTCTTCAACCTTTGCTGGGTATGTATAGTTAACTGATGTTATGTCACACAGGACTCTTCTGAAGGCCTAGTTTTAACAGTAAGCGTACATCTTAAGTGACGTTATATGTTTATATGAATGATTGTAGTGGGCATGGACCTTTAACTGGAATGGCGTATAACCACAAGACATAAAGGACGAAATTAATTAATTTTTAATTATTTTTTCTTTTCTCAGGGTTCAAATAGATTGAATTTCGTGGACGAGTTATATCGGAATTACGGTGAAGAAATTAGAGCCATATTTAATATATCAAACGCAACAGAAGGTTTAGTTTTGTTTAATGTTAGTTCTTTTAATGACATTTCCGATCGCATATCGGATATTAATGTTCTGCACTTATTTCGTTTAGACTTCATACGTGACGGTATTTCCGAACAAAGAAGCAATCAGAATTCAAGAAGAAACTGTTGATCCTTTCGAATGCCTGGAATGGGAGCAACAATTTTGTACAAAAGTGTCCAATTATCCGAAATTGGATAAATTTGTAAAATTGTTTGAAAGCAAATATCCCCAGTTGAAAATGTTTACAGACAAAAATCACGTTGAGGATGAAATTGAAAAAAGGATGCTGCCTTATAAAGAAGCCATTTGTAACAGTCGTTACAAAATTATTTATCCAGAAGCTATGCATACAAATGACGGTTGGCTTTTCATAGTTAATAACGAACAGTACAAGCAAGATTTACGTATTGAAGAGTGCGAGTAAGTTTTATTGCAACCTCACAATTGCCGGTGAAGGTTTTCGATTAAAATTTGTAAATGATTTTCAGACCCGAAGACGAACAATGCTATTATGAAGCATCAAATTTACCCAAGGGCTTCAACGCAGTCTGTAAACAACATTTTATTGAAAAAGTCCTTGTGGCGATGACAATGTATGGTGATGTGATAACCCATCATGCTCAAATACCCTCCTGTTGTAAATGTGTCATAGAAGAGGATTTTTCCAAAACTGACTTATGATTTTTTTACACATCTTATTTATTTATTCACTTTTCTCATAATTTTGTCTTTAAGTTAATGTAGTCTTATATTTATGCGAGTTTTACATGTGATATTGTTATTTTATAAGTTTCCTTAAATGTTAATTGTATCGATTCCTCTAAATAAATAATTTGACAGTCCTTTACGTGTCACATAGTCTGCGAGCAATTTCAAATAAATAATGATTTAATTAATTCAATATTTAGTTATATTTCATTTATTGGAAGTAGGTTGGGATTGAATAATTGACTCAAAAACATTGCAATGAGAACGTAAACGAGTATATAAAATATATGTTCGCAACAAAATCTCCTCAAATATAATTTCGAAAGCGTAAGCAATAGTTTCGGAAAACCTCGAAAAATACTCCCCTATCCAGGAAAAACCCCACAGCAAATTGACAAGAAAAGAGGACAGCTTGGTCGTAGGAAAGGTCGATGAGAAAGCCCGGGTATCGAGTAAACAAGTTTGGTCCTAAGCGACTATATTCTTTTACTTTTCATCGAAAAATTTGTTTTTAAATTATATTAGCACAACACACAAGCACTTTAGAATGTGAATAATGGTTAACATAATAAATTACGTTTCCTTGTACTTGTTTGCATTAAATATGTTATATGCATAGCATGTATTCCTCATAAAAAGAAATATGAGTGTAGGGTTACGTCATCTATCCGTCCCTCTAAGTCATTTTCACAAACGGAAGACTTCCACGCTTTTTTCAAGGTTGATGTAATAATTTTTTTTCTATTATTATGGACGGACATACTTTATGAATACGTAGTATCGTTTGAATAACTTATATCACCTTTGCGCAAGAATGTTAAGTTTTGAGAAGCATACATAGCTTCGGTAAAGGATGTACCAAATCTATAAAATAGATCATGAGTTATCAAGAAATGCTTTGGAAACTTGGTTAACAGTCGCATATATTCCCGATTACTAGAAATATGTTGCGTTTAAACTTTGCTTTGTTAAAATCGCGACTACATTTTCAATTTGTCTGAAATATCTTAAATGCTGAAAAAATGTATAAAAATATTATGTAAAAGGTACAATTTGCCACATGCATCTATAATCTGGCAGTCTTTACTTCCAACGCAAGCGTCGTTAAAGTGAATTGTTTTTACGTTTGGACATTATGATAGGATTTTCATTTTCTTTATTCTTCTTTTTAAGGTTAAGTATGTAAACTTCTTTTAATTTATTGCGGCTTAGTTCATGCACACATATTCATTTAGAAGAGCTTACCTGTTGCAAATAAGATTCACATCATATCAGCATTCGTAGACATACATATATGAGAGATATAGTTCATTTTCGAATCTGCCGATTTTTTCTTTTCCTATTATTTCCACTAGCGCCATAGTATTTTTAAGAGAACACAATCTGTATGCGATTTTTTCAAAATTATTTCGCACTACCGAACAAAACACAGCCATTTAGCGCAAATTAATTCACAGAAATTGATAACACTCATAGTTTTGTTAATTCAGAAGTTAATCGCTTATGGCAGTACCGGTTGACTGGTTGTTTTTGGGTTTACAGCAAATGGGGTTTTAGCAAATTCATATAACTTATAAAAAGATGAATGGTTATTGTGTTTATCATATACAGAGGGAATAGAATTTGCCTCTTGATTTTTAACCATTATTTAAAACATATTTTTTAGCGTGCACTTGATCATAAGGAACCCATCAAAAAATAGCACCGTGTATATTTTGTTGTTGCCAATTCTAATGTTTGTTTACATTTGCATTTTCTCTCAGTTTCTCAATTGAACGCTTTCAAGTAAAGGAAAACAAGACAAGTGAAACAGATATGAAAAAATTAAAAGTAAGAGAAGCGATCTGAAAATAAATATGGATTTTGATTGATTAATGAAATGAAGAATTAAAAATAATTACTTGCTATTATAAAATAAATAAATTTTATGCCTCTATTCACTTTATAATAATTGATGTGTAATAATATGTCATAACATTCAAAATATTCAATTCAAATTTTATATGGGTTTGGCTTAATAATTATTCGAAATTTAAGATTCATTATAGAAATTCAAGATTCGTTATGTAAATGCCAAATTAATATGGAAATCTTTTTAAATATAAAAATCAAATATGTAGTTTTCGTTGTATATCCTTTTATTTATTAAATTTAAATTTTTATTGCAAAAGTTATTATTATTATTGTTATTGTTATAGTGTACGCTTTCTTCTTTTTATTAAACACATATTCATGTTCATACATGATATTCATTATACATATATTATATATAAAATAAAAATAGAGGATATTATTATAATATGTGAACGGTTATCTATCTCATAATTTTTGTACGCACCACCAATTTTTCACTTTTAGCTGGCATAGAAGAATTGTCGGGATATTTTCATTTAACAGATACAATGACATTTTTGAAATGTGTTTCTTAATCAATTGCCATGCAAAGCAGATATCGGTTTAGTTATGATTATCTCGTCGATAAATAAAAAAAAGTGCAAAAAAACAAATAACGACGGATTGCGAAGCAGTTTGAAGTGAAAATATCAAAAGCAAATATAGACTGAAAATATTGCCCGACTGTTATTGGTACCGTTAATCGTATCCTACTTACATTGGATGAACTATTGGATTGCCTTGAAATTGTAGCGGTTGCTTCTATGATCATTTTCTACATCCATCCGTTCCCCGTACCCCGCTTGTATGATCATTTTTTAAAAATTGCTATGTAGGCGGTGGGTATCATAGAGATTCGGCGGAAGCCGAACGTAATTCTTAATTTGTTAGCTTTTTTTTTTTTTATTTGCAATTCTGTTTCTCATTGACTAGTGTACGATTTTATATGTTTGTTATTGTTATTTAGTGTTGATTAATATAACTTCATATATCATTATTAATTTCTTATGTATTTATATGTTTGTATATATAGTAAAGAAATATTAACAAAAAAAATTTATATATATATGTATATATATATATATAAAAATAAAAACACTACAAGATGACAGATTATATAATATTATGCATAGTTGTGTTGGGATTGTATTGCACAGAAATTTTTTTTTGATATAAGACTTTAACCCTACATTTATAAAAAAAAAAAAATAATAAAAACACCATCTTTGACTATGGCTTTCATTTAGTAAATTGTTTATAAAAATTTGTTTTTATTGTTTTTGTTGTGTAATTTTAATAATTTTTGATTCATTTTTTATTTGATTCGCGTTAACTCAAAATTTATTGAGTTTTATTCACAACAGTTTTCATTATATTTCGGATTTTTTTTTTTTTTTTGTCGACATTTTTTTTGTTCTTTTGTTCTCACTTGATTTATTTTTTCTTTTGTGTGATAGAGATTAACAGTTATTATGCATGCATGCAGGAATTCTTCTCTTTTGATGTATATAATATTTAAAATAGTACTTATTATTATCATCATCTTTTCATATTTATTATATGAGTATATGTGTATGTGTGTGTATGGCATCACTAGTAACTTTCGCTTCATTTTTTAATTTGTAATTCCTTTAAAGTTATTATTTTCTTTATATAAATTCCTTACATATTTAAGAGTAAATATTTTATAGGTTTTTAACTTTTCGGTTTTCTTTTTTTTTATTTCTTTTTTTTTTTTATACCCATCACTCAGTTTAACAAATATTCATAATAGGAATATCTTACAAAATGTATATGTAATTTATTACTGAAAAATGAATTGAGAATTATTACCGTCCGTCTGTCCTCATTAGGGATACGTTAAAGTTGTTCCTAATTTAAGATGTCGTCCAAGACTCCAAACAAGATTTCACAAAATTAGGAAAACTTTAGGTTTTTAGTTAATCGTAGGTTGAAGCGTTAGTTTTCTAACTTAACTTGGCGAGAGTGAAAATTGTGTTATGGAGCCAAAAATATGAGAGCTTTATTGTGACGTCAATAGAAAGATACATAATCAAGGACATAGACAGCAATAAATAAATAATCTTATTCGTTCTGCTCAAGGATGATCAGGTATATGAGATCGCTTCGTCGCGCCAATTATTTTTTCCCTGTTCATCAAAATCATAGGTTAAAATTCTGGTAAATCAATGAGGTGCGGTAACGTTTCCTTATACAATTTTCTTCAAGATGATGTTAAATTAAGTGGAAATTTTAGTTAAATTATTCTATTCATTAATGAACATTTTTTGAATGCTTTCTTTCTAGCGAATAATTAACATTAAGTGGTGGGCTTGGTAAAAAATTCGATGTAAGCCGAACATAATATGTTTAATTTTCTTTTTCTATTATATAAAATTTTATAAACTATAAAACTTTGTTTAAATATTTGCTCACTTCTTCTTAACGTTCACTATTAGAAAAATTAGTAATATTTTCTGTATATAAGTAATAAATATATATATTATTAAGGTTTATGAAAATGTGGAAATGTGGATCTAAGAGAGCCATACTCAACTTTTCCTTCGTTAGCTCAGCTTGAGTTTTAAAATAGCACATTATTTGGAAACAAAAAGAAAAAAAGACTTAGACGAAGTAATAGTCGAAGGTACACAGATGCCCTGTCGAGATGACCTATATGGCAGAGTTTCTTTGACATTGCTGCTTCTATGGAAATGGATAGAATATTGTTTTATCTAAGTTTACCATCTATGTTGTAAGTTTATGATTCTATAGATATATAGATATATATATATATATATATATATATATATGAAAATCCCTAAAATGATAAAATGCTTTATTCTACTTATCCATACAGGCATATACGTGTTTGTGCTTCTTTCCGGATGGATGAACATCATTAAGCATGTCATCGTTGATTAGTATCATATGTGAAATCGGTCTGAGCATGAGCATGAGAATGATGACAATTTCGATTTGTTGATGAAAGTTCACGTTCTTGTTTTGTTTGGGTGATATGATGAGTGATTTTTGGTACATGTAACTGATGAGTGTGATTATGACAATGCGCATGACCATGACCATGCCTATGATGATTTTGATGCTGTTGCTTAGGTTGATTAACTGCTGTTAGTGCACCTTCACGTTCTAAAAACGTTGAAGAGGAATTACTGGTATTAATATTTTGATCGTTTACCTTAAAACTCAGACCGCATGAACAATGTTCAATAGTGACAGCAGTCGCAGTGCTTTGCGACAGTTTCCTACAAAAATTTGTTGGCAATGATGATGGCAATGTATGAGCATGATTGCGACAATGATGATGTGTATGGCTCTGATAACGATGTTGATGGTTGCTACAATGTTTTTGACTATGTTGAATTAATTGTGGATTTGGTGACGTGGTCGAATGTAAAGTCAAGGAAGACAATGACTGTGAGGCGTGTACGACAGCCTGTTCGGTGAATTGTACACGTGTTGGTGGTGATGGTGAAGTTGTTATAGGTGATGTAGATGTTTCGGTAGACGTTGAAGCGTTTTTATTAAATGTGTATGGTGATTTGTGGCAGCGACATATTGCAACTCAAAAAGTGCTGCCAGCTTCACCAAGAGATTCATTCTTATCAACACCACCAGCAGCTACAGCACTATTAGCATTATTAGTTAACGTATGATTTACGGCCTTTGGTGAGACGTAGCCATCAATATGGCCGTTCGTTTGGTTTTGTTGATGCTGTTGTTGTTGTTGTTGTTGCTGTTGTGGTTGTTGTTGTTGTTGTTGTTGTTGTTGTGGTACATGATTTGAGAAATTGATATGATTATGGGCATGATGATGATGATGATTATGCATATGAGTCTGATTGGAATGTGTTGAAAGTTGTTGAATGGCAGGCGATTGTGGGCCTTCTACAACCGCCTCATGGGCAGCTATAATATTTAGAGATTTAGGTGGTATTGGTGGAGGTGGCATTGGCAGTTCCTCTAGATCAAAGGAACTAGAAGAGTTCTCCCTATGATTCATATTGAGATTGCTAGTATGACCTGCGTCCATATTTCCATTTGTTGATATGCGACAATGATCCCGATGTTGAAGAGATAAATTTATTGCAGTTGGATCTTCAGTCAAATTATTTAATTGATTCAACTCCTGGGCACTTGTGGTGGAAATCCCCGAGTCTCGAAATTCGTTCGGAGCAGGTGGGAGCTTTAAATGGCCATCGTTAAGCGAGTGCGTAAGTGAATGGGGAGCTTGATCAGCTTCAGGATCATCAAAACTTATGTCTACAACAGCATATTTTTGATTATGTTGCTGCGAAATGGAATGAGGCCGTCGCGGCATAGTTGAGCCTACAGGTTCTTGGGTAAAGTCGTTGAATACCATAGGATTAGAAGCCCGTTTATCTGGCGTTATACCCCTGGGAGGTAGGGGTGGAGCACCAGGAGAAGACGGCGGATTTAAAATACGTTTTGGTGGTACTTCTGGACTATCGACCAACGTATTGACGCTGAAATTCTGGGACCTCGGTCGGCTGGGCACAGGAGGAGGAACATTTTGCGACTGTGAAAATTGCAAATCTCTACCAAATTCATTATTATTGTGAAGAGACTCTTTACTTAAGGTTTGATATGAATTGTAGGAAAAGGAGTTGAGAGAAAGATTAGAAGCTTCTACAGGTCTCAATGTTTCTCCTGGCCTGGTGTAGATCTCATCGTGTTCGTAATAATTGGAAGCAGATATTAAAGACGTAGGGCCACTATTAGTACCTAAACTCAGAGTTCGTTTCTCAGTAGGTAACGGCGGCAACGGTGTATTTACAATGCTTTCCGAATGCTGCCTTTTCAATCTTCCCAAACCTGAAAGACTTTGCTTTAATTGAGAAAATCTCTCTAAGAGACGATTATGTAATGGCTGCACACCAGCTGGTGCCAATTGACCATGCAATTCTAAAGCTTGATCTAAAATTTGAATTTGTTCCAAGATTAAGCTTTTGAGCTTCTGGACGTTAGCCTGCTGACCCTGGCCTTGAGGTGATTTCAAAAATTGCTCTGAGAAGAAAGCTTCTTGATATTTACTAATGCCTCCCATCACGTTGGCATCGATTATACCTTGCAGTCGCATCGAAAATGGATTGATATTGCGTTTCGGTTCGTTGCGGTATTGCACAATAAGGTCCCATAATTCTTTGGCTACATTGTTCATCGTTTCGCAAGCGAATTCAACCGGTGTCAGCTCTTGCACGGACTTGTGTTTAACTTCAAACCAACGCAGTATACCCGGCAACGGATTAGCTATATCCAAAGTGGTACGCTCAATCCACATAGATTTGAATTCATTATCCTTATCGACTGTGCCCTTATAGATTGGCCTATCATAAATAAAGCGACTGACATCGTTGACTTCGTAAAAACGGGCGATTTTCTCTGGCACCGGTACCATGGCTGTTTTTAAAGCTTGGGCATCGGCTACGGGACGTACATAGCTAATTTGTATGTACTGCTCGCAGGCTGATAAAATTGTATGATCGGGTGGACTGTTATTGGTTAAAATTTGAGCTGTAGGAAATTCCGTTTGTAAACGTTGTGTAAAAGCACCAATCCGTTCGTATTCAAGACCACGATAAACGAATTGCTTGTTCTGCGCGCGAATAAAATGAAAATAACATATTCACATATGTCTTGCAGATAAATAGATCTTATTATAAATACTTACTCGAACAAATAAAGGAAAGCCTAGACCGTAGAAACCTACACGAAAGTATTCAGGCTCGGGCCTTAATTGCGTCAAGATATTTTGAAAGAATTTTGCTTGCAATATTAAAGTATCACTTAATTTATTGTAATCGAAACGTTTAGTTTCGTAAAGTAAGGCTAATTCCTTGCAGAGCGGAATGCCTTTCTCCCAGCATTTTCCTTTGTCAAAATATTTCAAAATCTGAAATATGGAAATAAGTCGTTTCTAAAAAATTTCCTCTCACTATTGAAGAGATTTTTAGAAAAATTACTTCATGATATAATCTCTCTTTGCGTTGCCATTCCGGTTGGCCGCCGCTATCACTGGGTGCAAAAATTAATGATTCACGATCCCAACTTAACATATTAGCGTAAAGCTTCAAAGTGAAACCGGCTTCCGTATAATTTTCAGCTTGTAAGTGTAGATCATGCAATTTATAAATGTATCTGAAAGATAAAATTTCTATTAGAAATTTTTTACTCGCTTTCTAATAAGTTTGATTATACCTTAAATACATCTCCTTGCGATTGATTTCATTTTTGTAGAAATTCAATAAATTTACGGTGCAAGACATCCGTTTGTCACGATTTTCTTCTCCTTGCATAACGCTACGATAGTCCAATAATCGTTCCAGTAATCTGGTTACTGATCCTATAAAAGCGGTACCAGCCTCTTTCCAGCTGGGGTTTTCCGTCTGCACTTTCTCTAAGAGTCTTAACAAGAATTTAAATTTATTAATTCTTTTCCCCCTAAAAAGTTGATAGACTAAATCTGATAACTATAAGCTTGAATAAAGGGCTAGAATATATTTAATACGAAAATAACAGCATAAAATACGTGAAAAATTAAATCAAATCAAAAAATACTGAAATAATTTAATGGATTTCACAGATACAAAATTAATAATTCAATCGATTTTATCAAAGAATTTTTTCTGCAAAGACTGCAGACTATAATAATAAGCTCATAGGTATCTTTAGTAAAGAAAGAAAACAACTTTCGGAGATTGCGATAAGAGAGTGTATTCCGAGTCGATTCATTTACACTGATCTGACATATCTTGCTCAAATTTTGAATGGGAACATATGACTGGATGGATGAAATCTGAAACGATTTTGTAGTTGCCTTGATATAGTTTATATCGCAATTAACTGAACAAGTGGCTACACATTGTTATCAATATTTTGAAATTCTTTTTCGAGTATTTTTCAAAATTTTTTAAATTTCTTGCGCTCATTTTCAAACTAAATTATCTTAGATTATATATTTGGCCAGCAGCAGCAGATAACTAACAGGTCGAGTTGAAAAAACTTGCTTATCATCTCAGTATCAATTTTGAAAACGGTAACAACCCCGTAAATAGTGGTCAATTTTTTACAGTTGGTTGGTTAAGGATTTTCAACATTGATGTTGATTATAGATTTCAACTGAAAAAAATCAGGTAAGCAAAGCTAATTTGCTAAAGAAGAGAGAGAGCGTACACAAAAAGTTGTGACTTTAAGGATAACCAAATACTTTTCTTTTCCGGAAGCCTTCGATACCGAATGCTTCTAGTTTAGTCATACTGTGCATTTTTTTGGGTGCTTGCGTGTATCCCTTAGAAAAAGGCGTTAGATAAATTGAATGCAGGACACAAAAAAAGTCGTACAAGGCTTGGAAAGAAAATTGTAATGCTGAAAAGTTTAGAACAACATAAACAACAAGACATGTACAACGGATGAGGGGATTTTTGAATTACAATTTCTTTTGGAATTATGACTTAATACTGAATATCTATTCATAAAGCGGGTAATTATGATGAATTGACTTTTATTTTACTTTTATTTATACCGATTTATTTTTGTTATACTTTGATGGTCTGAATGTAAAAATATTTTCAACATTTGTGCAATTACCGTTAGGAACTATGAGATGTAGTAGCTATAGCTAGTGATAGTTAATAATAATAATAATACATTAATTGCTCATTATTGTCACAAAATAAGCCTCTTGGCGCCAAAAAAATCAAAAAAAATAAAAAGAAATCAGCAAATGAACAAACAGCATTAAGAAGCAATGAAATAAAATGCTTTTGTGCATATAATATTATACTCTTGTAAATATAAACTCAATTTTCTAATGAGATCTTTAAAAAAATCGATTAAAGCGAAATTAAAAGAAAACAATGACGAATTATCTATTTCAAAAGGAAGGTGTTCACACGATTTATAAGCTTTTTCATGAAGGGATCCCTACTTCTGGGCTTCGATCGATTCTTAAAGAATTGATTTATTTAGCGGTCATAGAGTATATGATAAGATCATGCTGCTAGGCGCAGATTTTCAAAGCATCCCAAAAATGTGCTACGCCGCCGTAATCCTCGATCTTAGATAAATAAATAATATTAGTAGCACTGTCCTGTGAAATTCCATTCGTAATACTCTCTTCACTTTTTGCACTTATTCTTTTTCTTCTTCTTCTTCTGTTAGAGAATAAAATAGTCTTTAGAATGATTTAATGGTTTATGGGAATCGTAACGATATACTCGTCGAAGCGTAAGCCCTTAACAGCAAACCTACAGAAATTAAAATGTTAGAAGGAACCATAGACAAGTTGAAAGATGAATATACATCAAGCGGATCTTTGGTAGCCTTTGTTGGAAATCAAAACATAAAGTTTACAAATTATTTAGTTAATAAAATTGAAAGTTTTCTATTAAAGCGTCCGGCTAAATTAATGGATCACGTCAACGGCTGCGCATGTTTTTAATGGTTAAAGGAAAATTGGCTTCATCATGTGCTATTGCGTTGCGTTCGGATTTCTGTCTCCTTTTTTGGCGACCTTGAATACTCTAATAAGATGCAGACAAATCCAAGGACTTGGCTTTTCATAAAGTGAATGGAAAGTTTAATTAAAAAGCTTTCCAGTAAAAGTAACTAAACTAAAAGTGGGACGCACTCCATGAAAATAACCTTTAGTTAAAGAAAATAATGCTTTTTATATAGAGCTTTAAAAGTGCTGCAAACATTCGTAATATTAATAATAAAAACAAATTAAAGAAAATAATGTAATGACTTTAGTGTTCTTAATGAGATAAATGTACACTTACACCAAGCTTAGATGTTCCCTGTGTTTCCCAGGCGTTTAATATTTTAAAAATGTGAATAGGTTTTTTTTTTTTTTTTTTTTTTTTAAAACAAAGAAAAAAAAGTACATAAAAGATGAGAAGCACACATACTTATATGAATTTAAAAGTAAAAGAATTAAAGTAAATAATAGCGATGTCTGCATGTTGTTGGTTGTATATACAAAAGTATGGATTTTCACGAAACGCGATTAAAAGCTGAATATACTGTACATTTAAATTTGATTTGCAATAAAAAAAAAAATACTTACATTGTGCTAAATAATTCTCTGTATTCATCATCGCCTTTATTTTCACTAATTAATAAATCCAATTTATCGATTAGTTCACTTTCCACCAAGCGAAAAGAACCACGTGCGCACTATAATAATAACATTACTAATTAATAAGTAAAGACATTTTTTGGCTTTTTTTTTTATAGAAATTATCACCTGCTCGCATTGCATCATATCGTAAAATACGGTTAGAGTAGCTTTTCTTAAGGCCGGCTCTGGCACAAGTGTTACTTCTAAAAATGGTCCCACCATTGACGGTATAAAATGTAATTTTTGCTCACCCAATTGCGACCACATACTGAGTATCTGAAAACCCATTAAAACGCGCATATCGCCATGCGAATGCAAAATCTTACGCCTTTTTGGCTCTCTATATTTTTCCAATTGCAGTGACGGTTGCGTAAGAAAGGTAACCGCCAAACTGAAATATGACCACCATAGCTGGGAGTCGAATGATTTTGGTCCCAAAAACCGATAAACTAATGGCTTAGCAAACTCTTCTAATGCCTTACGTAAAACATCATTGCACGCTAGCTTAATTATAAGCCAATCGGTGGGAAAAACTAACCAATCTTGAGATAATAACTCTTCAAATACCAACAACGATTTCGCTAAAAATTCTTTCAAATCTCGTGGATCCTTATTGGGTGACAATTCATCCCAATAGCGTTTGTAATGCGTTTCATCCAATAATTGCAGCAGACCCAATAAGCATGCAACTAATTGCGGTAATACTGAATTCGATCCTTCTATTATGATAATAATAGTTTTGATTAAAATTGCTAAGATATTTTTGCACAATGAATCTAAATCATGCTGTAATGTATTGGTGACCTTCTCCCTTTGCTCCTTTTGCAAATCATATAAGTGATTTAGAATTTCTGATAGAATTTCAGCGCATAATTTTAGTTCGTCGCGTCTGCTTAAATGCATACGTAAATGCTTGCAGGCGACGCATAATATAACAGTGCGGGAATCTAAAAGAAAGAATTTTTAATTTGGTTGCCGTTAATAAATATATAAAGTGTAAATTTGTATACATATGTATATGCATATATATATATATATGTGTTCTTTTCTTAATTCTGAACTAGGTTTTTATAGATGGATCGAAATGTTAGATGACTCCCATCAAGTAGATCTGCGAATATTCTTTTTCTAGATTTTTTTGTTTGCAACTTTTTTCCCCCACAATAGATATATACAAGTCGGATAAGTACAAGCCGATCAAGTAAGGATACACATATCGAACTTAAATCATTTCTCAAGCTGCCGTAAAAGTTTCAAAACTAGTCAACGTATTCAAACTGACCGTCTTCGTACCGCAACGCTCGTATATAGTCTATTAAGAGGAGGAATTTAATAAGCCTATCCCGCAATCCTTCAGAGCGACAATGAAAGACACAACGTGCTTTCCCATATTTCGTTTGTAAATTTATTTTCTTACCGTCTTCATGGAAAAGTTCGCCAGACACCAAGTCTTTAACGGCTTGTAATTTCGCCTGCACTAAACGTATGGGTGCATCTCTGGGTATGGCATCGAGCATATTGCGCGCTAACATCCCTAATTCAGGAGCAGGTAAAGTATCCTTTAATTGTTCCAGCACAACCCCAGTTGAGTTTAATAAAGCTTCTTGCGTGGGTATAATCACATCATACGACGGCACTGCCAACATACCGTTTAAAGCTGTGAATAAAGAATGCAAATCTCGCCTAAATGAATCTTCGTATTGCCCGCCTGTAGCTCTTGCAAACAATTTACGCGATTGTATCAACAATTTGAAAATGTATTCTAATGAACCAAAACATTTCTGAAATGGATCTGGATGCTCGGCTTTAGTCATAAAGAGAGCCATATGTTCCACAGAGGTAATTAAACCTTTATAGACAAGGGCAGCAGCAAAATGATTCTCTATGTACTCGTTCATGACGGGACGAAAATGTTGGAATTTATTACTTTGCAATAAACTGAATATGCTGACAAGTACATGGAATACTAAGCCGGAATGTTGGGTACTATTGCCTTCTTCGTTGGAGAACATGGCAAATAAAGCATCGAGTACATCTTGCAAGAATTTAACAAGTTCTTCGTCATTTAAACGTAATACGCCAGTCAGCGAATCTTGTATCTTTTCAGGATGGGCTCGCCATTGCAGCAGAGACAATAGATCGGCATTTTGCGTCAATTTTGTTGAGCATAATAGCGAACGTATAACAAATATTTCTTTGGAACTGCGATGAAATATCGAACTACAATCAATTTTGGCATGCGGATCCTTGGGTTTACTTTGCAATTTGAGGTAGTTAGTAGCTAACAATTTGGAAGGATCTTCGCATTTATATACATATAATTCGTGCTGGCCGTCAGTCAGTGTTGCTCCGCTTGGATCCATTAAACGCGCAAAACTGAAGCCAAACAATTTTGGATCCGATTTTTCTCGCGTAGAACAATGTCGAAATTCAAAGCGCACATGAGCTGTCGAAAATTTATCAATGGGCACCGATAATCGTAACATTTCATTCCAACATGGCGAATTTTGATGATACAAAATCATCGATTTATAACAATGTTGCGTATCCATACCAGAAGCACCCCATAAACAATCACTTAATATCGTACCGGCTGTATCTAAAACGAGTACGGTGACCAGTATATTTTTGGCTGTATTTTTCCCACCCCTTTCGAATTCGCCACGCTCCAGAGTAATGAACATATCATTGCGAACATCGCCCGGCATTATGACATCCGGAAAACCCATTTTTCGCGTTATAGTTGTGCCTTGAAAAAGCAGCGGTTGCTCTTGACGTGCTTGCCCCAGACCGCCATGTAAAAGTTTCAAAGATACAACAATTCCTTGATGACTTTGACTGCTAGTAGTAATTAATTGAAATTTTCCGCTTGATTTCTTAATAATCAATTCCGGTAATTGATGGAAGTCTTTATCTTCGGTCTGGTAAATCTAGAAAATAATTAAAATTTTTTTTTATATGAATGTATTTTCTATTTATTGTGTAAAACTTACTTACCTTCAAAGAATATTCTTTTTCCTCGGTTTCAACGCTGCTATCAAAATGACAAATATCTGCCAGTGATAATACGCCAACACCGTACGGTCGACGATAATTAGCGATATTTGCACAACACGGATTGCTATTATATTTCTCGGATTTCTTTACGGAATCCGATGGCAATATTTTACCAACGCGCATAACCACAGCAACTAAGTAAAGTTCTTCATTTAAATCGCCTGCACCTGAATTTATTATTAAAAATTACACTATTATTATTATTTTCTTCCACTCAAAGGCCTTGAAAGCATCGCGCGTTATTAAGCATACCTAAATCGGTGAATACCGTACAATTACTGTGCAATTTCTCCAAATAATTCGAGTAGCCATCCTTGAAAATTTTTACCAGAAAGCGCTCCGATAATGGTTTCATTGGTACCGAACTGGCATCGTATAAATAGAAATACACTTCGGAATCATCACCGCCACCAATACGATAACCAAATTCTCGCATACAAAAGTATAAATGATGTGTTAAGATCTTTCTTTGAGTTTTGCGACGCAAAGTACCGCGACTCTAGAAGGTATCATCAATTGAATTAAAAAAATTTTTAAACGAAAAAAATGATTTTTAAGGAAAATACAAAAACACAAACCGATGACGCTTTAGCATTATCTGCGCTAGTTACATGAACGTTATATAGTCCTACTATCCCAATACTGTACGGATCAACGGCTAAAGCTCCTATACGTGGAACCAAGTCAAGACCTAGTTTTCTGAAAGAAAAAAGAAATAAATTGTACAATAATAAATTTGCGATTTATTTATCTACAGATTTCCAAGACATATGATTGGGTTATAAGTATTGGTTGGAAAGATCATGGAAGAATATTACAGCCGAGCGAAATCGCCATTAGATGCCCACAGAACACAGAACGTTAACTGATGTTTTTTTTTAAATTATTATTGTTAAGCAAATTTTTCCAGGCCGTTCTTTGTCGTTGATAGCAAGATCACCACATTTAAACCGTTGATATCGAAACCGACCGGCCTCACTACTAGCTTTTGAACGTGTTTGGTGATGGGCTTTGGCAGCAAATTTTTTCGAACTAAACAAAAAAAGTAATGAAGGTCGAAGGTCGATCGCTCTATGGCTAGCATCATTTTACGCTGAATAAATCAATATGGAAAACTGTTATTTTATGTAGAGAAAGTTCAACCTCATCAAATTCGAATCGTTACGTACACTGGTATTTTTGCCTGCACGAGTCTCTGATTAAAATTAACGCAAGCACGTAATATTTAACAACCTCCCTCTGCCTATTGTTCTGCTAACTTATTAACGCGTTTTCACTATCTCTTGCAATAAATTATTCGCTATTTATTTCTTAATACAGAAAATGCATAGATTCTGATCAAGTCCTCAACGCGAATATTGGGCAATGGCTGCGTACTTGCATAATTTGTGAACGTGTTAGTGGATCATTTAGGAGAATTATGTATGTATGCCAGTGTAAAGAATATATTGAAATTTTCTTCTTCTTCCGAACTCGATTTCTTAGCTATTTATAATATTACCTGAATACTTCTGAATAAATAATGTCTACCTTTGCAACTAATTTGAGGATAGTTTAGCAGCATATACAATCAGCTTTGAACAATAGTTTTTAAGCTTTTGAAAATTGCATTAACAGATTTTTAAACATTTAGTGTATATCGCTTGTTATGCCTACGAAGAGAATTGCTTTGAAAGCAATAAAGAATAAGTTTACTAAACTTTGCTATATACCGTCGCCCTGATACTACAACAATACAAATAACATAATAAATAAACAAATATAGTTAACTGAAATTCGTATGTTCACACATTCTCTTATAAAAAATATATATGCATGAGAAACGTATGCGTTGTTAAACATTTCGATGACTCATGACTTTCAACGGAAAATGAAATGAAATAACATATCAACGAAACTAAAGAAACTAAGGGGTCAGCATTGGACAAATCGCTATCATTATTGCTATAATGGTTGCTAAATTCCAGCATAAATGTCAACTCTTCTTCCCCGCCCCCCCCGCCCAACGCTTTTATAATTCGTATCAACGGCGGCAGCAAAGGTAGCAAGAAAAAAAAAAAAGAAAAGAAAAAAAAAAGAAGAAAAACATAACCCATCTCATATGAAGGCCAGTTTGCTGGCTGTTATATTGATTTTGACTTCATATTACTGATGCTGTATTGCAAGCCATATCCACACAACTACATATAGCCACGACTACTACTACTACTACTACTACTACTGGTAGTGAAATATTTTCTTATTTCATTTTGTTGTTGCATTCACAGTTGTTGCTGCCGGTTCTACGCTGGCATCATATACCTGTATTACGCAAACACAGAGATAGCACAGGTAAGAGCAAGAATATGCTTTATGTGCGAATGCACATAAGAATACAAAAGCAATTGATGATCACTGAAATGTACTTGTATATATTCATGTATGCATGTGTGTGTGTGTGTGTGTGTGTGTGTCGGTAAATATGGTTATATGTGTTCCACATATAGACATTGAGATATCCTTTGTCTTTTTCCTTTTTTTTTATATATTATAATAACGAGTTTTCTTATAAATAATAATGATGACCACATATATACGTACAAAAATTTACATCTAAAAGTGTTTTATGGCCCACGACGAAGAGAAAGTATATAAGAAAAAGTGAAAGAGAGATAGAGAGACATGAAAATTATTGCTCTTATCTAAGAGAAATTTAGGCAGAGAATTTCTTATCAAATTCTCTCTTTTGATATGATCATAGCTTGAGTAATTCCATGGTATGCAGGATTTATTCATGCTGTTCTTAGATTGAAATCACTTCAAATTCATACAAACATGTATATACCTCGAAGGTATATTTCATTAGGTTTGAGGAAAAGTTCCGTTTACGTTAAATTTTTTAGTAACAACATAATCATATATGAATGATGGGAAGATTTTTTAAATCAAGAAGCAAGTGGTAATTAAAAACCAATGTGATATTTTGCCTCTATCTCTCTCTCTCTCTCTCTCTCTCTCTCTCTTTTCATCCGCAATAAGAAACTAAGAGTTTTGATCTCTTATTTACAACATTCCCAAATTATTGATAGACTTTTTAAGTAATTGACAAGATTTTTATATACCTGTTTTTTGATCAAGTTATGTATGTCCCTCCGTCCGTGTAGCTATATGTAAGCATTTTTTCATTATATCAAAATTCTTAATTATTGTTGTACGTAGGTTGATCACCGACATTAATTGCCAAATAATCATTGAAAGATACGCAGCTGCCCAGCATATGGAAATCGTTATAATTTATTGCAATAGTAATGAATCTATTCGGACTAAGTTTGATTAAATGACTTCGTAAGTAAGAAAAATTGCTTCTTTGGAGCAAAATTAACTTTTGAACGTATTCTGTAGTCAACACCAATGCCAATGTTGAAATAAAAGAGGGCTTTTTAGTTACCGCCAATGGAAAATGCTGCAGAATACTTGATTGCTGATTTTTAGTGGCAAGAACTAGATGATTTGGATATGGGCGAGATGAGGTTTTAACACAAAATGGTACGACACAAAATCGATAATAAATCAACCATGCACTTGAGAATTAAAGATTTCTAAACGGCGAAAGGAACAGGATTTCAAGGCGAAGCCTCCGATAAGTCTTCAAATTATTCCAGTATTTTCGATATCAGGTTAAGCATTGTAAACACATCCTGATTTAAAAAGTGTAAGCAAACATTAGAGTTTTTAAAAGAAATTTCTAGGCGTCTCCTATGTACATAGGCTTAATCGAGTAGTTTAGGAAATTTGAGTTATCACGACCCATGGGTGTATGGCAATTTTTCTGTGCGCTCCTCTCCACCTCTCCTCCTGTATTGCTAATTTTCAAATTGAGAAAATTAGTATAAATGAATCAAACTTAAGGTCAAGATTGAAAAGGCAATTGTTGATCTGTCCACAGGTTGGATCAGAATTGGTAAAAAAACAGAATCTCCATAGAAAATCCAGCAATTTTAACGAAAGTTCATCATCAAACTATTAAGGGTTCGGTCACTATTTGATTTATAAATAGATTTCTAATGTGCCTTTAACCACCAGACGCACGATCTTCGCAGCCTCATCGTTTATCGGCAGGTGAGCAGTCTACCACGGCAAAGAAACGCTGAAAAGGTCTGCTTGAATTTTTTCTTCTCCTATACTAGTCACATAGATAGCCCAAATGATTTGATGTCCCGAAATTACTACAGATCGATTTTTAGAATCGATGATGAAGTTTCTTTTAACTGGCCTAGGTACAGATATTACTGGGGGTATAGGGACTACTGGTGATGATGTTATCCCACGTACCTCTGCCTAACAGTAATCATCTTCTTTTAAAAGTGGTTCCTTTTGGGGCATTGACTAGGCTATTCAATATACATTAGATCTAGAATGAATATACAATAGTTTTCAAATTTACAACCAACATAACGGACACGTATTCATTTTGATGCCCTATTGTATATTCAAAACCATCATAGGATGATTATCAATGTGAGTAGGAGTTATGTACCAAATTTAGCTACAATTTCTTGTCCGTCTTAACTTTTAGTTATTCTTTTCACTAATTTTAATTAATGGCTACAGATTATGTTTCTGGAGAGCTTATCGAAATGACTTACTTAAGCAAGAGAAGGTATAAAGCGAAAAGTCTTAGAAATTGTTAGCGAATATGTCAATAACTTTCAAGCCATAACAGATATAGATAGGTCCACAATTTATTGCAAGTGTTAGTAGAACAGCATTGCGAAAATGATCGCGATTTACTAACTAGAGTAAGAAATCCATGATCGGAAGTATTATTCCAATTGGGATAATTATTTTTAAAAACTTCGAATGCAAATCTTTTTAGTTATTTTAAATTTTATACGAACTTTCGAGAAAATCGAAATCTTTTCGCATTTTTAGTTTTTCTATAATATATTTGGAAACCCTATAAATGATTTTGAAGTTCTTTACCCAAACACATTCAAATACTTTAAGCATACACAGCTGAAGAGAAAACGCGTCTCAAAACTTGTTTCAATTTGATGTGTGTATGCGTCACAAGTTCAACTTGAATCTAATGTTGAGTTGAGATAAATGGAGTTGAATTGTATTTGTATTTGGACAACCATCACATCGCGTAAAGAGGAGAGAATGAAGTAAAAAAAAAAAAAAAAAGAAAAAATACTAAATAAGTAAATAAATAAGAAAAAAAAAAGATAACGAAATAGTTCAGAGAAAGAAAGCCCAGAGACGAAATTTCCAACATATATAAAATAAATTATTAGCTGAAACGCGACACGTTCAATACTCGTTCCACTACGTATGTTCGGTTTAGGGGTTTGGCCATACTTTGGCGAACTGTCAGATAGTTTAAGACAGTGAAGCTAAAATACGAGAAAAGAAATATATATGTACATATACATATATATATATATATATATATATATATATATATGAAATATAAAGAAGATCAGCACGGTAGCTGTTGGTAGTAATGAACTCTTTTAAGTCAGTTTTAATTAAGTACTTTTAAGTAGAGTAGAGAGTGTGATTTTTTCCGTTTTTTTTTTTGTTTTTTTGTTTTGTTAGTATTTCTTTTGTGTGTGGCGTTTATGAATGATAGTAGAGTATATGATATGCGTGTATATATATATATATGTTTGTGTGTGTGTGTGTGTGTGTATGTTTGTGTGTACATATATAAGTGTTTGTGTGTGTGTGCCATTATTGTTTCAATTTATATCTACACTCCTCATACATAGGTATTTATAGTGCGGATGGCCATTGTTGTCGGTAGCAAAAAAAAAAAGAAAAAAAAAAGGGAATTTTCATTTTTTAATTAAAAGTTACAAAACAAATAAACATTTAATATAATAAAGTGATGTGCTTCACTTGTATAAATATATATATATATAAAGATATAAAGACGACTAAGGAGGCAAATAATGAAATTTACAAATAAATTTACATAATTTATGAAGAAAAAAAAACATAACTAAGTCGAATAGATAGATACAGATACATAAAGAAAATGTTAAAGTCATTTAAAGAAATGATATATACGCATAAACATATATGTATGTGGTATGGTCTAAACCTCGAGATATGTAAACCAGCAGATCGTTCAGCGACATTGTATGAATGCCTTATAGACAGAAGAGCTGTTGTGCGTTATGTAGTGTTTACACATCGATAAGTAAAGGTAACAAAGTAAGAAATATAAATAAAAGTAGAGAAAAGAAACCGAAATAAGGAAACCTATCCAATGTATCATAAAATACAATATTTTACTGAAGTTAGAAATGAGTGTGCCATCTTCATACTTAGGATTTATACATGCATACCACTTACTAACATACCTCTGCATGCAACAATGCACATGCCTATTAGACAATCTAAAAAGTATTAAGCTCTATTAAATATCACTCTATACACATTATCGTCGATATATACGAACTAATATATGAAACGAATTAATTTATTAAATTATATTATTAGAGGATCAATATTTTTTAGACTAGCTATACATAATTATATACATAAATACATAAATATATATATATATATATATATGTATATATAGCTATACATGTGCATTAGGTTATTGCCATATGAATATATCTTTTTATGGTCACAAAACATGCTTTAAATTGTAGACAGTAACAACTTCAACATTTGATGTCTTAATATATAAGTGAATATGTATACATATATATATATAGCTAGAAACGAATGTGACTTATGTGATAATAGATGCCACTCCAAACAACAACAAAAAAAGTTATAAGTAGTATGTATGCAGACAGACATAGATAGGAAAACCATTTAATTTTTTATTTTTTCTTAGTTGCTTTAAACATTTCATTTCTCTTAGCCGGTATGCAGCAGTAAATGTGAATATATGATAAAATTTAATTTGTGCAAAAAAAATATGACATTATGTTTCAATATTATTTAAAATTTTTAAAATATTCATTATAAAAGTCACCGTGTTGATGGTACACAAATACTTAATAGTAATACATGCCGGCACCACAACATGGATCGTATATACGGGCTGCACCCGTTTCTTTTTTTTTTTTTTTTTTTTTTTTTTTTTGTATTTTATCTTACAATTGCAAACATAGCTCAAAGTTAGTTATATACCTGTGTTTATGTTTCGTTTGTATGTATGTTTATATGGATATGAATGCCACGACAACAGGCCATTTTATGTGAAAAATTCCACTTTTGTAAAATCCCTTGAATCATAAGACCACTTTTAGTTTGTTAACGTCTGCACTATTATCAGATCGTTCGTGCGTTTATTCGTTCGTTTGGTTTGTTGGAACGTGCAATGATTCAACGTTCAAATGTGTTTCTACAGTGTTTTCAATGAGTTTACATATTATTTATTATTTTTATTATTTCTATTATTATTATTATTACATATAAATATTTGTAATTTGTTGTGCAGTAATATGTCCGAAAATATGATATGCGTTTTAATATTTTTTGTTTTTAAATATCTAGTAAAAATTAAAAGAACAAAAGATTTTAAAAACTTTTAATTTACCAAAGATGTAACAACTCTTCTAACTACTTCGGGAGCACAGTTTTTTTGGTTTTTAGAAGAAATTATTATTATTATTATTATAATTATTGTTAATTCAGCCAGAGAAGAAATTCTAAGACTAAATTCTTAAAGCACTAGCATGTAAGGCTTTCGACTTTATAAAAAACCGCACTTAAGACTTGAACCCATGACCACTGAGTTGCTAGTCGAGACTCTTGCCTACTCGACCACTAAGGCGGATATTAGAAGAATTTAAAAGAAAAATGATACATGAAATTCCCTTTTAAATCATCTATCGTAGGAGCGTCTTTGTCGCCACATCACAGAAGGATCGAGTTTATTTACTTTATCAAAACGTTTGCAAAACTCAAGCGCAAGCGTCAGATACCCTAGAAAACATTTATCATTGATCAATATCAGTTTTTGAATTGGTTGAGCCAAGTCCGTCTGTATTTCCATGTTTGATAAGCATTATCTTGGCTGCAAAAATCAGCTTCAAATTTACCGAAAGCACTTGGAATTCTTGTAGGTAGATTGATATTGAAAATGACTCAAATCTGTCAAAGGACAAGCCTAGAATATAACAGAAACTGATTTTTGATAAATTTGCAACAGATACAATGATAAAGAATATCTTACTTAAACGTTCTGGGTGATTGTACAGCATCTGTATAAAATGAGAGAAAATCGAACACTCCCACTCAGTATTAAGGAGTACTGAAATTTAAACTTTTCATTTTTTTCTTTCTTTTTTTAGAACGCAGGGAGCGTGTCCAAAAGATTCGCTCACAGGCAAATATAATTTGTTGACTTTTTCCAATTTTGAGCACTTTTCGAATATTTACCTTCTACGTGTTTGCTTTGCATTTGTTTAGTGTATCGCATTTATTTATGTTATTTAAAAGAAAACAAAGCGTTATCGGTATTTGCGTATTTGGTCTTTTACGGAGTAAGTATATATATATATTTTTTGTTAAACAACAATCAAAAATAGTCGCATAAGACTGAGAAACTTAAATAAAAAGAAAGTTGTCCTTCATCTTCGAGGTGGTCTTTTATACGCAACCCCTTAATATATAGAAAAAGAAATATCGCTCAATATGTTATCAATTAAAAGAATGCGCATAATATCCGCGATCACACATCCACACATTTTACAAAAAACCAAAACTTAAGATTGCCTACGAAATATCAAAACTTTTTTGAGACATTTTTCGAATTTGTCTATGCATACTATGCATATATTTTGACCAATTAAATCAATTTTTCAATTTGATCAACAAAAAATAAATCCATTTAGCTTGAGTTCGTGAGAATTTGAAAATATCAATTATCAGACCAATATAACTAAATTAATTCTGAGCCTTGAGATAGGCAATGGTACAAAGAGTTTGTAGCAGTATCTAACCTATCTCCGCCGGTATGCCTGAAACAGGCATACATTTTGAGGACTTGACCTGCTGTTTGAGGACTAAACCCTGCGGGTTTAAATGCCTGGAGAGACCTACCGCATCACTCAATAACTTCATAGCATGATATATAGATGTCGAGTCATTATGATGTCTATATAGTATCCATAGAACTCCAAAATTTGAAAACTAAGAGTCCGAATGTCATGAATTTTAATACCTTTCCTTTAGTTTGCTTCCTTCCTTTCCTACAAACCATATGGATTCGTTAATAATGATCATATGTCCGGCGAACTAATTAAATGATCTATTATTCAAATGCATGTACATATGTATATTGCATATCTCTAGAGGAGAAAAATTATGAATGGATACAAATAAATGGTAGTTATTTTACATATATTACTATATATATAAATATATCTCAATATCTAGTTTTTAATTACTCATCCATCCAGCAGATCAATTGCCGGTAATTGTGAAAGAGTTCAAAGGATATCCAAAGATTTGGTTACAAATTTTGCTTTCTTTGCTAGATTTGATTAACATAACACATTTCCATCAGAGATAACAATAATGCGGGCGACATAAAAACAAGAAAGAAAACTACCTAAAAGTCACAAAACTTTCCTGTTCTTGCCCACGGTGTCTTTGTAACATGACAACTTGAATGAAGTAAAAGAAAAAAAAACAAAAACAAAAAAAAAAAAAAAAAATGAGAGGAGCCAAAAAAATCGTTAAAAAGCAAATACTGATATTTGTCTCGTTACTCTTGTGATTGCTTTCGTGCTGTTGCTGACGCTATAGCAGTTATACAGCATAACCATGATTCAAAACTTCACTTGATGGCGTTGTACTAACTCAAAAACGGCGTTCTGAGGGCTGCGGCACGAACATACCCGCCACCAAAGTGAAAAACCTTTATTTCTCTTATTATAAATGTTATTACTGATCTGTTTCAACGTGTTAGTCTCACCATGGTATGCGAAATTTTTATATATATATATACATATATATATATATATATATAGATTTATATGTATATTGATGGCTTGAATATTCAATTCGCCAGAAGCACTACCAACCGTCAACCAGTCAATGTGTTAGTTTGTCGGTACGTCAGTTAGATTACATAGAATACTTGTTGCTTTTTAGTGGCAGAAAGAAAGCAGCAGCAGCAGCAGCAGCAGCAACAGCAGCAGCAACAGCAGCAACAACAAACAACAGCAATCAGGTTTGTTTTTATAAGATCATAAACTTTGTTTTTTTTTTCTTTTTCATTTTTCATTTTTTTTTTTTTTTTTTTTTTGTTTTTTCATTATTAGTAGAGCGAGCGTCTTTTCTCACAAGTTGTCTTTTGTCGCATGGTATTTAGTATATGGCTATAATTTAAAGCAACAACAAGATAACAATTCATTTAAACATAGTATAATATAAAGAGAACTTCTTTCATACAACATAAGAATATCAGGGGGAAACAAACGTATACTAGAGCAGAAGCTACTAAAGATATTTTAATTCACTCTACGTCTAAATACTTTTCGATAATAATTTAATTGAAAGATTTAAATAAAACCATTGCAACTTAATTAACTTCTCATCTGTGCTTTTAAAAGCCCTCAACTTAGCGCGAGATTAACAATTATAAAGTGATGAATAATTTAATTTCATCTACCATTTGCGATCGTACTCAGAGCAACATGCCAGAGATGCCCTAAGTTACAAGGCTGTCATAAGCATTTTTTTTTTTTTTATTTGTGATTTCGACAATTGAAAAATCCTTGTTATGCAAAGTCATAACAACTGTGATCAGAAAATACAATCACAACCTCGTATGATTAGTGGCCGGTTATAAGGTAAGGCTACGCTGTTATGTTGAAATAACTTTGACTAATTAGTAAAATATATCCGCATTTATCTATTTATTTATTCGCATGAGTAGCAGAACAGGTAAGAACTTCGCTTGCCCATGCAGCGCTTATTTTAGATTCTCTCGTTAGCATTAAAAGTCCACAAATTTATTTGCCAAAGTTTAGCAGTTTACTCAGTTCTTTACTATCTTTCTATCTCTCTCTATACACACAGTTCCCGAGTAGAACTGCAGCCTAGTGAAGTAATTAAGAAGCGATCTTATAAAGCTAATATAAAAGGGATTCAAGTTCAAGTGCTGTAGATCAGAGTCGATGTGATACTCGTTCGTTAAAGGCATAATATGTCATATGTCATCGCCAACATAAATCGTTTCTAGTAAATAAAGTGTCTGAGATTCGAATAGACCCAGTTTCACTTTGTTTCATTTCATTTATTAATCATGATTTTTGCATAACGTATTGCGTCGCGGCTAAATCCCACAAAGAAGTTTCATTGCCCTCTATTTTCATTGAAATTCCAAAATATCCACAAGAGACGCTTAACAAACGAAAAATAAAAAAAAATAAAAATATATATATATATATATAGTATTAATGTAAACACAATCACATGACCTTATAGCTTTACAAAAAAAAAATAAATAAAAAATAAAAGAAACGATCTGTGTATCCCTGTTAGAAGGAATACTTGCCAAGTCGAACGAAAGTAAACGAAGAAAATTATAAAAGAATATGTGTTTTTTTTTTTTTTTTTTGTTGTAACGCATAAAAGATTTAACATATTTATTTCAAACTTTTATCACGGGTTAGCTAATATTTTTCGTTAAATTATATCACATAAGATTGAAAAATTTTTGCACAGAATCACTTATCCTATATATGTGCATGCATGCATTCTCATCAAGTAAACTTGCAAGACTTGACAAGTACAGGCCGTTAAATGCAAATATATATGAATATATAATATATGTGATGTATATAAATTATATAAACATGTACACACATACGCACATACATACAAACACATGCACACATACAAGCACACAAATATATATATATAGTTTAGATCAATCATTGTTGTTAAAAGATCCTGAGGGATATGGTGCGAACGAACCAGATTTGCACTAAAGATATACTAAGGCAGCGAAAATGCCTTTTCGTTGAAGGAATGGATGAGTTGAAATGCAAAATGCAAAATGCA
>NW_023998417.1:7203696-7213264 GCF_014805625.2 Glossina fuscipes
AAAAAAAGTATATTTTTCAAAGTCTTATCCATTGCTATACCTTTTCCTACTTTTCCCTATATCATGTGCCTTTGCCGCAAACTAGTTATCGAATTGTTTTCTTCACATATTCATACGAACCAAAGCATTGCTTAACAAAGAGGTGACCCATCGATGGAAATAAATAATAAGCGGAAGGACTTGGGCCTAGTGAATGAGCTGCATGAACTAGCGCTTGGCAATCGACTGCTTTCAATATGTAGCGAACCGGTTTTGAATCAAAGATGGAGGCACGGATGTACAAGTAAAAAAGTGCATTTGTGCTACTTTTTTTGAGTGCCGTTGACAAATTGATTAATTGTTGGCAGTAACATCAAACATTTCACCAGACTTTAACAACCCTCGGATCCCTCCGATTCTAATAAACATATAATGTCGTCAATTTTGTGGTTCTAAGATTCCCAAAGTAGATCCGCTTTTCAATCACAGTAGCGATACAACGTCGTACCGTTCAAGCGTAGAAAAAATTACTGTTGGCAAAAGCTCTTTTTTTTTTTGACTCACAACTCGGCAGGTTCAACGGTACTCCAAACTATCCAAGCTGTATGATAAGTTAAAAGTCTTTGTGAGATGTCAACAAAAGAAAAAATGGCGCCAATGATCCGGGTTGAAGGTAATTACATTCGAAACTAGAGCGATTTATGGGCAAATTCATGTTGGAACGCATAAGGTCGATTTCCTTTAAACATGTTTTGTAGAAGTAAAAGGACATGTATCAAGTTCCCAGGACAATTCAAGCTTCATTTCCTTTGAATATGATGTGAATTAGCTCACTGATCAGGAAAATATGCTAAATTGTGACTTATGAGCTAAGACAGACAAATGATATCACTTCGCTTACGAAACTATTGCATATATTAAGAAAGCTTCGACGACGAATATTTTTGTAAGTAAAAATGCAATGAGATTAAATTAGTTTACCCTCACACTGTGTAGTTAATGTGAAAAATGCACTGTACATCTATCTTGTGGAGCATTGTAATAATTTCTTATGAATTTTAAATATTCTACAAAGGAAGAAAAAGTACGTTGACGTTTTCGTTTTAGTTTTACGGTGAAAGTGAATAAAAAGCCTTATATACGAATGGAAGACAAGGGAAATTCCTTTTAAATCTTCTTAATACTTTAGACATATATATATATATATATATATAAGAGTAACATAAGCTTGAAGTCATAAGTTCAGAAAAAGGCTATCTGGGTTTTCCCAAGTGACGTTGGATGGAGCATCACGAAAGTTGCATAGAAGAGAGAAGAGGAATTCGAAATGCAAAAAGAAAAGAAAAAAAAGATAAAAATATATATAAATTATTTTTGCACTAAGGTAGCAACAGGTCAGTTTGTATTTATTACTTACACAGTTGCGAACATTTTTTTTTTTTTTTTTTTGGTATGCAGAAGGATGTATATATAACGCGTAAGAGAATGCAAAATTTCATTTTCTTTATACAGTGGCACATGAATGCAGAAAAGTATAATAACGCTTTACATATACATATATATATGAGTTATACACTGTCGAAAATATTGATCCAATGGCGATTATTTCGCAATTGAAGATAGGAACATAAAAGATTGCTATAGCAGATGAGTTAATCCTATGTGTGAAAGTTGATAAGTATGTAAAAAGAATTTCTACCAAAGAGTAGTTTTGCCACTCATAAAATAAGTTGTGAAATAATTTGAAACGCACACAGAACAATAAAATATTATACACGCAACTCTTTTTTACACGGTAGATGCGTTTCTTAAAAATCCGAGCAAAAAAAAAAAATCGTGTGAATTAGAATTGAAAAAAAAAATTTTTTTTTTTTTTTTGGTTCATACTAGAACAAGAAGTTTGTGTAAGGAAAGCGTATTATGTTATTTAAAAATCGTGTAAAAAAAGACCGCGCAAAAAAAGAGTTCGGTGAATTTACATTTTTTGTATTTAAAAAAGTGTTTTAGTAACGAACAGAGCAAAAATTTTTACTTTTAATACAATTTAATCTGACTTAATTAGTCATCTTTTAATGACCATCTGTTTGAGATGAGTTTTACTTTCTACTTTTAAGAAGAATTGAAGTTTCATTCAAAAACTTTTACTTATTTTCTTAGTGTCGTGTTTTTTGAAATACCCGATTTCTATTTCTTGACGACTAACATGCCCAAGTGAATCGAAAATACGCACTCGCCTTAAGAGCGGGCTATATGCAGACTCTACAAGATAATGGTTCCTTATTATTGCTTTTAATTACATTTTTTCTACAATTTTGTTATACATCAGAGCATTTTTTCGATCAAGATTTCTTAACTTATTATTATTATTATAAATTTGGCCAGAGAATAAATTCTAAGACTAAAGCCTTAAAGCACTACCGTCTAAGGTTTTCGGTTTTATTAAACCCTCTACTGCGCTTGAGATTTGAACCCACGACCATTGAGTTGCTAGTCGAGAGACTCTTGCCTACTCGGATGGACGCACGGACAAAGCGACGAACGGACATCGTGACGATTGGATACAGTGAAGAATAGGCTTAATGACTTGGCAATAGTGTAAGCAGAGAACACGCGAATAGAGAGGATAATTTTACTAATCGGCCGGACTACCGTAAAATAGAGCGGAAGGACGGACGGATCAAGAAAATGAATGCATTGTTAGACTTGTTGATGGGATGTTACTTTATTATTACGAATTATTGCAATAAACGAAGGACGCAGTTTTCGTCGGAATAACGAGTAGAGGGATAAGCGAATAAACAGGCGCCTAACCAAAGCGAAATCGATAGCGAATTTAAAATATTTTCTAATGCTCACTAAAAATTGAAAGAAATAATTAGAAAACCTTCAGTTAGAGCAGCAAATAAAGAAAAATGTTAGAATTGTAATTAGGAGAATACATAGTATAGATGAACAAGTCTAAAAAAATGATTTAGATAACAATTTCTGTGCTATTCAATTAACGACGTAAGATTAATCTTTGGATGACGCCAGAATTAAAAGATTATGCAAAGTAAATAAATGCTAATAACAATAAAAAAAAAAAAAAAAAAAAAAAAACAATAACTATCAGGTATTCATCATCATACTTAAGTAAAATGAAGCCAAATCATATCGAAAATATACACTTTGTCCGTTTTATATTACCACATAACATTATCTTGATATATTAATCTAACTGAACTGAACTTTTTTTCATCGTTCACAAATTTTGTAAATGGAATGTTGTAGGTAAAAAGACTTCAACTAAAAAAGGAAAAAAAAAAAAATAATAACATAAATTTTTGTCATCAAAAACTGGTCTATTTGTTCGAGAAGAAAAGAAAAACATTTACTTGAACTTCGAAATAACGAAAAAGAAAATATAACAAAAACTTCATCTTTTCATAACTAGAGGTTTTCGAAAGGATAAAAAGGAGTTTAAAAATTTCCAATTACTTTAGGTTTCACATAAAAGCAAATACCAATTTTTAACAATCATCTAACAATTAATTTAAATTTCAATCCACATCAGGCTGATTGAACGCAAATATGCCGGTCTTTAATAACACACCCCAAAAGGGAATGAATGAATAACGATCCAGTTTATATATAATTTTATGTTAAATTAATATGAAATTTGAATAGACTTGTTTTTTTTATTTTATTTTATTTTTTTTTTTTAATACATCTTGACTTTTGAGGGTAAATAAATGTGTTATGTTTTTTATTTTATAAAAAAATCCTCTCGCAGGCACATCTACTACATGCGTGGCTTATATTAAGTAACCCTTTATTGTGTTGATGAGCAATTTTGCCAGCATAGTGGGCCGAGTTTTTCTCAAAAGGATAACGCAAATATTTTCATTTCTACTCCAGTCACAAAATTTATCCTCTTTCTTTTTCCTTGTTGTTCAAGGGTTTTTTTTTTTTTTTTTTTTTTTTTTTTTTTTTTTTTTTTTTTTTTTTGTAAGTCTCGTTGTTTCTTCTATCTATCATATTTTTTGAAAAGTTTTTGGTTTTTGTGGCTTTATATTTTTTTTTTTTTTAACCTAAACTTTGTCCATTTATTCCACAGTTAAGACTAACACGATATCCGCTATAAATGTTATGCTTGAAGAGTTTTAAAAGCTCAAACGCATAGTTGAGCGTTTCAAGCGAGTGTCGACATGATATAATTATTATGGCGGACATAAAGTAAAGGATGAGAAATAAATGTTTTATTATTATAAAGAAATTTAGGTTCCATTATAGCTTTATTTCTTTGCTTTTTTTTTGATCAATGCACAAAGCATGAAATGAAAAATGAATTTGGAACAATTATCATCTTGAGAGTTTCAAATGCAAAGCGCAAAACTGGTGAAAAGCGACGATCAGTCTATTCGTCTGAAAGATTTTGGGTAAATTAATGAGAAAACTCGGTAAAGATGTTGTCCAAGCATAATTCATACCCAACACTTTTTGTAAATTTTACTCTTAACGGCGATTTGAAATATTTGAACATTGGCATGCATATGCACGAAAGTCCGCTTCGATCTGGTTTACATTGATCGGTGAGTTCGCCTCTAACTAATTATGCAAAACGCTATAACTAACAATAACATATAATCTTATATATAAACACACATGTGCACATATGCCTCTATATACATATATATATATATATATATATAAGCGTATATGTACAGCATATAAAAACAAACATTTAGAATGAACTTGAATTTAAGAGTTCGGTTATGTGTGAAAGAGAATTGTGATCATGAACGCAACAACCCCAAGAGATAAGCGCAATGCAGGCAAGAAAAGAGAGAGAAATGCGGAAAGAGAAATAAATGAATGGTGAAGAAGAGATTTCAAATGTAGACTTGGTTAACGATCTTGGATTGCAAGTGATGATGATTTACAGAAATTTGTAAACGCCAGTTAGCTGTGAAACAACGAGAAGAGCGCTACTTTCAACTCGCATTTAAAAATCAAAATTAATGAAATGTAAATTTGTAGAGAATCAAACCAGCGCCTGAAACATCATTGATTCTTCACTCTACAGACACTTTTTGTGCGGTAGCAGCAACAGCGGTAGCTTTTTTATCGTTTTGTGTGTGTAAAAAAAAAAAAAAAAACCCCAAAAAAAAAAAAAGAAAAAGAACTCAGCTGCATTATTTATTCGTGTTAATGTTTGTTTGTTGCTTCTGTCGTTGTTTAATGTTATCGTGGTGCTTTTACGTTAGACTCTTGTAAATTTTAAAATATTTAACCGTGCAACATAACAGACAGAAGCCGCATCCGCAACGCGAAACTCGGTGGCACAAATACACACGGCCAGCACCATCATCATCACCAAAACCAACACCACCACCACCATCATCTTCGCCGTCGTCGTCGTCGTCATCGTCATCGTCATCATCCTCATTCTCCTCATCATCGTCAACATCATCATCGTCAACATCAGCAAATGCACCACCAGCCACCGTTACTGGCAGCGAAAGCAGCAGTTGGTTTGTTGTTGTAGAGCAGTAGCACTTTAAGTACACAATTGCCGCATAGTAAACGGAAAGATCGCATTTTGAAAGTGCATCGGTGCATGAAAAAAGTGCTTTCATTGAAATTTTAATGAAATTAAATTTTTAAACGTGTCGTTGCTGTTTTTCTTTTCTTTTTTTTTGGTTCTTTTTTTTTTTTTTTAAGTTGAAAAATAGATATATATATATATATATATATATAACGTTTACTTAACGAACGTTGTACGTTGTACGTTGAATGACATATATATTGTGAAGTGTGTAAAAGCTTTGTTAATAACACACACAAAAGCAGATAATAATATAAATTATTAAATATTTTAAATAAAAAGGTGAGCTAAAATCATAAAACTGCTTTTAGTTAATAATAAACATTTTAAATATACATATAGAGGAAAAAGAAAAAAAATTGATAGAACAAAACTAGATTAATATCTAGCTCTGTCAAATTTCTATGAAAAATTCTATGAAAAATTGTTTCATATATGTAGTTTCGTTTTCATTATTTCCCATAATGTAATGCAGTCAAGAGCACAATTGCAAAAAGAAAAAAAAAAAAAAAGAAGAAAAAAAAGTCAAATCATTTACAAAAACAAAAACGTAAAACTTAAAACCAGTTCTTAAAGCAACAAAAACAACAAAAAGATAAATTGTAGTAAAAAAAAAAAAAATAAAAAAACACGAAAAGAATCAGATACAGATACACGGACGCAGAGAGACAGAGCGAAAGAGAGAAAATAGCGTAAGCATACAAAATATGCATAAAAATGAAAAAAAAAAAAAAATGTTATTTCAGTACAGGTCGGCGTTCGTATGTAATTTTGTTTGTCCCAACCTAAAAATCTCTTCATATGTTACAAAAACAAATACGAGTAAAAGAAATCTTTTTTTTTTTTTTGTTTCTTTTTATTTTCCTTTATTTATTTTTTTTTTTTCTTAATTTTACCCATACAAAGAGAGATATGCCTAGGTAACGCTTATACGTGTATAAAGTAAACAAGTTCGTATGTGTTTTTATGTTGTCTGTTTTTATGTTGTCTGTTTTTTTTTTCTTTTTTTTGGGAGAGCGCAAAAGTGTGCTTATCGTGTTTTGCATATTACCATGTTTATGTGTGTATTTGATTGGATATGTGCATGGTGGTTCTCTTTTTCTGAAACATATTCAAATTAAAAAAAAAAATTTTATTTTAGTTTGTATTTGTGTTAAAGTATAAAAAAAATGTCGAGTTTGAAAAACTCAAACTTAAAGACATCAATATCGATAAAGTGCTAATGATCATCATAATGATCAATAGTCAACAAACAATATATTCATGCTTCAGTATGTATAGACATATCTATACATATGTATGTAAACATGTCGCTTTGCATAATGAGCTTCAGTACAACAAGAATTTCACTGTTTTGAAAAAAAAAAGTTTGAAATAAACGAATAGAACAGTGTGTAGAGCAACACTTTGTATGAGAAGAAAGAAACTTACTTTTCCTGCTCTGATTGAGTGACACGAGTCTATTGAAAATAATTTTTTCTCGATATTCATCAATTTTTTCAACAAGGTCTCTAATGAATGTATTTATGTACGCTTCAGCAACGTTCAACGCTCAATGCTCAATATCAAGTAAACACTTCTTATGCTTAATAGTTGCCTCATAGATATAGACTTTAATAGTTTGTTTAATGCTATTGACTAGCGTATGCAAACAAATTTTTAGTCATTTTAATTACATCTATTTGTTCGTCCGTCAATTACGTCGTTGCTACTATCGTTTATTGCCCTATGGCAAACGAAAACTAATGTTTGTTACGTTTCTTTTTTTGTTTTTTTGTCTGTAGTCGCATATTAATTTCGTAAATGGCTTTTGATAGTCTACGAAAGTGTCTAAAACTAATAATAAATGTCAGGATTTAACATTTTCTAGATCATTTCAGTATGAATATAGTTCCAAGTCACTTCAAATTGCAGAAAATTCAAACACTTGACCTAATAATTTTATGTTAAGAGCATTCCGTGGTCATAGCTCTAGTGTACTTCATTCGATCGACTTTAAATTGTAATTGTAATTTCATTATAAAATTTCCTAATAAGAAAAAGTTTTTTTTTTTTTTGATTGCTTTTTAAACAAAAAAAATCTTGCTCTTCATAAAAGAAAGCTATCGAAAATCGGCTATAAAAAATCCGGTAAAAGCAAGAAAATCTTCAATGTTCCTTACATGGAAGTTCTATTATAAGATTACAATGTTGAAAGTTCAAGACAATAGATTGAAAATTGAGGCACGCTAGAAACACGGCCAGATCGACAAGAGAAGGAGTTTCAAGAGAAACCTAACGAAGTTTGAAGTATACTCGAATACTTGCGTTTTTGGATTATTATATAAAACCTTTTGCATATTATTCTTGAACATTTAAGCCATTACTTACAAAAAAAAAAAAAAAAGATTAAACAAAATCCTTACAAGTTAGTATTAGTTCCTTAAGACGCTAGCTGGTTGACTGATTGCTAAGAATACGCAGAGAGCAAAACCGTTAATCGATACCTAAGCGTAGTTATATTAAAAACTTATACCGGCATCTAAGAAATAATATTGAATCTCCAGTTCTTCAGCTTTGAAATTTACTTACTTGAATTCAGAACTAGTTAACAATCGTTACTTTACCATTAATCATCACCATTAATATACCATTAATCGCTATCTATAATTGCCAGATTATAGGCTAATATTCTTTCTTTGAGTATAAAAACAATTTGTATTAAAAAAAAAAAAGAAAAAGAAGAAGCAGATTTTTTCAACTAAGCGTAGCGAAGCATTAAACGATCGCAGCAGACCAATTAGTATAATGTGCTTGCGTACGGACATTACGTCATAAGCGAATTCAAGTTCTTGATAAGACGCATAATTGCAATGTTTTCTGAATGCTTTGCTTTGTTTTATAAAGACCCACTTATTGCGTGTATATGTATAAAAAAGAGTGATAAAAATTAAAGAAAGGGAAGCAAGCAAAAATGTTAGACATTTGTAACGGCCTTTAAGTGAACCTTGGCGTATCAATCAACCTAAAGGAATGAAAAAAAAATTATCGCAAATTCAGTTTGTTGCAAGTGTGCTAAAGGAATTGAAAGAAGTTATTTTTGGAAAAAATGTTTTTATAGCATTAGCCTACAATAAATATGCGTTAGTGTGTCGCGTTTTTCTTAATAGATGCCTTTATGCCTACCAGAACGCTTTAAAAGCTTGTGGGAAAATTTGTAATGTTCGCGGTAGAAATGCTTTAACCAAAAAGCAGAAAACAACCGGCTTCCTAGATTCCTCTCTCGAAATTACGCTCACGTTTTTAAAAAAAAAAAAAAACAAAAATAATTCTTTAAAACTGTGAGAAAGACTGACATTTCTTCTTATGACATCGCTTCAGAACTACACATTAGCCGCTAAACAATTTTCAACCACATGCACAAGACTATATACCAAAAGAAGTTCAACATATGAGTGCCACATTAATGAACTGAATCTCATTTCCAAATCGTTGGAACTGGTGAGAAATCAAACCGAGTAATTTTTGTAGAGATTGATAACAATCGGTCCGTATAGGACATTAATGGGTAAATGGTAAAGGTCAGGCAATGTCTTGCGTGTCGCGGCTTTGGAAGGGAATAGGGCATTATCATCCGGTCGGATGAATAATCGCACTCTCTACTATTATCAATTAATGCGCTTAAGGAGCGAAATTGATCTTTACCCTCTATCAAGACAATTCCAGACCATATATTTTTAATGACTCGGGAAAATTGGACAGAGCTTGGCGCATACACAATCTATCCTCGACTTTGTCTCGTCCAATCATTATTTGTTTCGCTCTTTGTAGAATTTTCTTAAAGGTGTAAGGCTGACTTCAAATTAAGTCTGTAAATATGTTTTCCTTCAGTGTCTTTGCTTAGAAATTCTAGTATTTCCATAGGTAATCGAATAATGATTTTATCAGAAAATTGCTAAAAAGTCTCTTTATCATAACGGTACATTTTTAGTTTAAAGAATTTTATTGAAAAGATAACAAAAC
>NW_023998417.1:7213664-7232509 GCF_014805625.2 Glossina fuscipes
TTTTTTTTTTACAGTTAACTAAGGAACGTAAAGGAAAAAACGGATTACGTATTTCAAGGATATTACAACTTAAGTCACTCAAGTAGGTTAATAGTAAGAGGCAAACCATAATTATGGCTGTCTTTGGTATGGTATCAGCCGTATCAGGCTTTATAAAAATCCGTTATTTATTGGATAAAGCTGTCATCGATAATATGGTGTTTCGCTGTCACTATAGAATTACGACTGCCATCTTATTTGTCTGCTGTATCATAGTAACTGCCAACAATTTAATTGGTAAGTCTTATAAATGCACTCAATGCTATATATATATATATATACAAATGTACAAGAGGAGCTCTCTCTGGTAACACAATCCATTACAATAATATAAACATAAATATATGCCACTGCAAATTGTTCATATAATATGTATATATGTATATATGTATGTATGTATACATATGTACATGGAAGGAGAAATGTACAAAAGTAAATATTACGGAAAGCAAATGAAATAATAAGCATTGGATATGTGAGAAATGAGTACAGAAGCATTAACACGTCTTCGTTTTCTCATTTCATGTAAATTTATTGAACGTTCACGACTTATTAAGCTTTCTATGTGATAATTAGTTTCACAATTACACAAGTATTTGTTGTTTATTTACATATACATGGGTACTAGAACGAATATATACATGTATGCATAATTTAACTTTTTGTACCTCATTCTACTAAAACCACAAACTGTCAAACATATTGTCACTTCAACTGAACGCCAAACTCATTTCAATATCCATAAGCGAGTGTAATATGATATCAAAAGACTGTAAAACTCATTCTCGTAATCGTAATCGTACCGTGTATACATATGTTTTAACTTTAAGTATTGATTTTTAATATCTACCGCTGAACGAAAGGTGGTCTGCACAAACTCTTTGCAATACTCACGAGGACGTTTCAGACAAATCTTATAAAGTGTGAATATTCCAATATCATAAAATCTGAATCGATCAAAGTATGTCCGTTCATCTATGTATAATGTCTGCGGTAAAGATAGTCAGTCTCCTGGTGACCGCAAAAATGAAGATATCGTTCATTGAAGGTTTTAGTCAAAGCACACGCCACACAGAATATAATAAACTGAAAACCAGTCTTCTGTTTAAATTTTATGCTCGTTACTCTTAAACTAGAATAAAGATAAGATTAAAGACGTCGACTTTTAGGAAAGAAGGTGGGTAGAAAAAATTCGGCCATAGCTGAATATAAGTTTTTTGTTCATTTCATATTTTTTTTAGTCAGATTTGTAACCGCAAAAATAAAAACGTTTGGATCAGCTATTTTCTTCTTCTTCTTCTTATTTTTTTTTTTCTTTTTAATGACCGCATTCGTATTTAATATTCAATCTTCAATAACACTGGTCAAGCTTATGATTGATATGATTTTCTGCAAGGGCAGATTATTATAATAAACTGACATAATTTCAACGCACTTATGAAATAAATCATTTTTCCGATTTATCATGAATAAATGTGTGAATCATCAAAACGGAAAAGTTAAATTCATCTCCAAGCGAAGTTTTAGATAATCATCATCGCAAACAAATCAACATGAATGAGATGAATATTTTTTGGGGATTTTGGAATTTTTCCAAGGAAATTGCAAACCGCTTAACTTCAATCCCTTAAGTAACTTTTTAGTAAATGCGAGACCTCAAAGTCATTATCAAATGTAATTTGCGTCCATAAGTGTAGAGCGTATGCGACATATTTCAATATTTAATCTTATTATTTTTTTTTTTTTTTTCACTCTTTAATGACACGTTTTATTGGAAAGCATTAATTAATACTACAATTGAAATTAAATTTGTTTTTTTTTTTTTTCTTTACATCAATAAAACCTTTTTAAAAACATATTTCCCAAATGTAATAATATTTTAATGGCCTTAAGCGATGAGAGCATTTTTACCAGTTTTACCGTTCTGTTGTTTGTTTCGTCCTTTAAACTCTCTAAATTTACTTAACGCTTAAAGTGTTTTTGTGGTTTTGTAAATTGAAAATTTTTTTATTTTTTTTTTCATTTTAGTCTCGACATTCATCCCTCCGTCGTTCTGTTATTGGTATTTTCAAATATGTAGAAATATTTATATGAAACTAACTACAACCTGTTACATGTTGAATAAAGCTAAACGTATACAATCATGTTAACGGATATAAAAATTTTATATAAATATATAAATTTATGTACAAATTTATATATTTAGTTCATTGTACATCTCGAAGTGATGTGAGATTTGTCGCCACTACATACAACGTGTAAAAATTCAGCATGAAAATCATACACACTGATTATGTGCTTATAGATATGGGAGATTTTCTCGAACACGAACACGAACACAATTTTATAGAAATTATATAAAAAATGCAAGAGACAAGGCTTGGCGTATATGGGCGATAAACTCATTGTGGTACAAGAGAGAAGATTTTTTTTTTTTTTTTTGATTTGAAAAGAATTCTTTAATGGTCAACATTAATCGTGGTTTAAAACGAATCAAAACTCATATTGTGGGCTATGGTTTACGATTAAATTGTCTAGATTAGGGTATAAGGCATTCATATAAGCACGTCGAAAAATTGGTCCAGTCCTAATCATGTCCTTGTATAAAATTTCATGAAAATATCTAAAAAATATTGGGCTATAGATGATATACAAGAGGAGAATCGAAGACGGACAGAGGGACTGACAAGCGTAAATCGACCCGAAAAGTGAATCTATTCTTAAGAATGAATCTAATTCAAGTTCTTTTTTTGGTGTTATATACATCCACACAAGCCCTATATAACCTTCGACCACAAACTGTGCCGGGCATGTTGTAAGAAACGAAAAACATATACGCAAATTTCTTAGTAGTTGATGCAGTATAGAAGTGTACGATATTTGAAACCATATTTTTTTCAATAGTTTGCAGGTAATTGCAATATAAATGAGAAAACATACTTTGCTTATTAGGCTAAATTATTGTTACATATTAGCTTTCGCTTTTAATAACCCTACGAAACGATTAGGATAATTTCAATACGGCATATATTACAAACGGATTTTCAATTTCATTTTATTATACCCTACATCAATTGTGGTATAGGGTGTATTAAGTTTGTGCGACGTATGTATGTAACACTCAGAAGGGCTTAAAATATACCCAACTTTTATTATACCAATCAATTCGGAATTATTTTCTGTTTCAGTACATTCGGTACAGTGACGTTCTTTGACCCGAGGACCACTTTTCCGACCAATTCTCGAAGATATTACAATTTTTAAAATTTCTCGACAAAAGTCTTTCAGCTTTTTAAATTGCTATTGCTTATTGGAAATTTCGATCGGCTGGGCAAATTTTTTTAAGCTTGCCTCTCTTATAATTAACCGTTGCTACGAAAACTGAATCTTTACATGGTAAGAGTATTAAATGGTGAAAATTATTTCATAATAGTAAATTGACAAAGAAATCATCTTTACCAAATTCGGACCACGCGGGGTCTATAAAGGGGTTCTCAAGAAATGTAAATACCTATACCCCAAAAAGGCCTACTAGCTAACGGTTTTTCATGAAAATTTGATTATGACAGTAATTTGACATAAAGATTAAGTGAACCAAATTAGAAACGCATCGCACTATTTCTTGGACCCTACAATGATAATTCTTTCTAGCGCGCTTACTATGATAGCATAAAATCAATAATGAGTTGCTTTAGTTGCGGAGCAATACTGCAACAAAAACAGAAAGTAATAAGCAGTTAAGAAATAATATTTCTAGAAGCCCTCTTTAGAACGATTTATTCGCAATGATTTTTCCCGCCATTCGAGATGTTTTCAATTTCAACTCAAGGCTACTTCTTCTTTCCTTCCTTCTCTATCTGTAATTTGTTCTGATTACAACGCGCAGCGAACAGAAAAATTTTGAAAAAAAAAAAAAATGTAATTTTGACAGTCTCTTACTGCAGGATCACAGAGCATTTTTCGCAGAAAGTTATGCCTACTAGTTTGGATTTGAATATATTTAAAATTAAAGCTGATGCAAGGCTGTTTTGCTGTAAAATCATTTAAGACGTCATAGTTGCTAATGAAACGTTACATTGCCCTCAACAGATTTTTAAAGATAATAAATTTTGTGAAATTATGTAAATGAATATAAACAAGTAAGAAAATTATAATCGATCGTGACCGAATCTCTTATGCCCAATAAGGTTACCTTAAAAAGGACTAAAAAAAAAAAAAGAAAAAAGTAAAAGAACTATATTTTCTTGCTCTACTATAGGAAGTGGACGTGGCAGATTTTTTTTTTCCATTTCCAAAATAAAAGTTTTTGTCGCATAGGCATGTGTTGTACGCGTGTTCTTTTCAAATTCTTTTGCAATTTCGTAGGCGAAATTTTCAAAAGGGGAGAATTGATGATGAACGGACGACTTTGAAATTGGCCTAGAATTTATATACCTCATCGGGTTGCTGGAACTCATAGAATATACGTGATTCATGAGTAATGAGCAAAAAGCCCATTGTCTATTCCTTTTGAAAAAAATTGGTGTTCTCGCTTCGCGTAGCATTGTAGGCGTGTCCATCTACTCATTTGACCCATTTTCAATATCAACTTGCTTTCAAGACCTTTCAATATTTCTATCAAATTTGATAAGTTCATTATTGAAGTCAGGCAGGCGAAGGTCTACAACAGACATCATACGTACGACGTACAGGAAGGAGATAATTACTTCCTCTTGGGCAAATGTTTTGACAAAATGAATATACCACCCCCTTGGCTTGCGGTGATGGGTATAAAAAAGAAAAAAACATCAATTAAGAGAAGTCATTGTTTTAAAAAAATCCAAGTTATTGTTTAAAATAAATTTTAATTAGTTTATAAATGAAATGTCATTTCCCCTGAAATCCAATTATATGATATTTTGTAAATTCTATTCAATAATTAAAGCAAATTTAATTTACTTTTTTATTCTGTGCATAAATTTAAAATTTTACTACACTTTAATATCACCTGCTTTTACTGCTTCAATCTTCGCAAATAGCAATTATAGTAAATATTTAAAGAAGACGCCACAAAACAAAAGTATGCTTCAAACATGTACTTGCAGCAACAAAGAACTTTACTTGAAATGATATAAAACAATAAATATTACAATAGCGCTTTGCAGTATCCTATATATGCATATATATGTATATAATATAACACATAGATATGTATAATTTTATATGGATGGATATCTTCTGTCTTCGTGTTCTTAGAGTTGTTTTTTTCTTTTTTTTGTATTACTTTTTATTCAACATACAATGCTTAAAATATTTTCTACGATTCATTACACTTTTGAGAGGCACGCAGGCAGGCAGGCAGGCAGGCATATGTTATTTTATGTTGTTTGAAAGACACCCACATGCTGTGACGAAATAAATGGATGCATCTATGTAAGCTTGAAGATGCTAACTTAGACTCATAGATATATATATATATATATATATATATGTGCAAATTACGTTCAGTAACTGTAGCAGCATAGTAAAGAGCTACGTTCCTGCTAAGAAGAATTTTGACTGTCCATCTATTTGGGTATATGGATAGAAAAGAAAAACTTGCTTTCATTATTATTATTATTATTATTATTGTGGGCGTGTTAGTTGACTTATTGACATCATTTGACATCATGTATTTTCGTCATAACATTCATAAGACATAAGTCTTATAAACGAAATAATTCCAGATACTTCGGTATTTATGACATTTTTTCAATTTTTCATTTTTTTTTTTTTTTTTGACTTTCTTAGCACACTTAAGGATGGATCGATCAACTTAATTAAGCCGAGTATGTTCAGTTTTTCAGCTCAATTCTTAGGATTCTTTTCTTTTTTACACTGCGATTATAAGCGGACATACAGACAGATGTGGCCCAAATATTCTTAATGAAGAATCGATATTTGCTTTGCCGATTTCTTGTAAATCTTTCTATTACAAATAGAAAGGGTCTGTCTCCCTTTTACAACAACAACATTAGAAGGTTTAATCTAAATGGATTATAAGCAAACTTAAAGTGAACTTAACTTTAGATTTATAATAAAATGTAAGCTTAACTAACTAACTGTATTTGATGCGACGAGAGAGAACGTTTGCATGGGGAGATTGCGATTTGATGCTTTGCAAATTGGATACGCTTGCAAAAATTTCACTCTATATTACCATTTTAATAATAATAATAATAATAATCATAGAAAATGATGAGTGACGTTGTCATGCATTTTGACAAGATTGCTTTTATTAAGAAGAACACAACCCCGTAGATAAATGAAGATTGTTTTTATTAAATAAAGTTACTTATTACTTATGATGCAGTTGAACTTTGCAGTTCAAATGTTTAACTGACTGACTACTAATGTACACGTAATTGCATCCATAGACAATAATCCTAAGCTCATGAACTAACATTTACCACTAATTCCAACGTTTAATTGAGATTTTCTTCCATCTAAGGATGTGTGTGTGTGTATGTGTATGTGTGTGTGCAGCAAATGCTTTAAATCATTATAAAATATTATCAAAGATAACGAAATTGTTTGTGAAAATCAAACATTGTTTCGCAATTAATTGTTTACGAACGCATGCATTTGCATTCGATTTCACACACACACACACACACACACACCTCACACTATTATTATTGTTTGTTTTCTTTACCCACAACTAGCAAGTAATTATTATTATCTTGCTTAAATTCCACATACATATTAGAAATTTTATGCTCTTGGGCAATGCTTATGACAACTTGTATCGATCACTTTTTCAGTTTGGAGATCATATATTGGACGTACGGTGCGGTACAGTAACATTTATGTGGAAATTTCTCCCGAAATCAATTTTAGATCGAGTCTTAAATGTCTAGCAACTCAAGAAGATAAATAATAATTAGAAGATTTTTTAATTGCAAAGGCAGTGCAACTTAGACGGACCTAACAAATATTTTCGTATATAATTTGGTAACTTTGCGAACGACTTCTTTCAATTGGTTTTTGCGGTCAATTTTTTAAAGTTTATACTATGTAATGGAAACTAAGGACAAACTTTGCAACATTTCAGTTTTTCATCTTTTTTTCTTACAAGCTTTAGGTTTGAAACGCACAGAAAAATAGAAAAAAAGAGTAGGTCGACTAAGAATCTTGCTAGAGACACCATAAAGTTTTTTGTTTAAAGGCGATTTTAAAAATGTTTTACTTTTACATTCACACAATAACAATTTTTTCATTTTTCCTCTGGGTGGACGGTAATAAAAGTAAGAGGAAACACAAAACCTATTTTTTTTTTTATAAATTTCGAAAATGAATTTTAATAATATTTAGTACATATGCAACGAGCCAATACAAGAGCCTAAACTTCTTCCAAATTTACTTTACATGTTTAAAATAAATCTATCATTAATTAATTTCTAGCATCGAAAAATAGCTTAAAAATCTGAATTGAAAGAAATGATGAGAGAGTGTTACAAATGACGTAGATATTTACATCTGTTAAGCATAAACATCTATAATTATTTGGCGAAGAGATCAAAAATAGATATATATTCGGTGTATGCAGATATCATGATCGACTGTCTATAGTCTCCTTATCAGAAGATTTATTAATTCAAACAAGAGTTTTTAGAGCTTTCATGATTTAGGATCAATCAGGGTCACCGGAAATCAACAAGTAATTGCAAAGTGCGACTGTTATGTCGGCACACCCGAGTTCAACCCTCAGTGCGGTAAACTATACTTTAATTATGATCGATAACTGTAGGGTGTATTAGGTCGCGGTAAACACATATCACTTACCGAGCGAATAGAGGCCGTTCAGCCTGAGGTTAGTTCCGCTCTTTTCGTCTTCACACTTCTTTCTAACTATCACCGTTTTACACTTCTAGTAGACATCTCCTAAGTGATTGGCCAAAAAAAAACAAAAAAAGGAAAATCTTTAATATTTGGAGTCCTTAGGGAATTTCCTCGAAAGTAGAGAAAAACAAGTTCCGAAACGTTAAACTTTTTCGGACTAGAAGTAGGATGTATTGCATTGCATGTATGAGTAGAGTTGCATTCTCGTCACGATCTTCAAAAATTTCTGTTTACAAAAAATGCGCCCCAGAAACACTATCTCCCCTCAAAAGAAAGCAAAGGCGTATTAAAAACCTCGGAAGATACTTTAGTTAGTTTTGATTTTTGGTTTTTTTCTGTGGTTTTAGAAAACATAAATTTTCAATATTATAATTTCAATTTTACATATAGAGTAAATGAATTTTTTTTTTTGACATCTTTTTACTATAATTCCAGGTGATCCGATATCATGCATAAATGATGGCTCCATACCTATGCATGTAATTAATACCTTTTGCTGGATTACTTATACGTTCTCGATACCGGGGCAACAGCATAGGCAAATTGGTACTGAGGTAGCTGCTCATGGTTTGGGTAATGAATTCGGTCAAGAGAAACGATATCATAGCTATTATCAATGGGTACCTTTCGTATTGTTTTTCCAGGTAATCAAATGAATTTTTTAAGAGAGAACAGCGATAAAAAAATTGATGAAATTTTAATATAATTTTAAGGGTCTTTTATTCTATTTGCCGCATTGGATTTGGAAAAGTTTAGAAGATGGGAAAATGCGTTCGATTACTGACGGTTTACGTGGCTTAATTACTATGCCCGAAGATTATGGGAAAGAGCGAACAAATCGTATCATTAAATATTTAATCGATAGTTTAAATTCTCATGCCAGCTATTCATTTGCTTACTATTTTTGTGAAGCTTTGAATTTTGCCAACGTTATACTTAATATATTTTTGGTGGATAAATTTTTGGGTGGTGCTTTCATGACCTATGGTACCGATGTTATAAAATTCTCTAATATGGATCAAGATAAACGTTACGATCCGATGATTGAAATATTTCCACGTTTAACGAAATGTACCTTTCATAAATTTGGCCCTGGCGGCTCGCCGCAACGTCACGATACATTATGCGTATTGGCTTTAAATATTTTAAATGAGAAGATTTATATATTTTTATGGCAAGTTAAAATGAAATTCAACTCAAAAAAAAAAAATAAAATATATATATATATAAATATATTTTTCCAATATTTATTTAAATACTTCTTTTAGGTTCTGGTTTATTATTTTATCAGTTATTACCGGTGTGGCATTAATATATTCATTTATGGTGATTACGATGCCAACAACGCGAGAAACTATTATTAAACGTTCCTATCGCTCGGGTCAAAGTAAAGAGATCTCGGGCTTAATCAGACGTTTAGATGTAAGTATTTTTCAATTTATTGATGATTATCTTTTTTATGTTTTAATTTTATTTTTTGTTTTTTTTTTAGATTGGTGACTTTTTGATATTACATTTCTTGGGTCAAAATGTCACCAGAAAAGTCTATTGTGAAATGATACAAGAACTATGCAATTTATTGGGCAATTCTAGAACGCCTTCAGCCCCGTCTACACTAGAGATGCATCCAATTTATCCGCAAGTTGATAATTTCGGCAAAGAAACTGAAACATAAATTCATGTAAACTTTACGATAAGGCATCGCGTATCAAGCATTGCAATTGGCATTCCATAGCTGCTGTCAAACGCATACATATTAAAAAAAATATTAAAAAGAATAAAAAAAAAAAAAAAAAATCGGAGAGAAAAATTAGGTTACGATCGAATATCCTAGTAGCTACCGTAAATTGTTATTTAAAAAAAAAACTCATTTATTCATCATAGAAGTAGGGGCTCTTTACGAATAAAAATGCCATTAAGGAATGCTTACATATATAAGGTGTTAAATGCAAAAATATAGTATAGTCTGGGTTACTTTTTGTGAAGGAAACCCGTACAGAGTGTAAAGTGTAGAATTATAATAATCCCGATTTATTTCGAGTTATCGAAACTCAATTTTCCATATCAATCAATCTGACAACTCTCTTTAAATTATAAAATATATATTAATGGACGCGCTTCTCCGATAAATCACATTTTTTTGGCAATTTCTTAAAGAGAATATTTTTTGCACATATCTGTCTGATCCCTAATAAATTCAACTAACAGACGGCCGGATGGACGTGTACTGGTCAATTCAAAAAAATTTCATTCGTAGACATCTGCCAAAATAATTTAATTCTTGCTATTCTCTTATTCATATTTTTTAAGGATTTTAAGATGAAAAGTTAAATTTCAAATCTTGTCGGATATTATGTTTGAAAGGAATTTTTAAAACGGCAAAGGACTGTAATTGTAGATTTGTGTGCAGTCTTTATTTCATTTTGGCTTTTCTGAGATCCGCGAGAACAGTGCAATTGATATCTTAACGAGTGTGACGAAACAATCTTAAAAATTTTTTTTTTTTTTTAAATTAATGTTAGTGTAAAAAAAAAAAAATCACTACTAATTAATATGAAAAATTATTTAATAAACGCCATTTTTAGATTTAAGAATTTTTAATGTTAATCCATTAGTGCCTGCGTTTTGGCTTTTTCCCCCTTTTTTTTTTTTAAATCCTATGGTCAACTGATTGATGATAGATGATGGAGAGAAAAAATAAAAGGGGAGGAAGAGGCTTAAAGGAGTATTTATCTTTGGGCATTAATGGTTCGATTTCATATTAAATTTAATATACGTCAAATATGCATTTTACATAAGTTTCGATTTATATATAAATATGCAAAATGCAAAAAAATTTATAATCTTGAATAGTAGCTAAGTTTTATAAAATTTTAAATGATTTACTACTTTAAATGTGAAAAGTAAAAACAAAAAGTATTGTGATTATGCTAAAAAAAAAAACACATAATATAACAACATTTTTCAATTATTATTATTTTTTTTTCTTTTTTTGAATTTTTTATAATAAATATGTATGTACGTTTTTTACATTTAAAAATAATTGATCTTTAATATCACTAACCTGTTGCCCCAATCAATTTTCGATACGACGGTCATTTGTAATTCTAAAGTTTGATCTTGTGTTAACGTTGCACCCAGTAATTCGCGTCTGCTCTCCAATATCGAAAGCATTACTTTACGTAATGTATTAAATTTATATGCTTCACGATCCTGAAATATGAATAAATCGATATTTTAACTATATTTAGGTACTAAGAACAATGCAGCATACCACGAATAATTTCTTCCATATTTCCGACCATTCCCGTAATACTTGTGTACACTCAGCAACAACTGGGTCAATTTTCGTTAAATCTTTCACATGTATATAAGTTTTTGGAAATATGCCTACAGCCCGGGATTTCCGCGGGCAAGTGCCACGAAACCATTTTGGACATTCTTCTAATATTTCTACGGAATCACCAACGTCCAGAGGAAGACCAAATTTAACATCGCCATGCCAATTGTGTAGCGCTGGAAAATTATTAATTATTAATAAAAATTCATTTATTAATATAATAATAAAATACAAAGGAAAAATGATCAATGTAATAGTGCAGGACGTTGAAGAGAATTAAGATAAACGTTTTCATACAATAGATTGGTCTTAGCAAGCATAAAACATGCATTGGTTCGGTTGCTCGAAATCGAGCAAACAACACTTTGCCCTTTGTTTGTTGGCCGACAGCAATTCTACAGTCAAAACATTTTTCAAACGAAATGCTTTTCAAGTAAAATGCTATAAACTCTCTATTTGTTATGGCGAGTCCCGAAACCACAATTATAGAGCTTGTTCAATATCAATGACCATTAATCGGTCCCTGGTTGTTTTAAAATACATCCAATAAAGACACGGCTCCTGTTTGTTAAACATTGTCGGCAAAAAAAAAAAAAAAAAAAAAAAGCGAACATATTTTCTTTTGTTCGCTACATCTACTAACCAAGAATAGGATAATTTTGTAATCGAGATATAGCATAAGAGATCCCCTAATAATGCTGAATATATACTTAAGCAGTGTTCTAATCTATTCAAGCAGATTTAATTAAACCTTTTTGTTCGTCCGTCTTTCTCTCTGCTTGTAGGTAGTCTTCCTAATTTCATAAAAATCGTAAGTCAATTTGATTTATATCTCATTTACAGATAAGCAGAAAGTACTGTATTATTACATTTAATCTTCTCGAGAATCAAGTATAAGGCGGAAAATTTCAAAAATCGTTTAACATTCACGCAATTTTAATCTTTACAAATAAACCTTTAAAGATATCGAAAAACTTTTTGCGAAACAGTTCAACGACATTAATATTTTAATTTATATAACTGCTGTTAATGTAAAGGCAAACTTCTGCATAAAGTGCTTGAACATTTTTAATGATAAAGAAATGATAAAATTATGTATATAACTAAATCTTAAAAAGTATGCTTAAATGAGGCACAATAATAATAATAATGATGATGATGATGATGATGATGATAATCAAATTGAATAATTAAATTGTTTAAGTCCAAGTCTTTTAATATCGAACTCCCAGTTTAGCAAAGCTTCTTATGATTAATTAATTTTGAGAGTGTAGTCAGTCAAGAGTCCTTGATTAATAGCATCGTACTTAATTACTAATAAAGTTGATAATTCATTCATTTGAAAATTCATTCACTTCATAGATAATTCATTCATTTGAAAATGATTTCTATAAAGAATTCCTTGATGTTAAGAAAAGAAGAGATTTTCGAGTTTTAATCAGAGCCTCGGTGTTAATTATTTTCTAAGGCCAGCTTTCTGCGAAGATATCAAATTGAAAAAGTCGTCCAAAAAGAAAAATATCAAATTTTTGTTGGAGTGCCATTTCCAGAGAAGCCCTTTGCCAAGAGCAGGCGATATTTTCTAGCTTGAGAGTACCAAGCTTTGTAAACGGGCGACTTTGTGGTGATTGGTTTCCTTCGAAATACCAAATTTCAAACCTTCATCTCATAAAAGAAATATTCCCAAGTCCGTTTTTCGTGAGACACTGTGATATGTCTTGCAATCGCGCTATTGAAAAGCCAGATCAGCGAAATTCGCTTTCGGAAGAATTTCTACTCAATTTCTATTTTATGTTTTTAACGAAAAAAGAAAACACCGCCTAACCGTGAATACGTTATTTCAATGTTCTCGTCTTTGCCTATTCAAATATATTGCTATTGATTAAAGACTACAAAACCACTATTCAAAGTTGTTTGCCAACTTCAATTTTTATTGCCAATTATATAGGCTGGCTATCATTGTATAAATATTGGAATTTTCAAAAGTATGTCACAAACATGTATTAAGGATGCAAACGAAAAGATCTTGAAAAAAAAAAAAAAATTTCCTAAGAAAAGTTAGAATACACTCTCTAGAATACTTTAGATTTTAGATAAAATATTTTATAACACTTTCACGTTGTAATAGTTCCTAATATACATGCTTGCTTGCTTGCTTGCTGCTTCTATATCCCTTTAAGGAATTTGGATTATTTGAATTTTAATTTCGTATAAAATGAATGGGTAAAGAAAGCCGCAAAGGAAATGCAAAATTAATAGCCTGAATTTAACAAACGCCAAACTGTTTCCTAATGGGGCAAATTTTCAAGGAATTTTAGCTATTTAACTCAAACATGTGATTCTGTTTTGATAATATATTAAAACATCATTCCATTCTGTTTGCCAACCAGCTTATGTGTGCCAGCATAATATGCATTTTAAGTCAAGTGAAGTGAAGCAGATAAACGATGATGCCAAAGCAGTGTGAATACAATAACTGAGTAATCTTGAAAAAAAAAACGAAAAAAAAAAAACTTTTATATAAGTGTATAACTATTGTTGCTCTGTGTGTATGTGTGTGTTTGTGTGTGCATATGAGTGAGGGGAGAATTGAAATAGAAACAAATACGAATAAAGACAAAACCGAAAGAGTAAGGGGCGAGAAGGAGCCTAAACATATCGTAATATTAAAAGAAAGAAAAAAAAAAAAAGAAGAAGAAGAAATCTACATAAAGGCACCATATGCTGCTAGATGTAGTGATAAAAATGAAGAGAACAAAAGACCGAAAAAGGAAAACAACAAAAAATGAAAAACAATAAAAAAAAAAAATAAATAAAAGAAACGACGAGTAAAAATAATAAAAAGAGACTAAGCTTCCTGTTTTAAAGCTTAGTTAATGTGTTCTCCTCTCCTACTTCTCATTTCACCCACATATGGAAAACTTACATCAATTTTGCCATTCCATTTGTAACGCACATGAAGAAAATTTTACATTATTGATGAGGGTGAGATGAGATCCTGATAGCATTTACCATACATTCGCCTGCTTATACGTTTGGCTCTGTGTATGTTCGTTCATCCCTAAAATCTTTGCAAAGCTGTAATTTAAAGCACGCACTAATAGTTCTGTTTTATTATGCAGTTGCAACTTTTTCACAAGCAGAACAATAATACTTTAAAGTGCAAAAAAAAAAAAAAAAAAAAAAAAAAAAAAAAAAAAAAAAAAAAAATGAAGAAAGGGAAAATTTGAGTGAAAGCTGAAAGGAAGAAAATAACATATCATCCAAGACTGTGGGCCATCAGCCTACGAAAAGAAGCTACATTTATACATTAACCTGAGACAATAGTATTGACTAATAGTGTTCAGAATTCTCGCCTCACGAAAAGACGACACTGTGGTAAGCAAATCACAAGATGTCTAAGGTATATATTAACTGCCTTCTGTTCAGGCTGTGCTATACAATTCATAACGTATCCGTGTACTTACTAACGCAACATTCGATTTAGTCATCGCTTCTTATCCGTTCGTTCTCGCGGTCATTTTACAAGCTCTAAAAGTCGCAAACTTATTTATAGCTTAGTTCAAGAAAATAGGTTTAAAAAATAATCGGTTGCTATGCGACATAAAAACAAGTACCCAGTTAAGCCGGAAAAAATGATTAAACCAATGCTATATCGCCTGTAGCAGCTTGAAATCTGCAGCAATTACTTGCCGATGCCATGTAAAATACTTATCGGCCAAATGATATATTTATGATTAAGAAAATGCTCTTTTATGCCAAGCACGTGGTGAGTATCCAAAATTCGCCCTAAGCGAGTATAATTCTTTTTTTTTTTTGATTTGCTTTTTATTTTTTTCCTTTTATCTTGTCCTTCTTTCGCTACTGGTTTTTGCATGCCAAACAAACAAACGCAAACTTTATTGGATACTAAGCATGATGACAGTCGGTGCCATATTGGCGTATGGTTACGAATATATGAGCTTAACGTGTTGTTGCATTAAAAACGTTGTGCAATTGCGGACACATAAAAATATTACACGTATATAAACGACATTGACTTATGTTTTTTTTTTTTTTTTCCAGTACCAGAGTACACTTTAACTCATAAGCTTTAGCTTTAGTTGTGTGACTTTTTAGCACAGGCATGAACGGGTACTTTGCCCTAAAAGTAACTTCAATCAAACCTTAAGGCTTGCAACAACAAGATTCCGTTTAGTGAGAACTTAACATAAAAGGAAAAACGTTAAAGAGTTGAAAGTATACACCTATAAACGTGCTGTCATACATTTCTCTATATATGTATATACATATATAAACATATATATATATATATATATATATATATATATTTATTCAACACATAAAAAACTAACAAAACAAAAAGCGCGAATGAATGCATTACTAAGGAAGCACACGTACAAAACACTATTCTCTTGTTCATCTAAATAAAATGGTATATGTGCGAAGGAAGAGTTTATAAGTGTGAGTTCGTGTGCACAGAAGTCATCACTTTGGTAATTAAATGCATTCACTTAACTTGAGCTGGCGCTGTTGCCGGCACCATTACCCTGAAATGGAGCAAAAAAAAAAAAATAAAAAAAAATAAAAAAAATAATAAAAGATATAATAAAAAAAAAAACAAAATTGTATGAAGCATTTTATTTAGATGTTTCCCTATGATAGACAGACAGACAGACTTATAGACAGTCAGGTTGCCGGTGGACAGACAGACATCAAGGCATCCTACTGGCTATTGTTTGCTATGTTGACTACAAAAGTTCGCCCATACACCGTTGTCTGCGTTATGCATCGTCAACGTCATCATCACAGCTCATTACACAAGTGTTAAATTTTATAAACATATTTCTTAACATTTAAATGAAAATTATAATTTAATTTAACGAGTTATTAACCCGTAATGCGAAACGATATGAACTTAACATGGTAAACATAACATCCTCCAAAGTGAAAAATAAATAGTCAGTTCTCATAAAATGCTAAACAAACAAAAACAATATGAATCAACTAACTGTTTCTCATGGGGTAATAAAATAAATTTCTAAAACATTATATGGGTATTGAGTATAACAATAAAAGCCACTTTACTAAAATCAAAAATAAGTAAAATAAAAAATTCCACGCAGATGGACTTTATTTACTAATATATAATCACAAGAAATGTCACCTATCAAAGCGTTCAAATCAAATGCAAATCGTAATCCATACCTCGAAGGAGAATTTCATTTAAAGAATTGTGAGATACAAGAAATCTTTGTCTTTCGAAATGCCACTGGGTTATCGGATCTAATATCCGAAAATAACTAATACGATTGTGATTAAATACTTAAAGCAACAATTTCAAAGCCCCATCTCATCATCATATATATATATATATATATATATATATCGAAGAACCTTCGTGGTAAATTCTGTCGAAAAATAGATTACATTCTACTTTGGTCGCAAAGTTAACTTTTACTTTGCTTTGCTTAAGTGACAATTCGTAGTTATGTTCTTCCTACGATCTAATACGATATTTTGTTTGCCTATGTTTCTCTAACTCATTTACATACATACATAATATTTTCTAAATACTAAGAATAACTTTGTTCTTCGTTAGAGCTTAGCCTACGAATCTTTAAAGCCTGCAAGCATGTAAAACGTATTTATATATGTACATGTATTTAAGCCTATACCGCAATAAAGTTTTTCATGTCGTTTATTATTTTCAAATGCATATGACTGCATAATGTTGTTACATGACGTGACATATCATCATTACCATCTATATAATCGTTAATCAGAACGTCAGTAATAGAAGTAGGAAAAGAAACCTCGATCTTTTATTTAAGTGAAAGTGTATGTAGTATATAAACGTCTATGTAAAATTTATTAAGGAATTACATAAATATATTTATAATGCGACAGGAAATTGAATTAAAAGTTATGTTAAGAATTGTTAATTACTTAGCAGTGTTATCATTTAAACGCACATCATCAAACAGAAATTATAAACAATATACGTTGACAGCACAAAACGATTTATAATTTTATAAAACTTACATTGAAAAGCTGTACATATATATATATAATAAATGAATAAACGAATACAGGCTAAAATTATTAAAGCAGACCATCTCTAGAATAAATTCACAAATGTCTTTCTATCCGTTTCAATTGCCTTTCAAGGTCCTATATTGTTCTACCATTTGTGAAACATTATTAGTGTACAAAGACATTCTTAAAAGACTTTAAAGAAAAAAAACAAAAAAGGGAAAAGTTATTCCTATCCTAGAAATAGGTTTACTCAGGTCTGCTATTTGTCGGTATTATTGAAATACAACTTTTTTGACAAACCTTATGGAGTACCTTGATGGGTCACTTTGTTTCTATTTTGTGCTTAAACATTTTCGCCGAAACTATTGGCAGATTGATGTGATATTCTAACGTAAGGACACTTATGCGACAAATCAAACGAGAAACACTCAAGTCGCGACAATAAACACCATAGCACTTTCTTCATATCACTCATATAACCTCTCTTCACGAAAACATATCAATATGATCATAAGTTATTCTTCTTACTTCGTCCCAATGGCGTAGGGAATGTTACCTACATGGTGACGGTCAGATAGAAGTGAAAAAAGAGAGCAAGATAGCCAAAGAGTGGCTGCAGCCTAGTGGATGCTCGTCCTCCAATCGTTCATTGTTACGCCTGCTAAGTATTATCCAAGCTAAACTGTACTTAAGTAGTCGTGATTCTTATCTACCTAGGGATGTCCCTGCGCTATTCGCATAACACGGTCACGGTCAGAAAAAAGTGAGAAAAGAGAAAGAAGCAAATAGCAGGTGGAAGTGTGCCCAATTGGTAAGTTTCATGCTTTTGTTGAGCAACTCCACTATAACTGCGTAAAACTAAGAGGATAAGTAAAATCTACCGCATTCAGATTTGAACCAGCGAACACTGACTTGCTAGTTATGACTACCCATGCCGATAATGGCACACTAAATATGGACTCAAACACGGAAAAACATTTCTGCAAAAAAAAAGGCAAAAACCAGAGGTTGCATTGAATTTGTCTGTCCGTCTTATCTAATACGCATTTTATGATTCTTCTATTGGCGAATGTAGATGTAGATGTTTTGTAATGTGCTTGTTTACACATCTACATACATATGTTTATATAATCCATGGTGTTAGTAAATTCGTTTAATGGTATATAATTTAATTTTTAATTAAGTAAATGAACATTTAACTGAGTCATTATTTTGTATTCTTTTGTGTACACATGTTAACATAAATGACTTTAACGCAAATTTCCTTCAGTTTTAAAATGTAAATTATTTCAAAGGGTTAACATATTGCTTAAATAACAAAGTAGCGCGTAGCTCTCTTGTGAATTAATTGTATGCATTCTCAGAAGCAACTTTAAATGGCTGTCTAAGCGCTCAGTTGCCGGCTTTAATTTATGCAGATGTACTTCTGAACACAAAAATGTAGTTCGGTGTAATTTGTGACAAGTGGAGGAAAACAAGTGGAACAACAATAATTACAATTAGTAAACTAACGAAATAATATGGGTCAGCTAGAGAGTCTTTTGTTTGATGCCAATGATAAAAAAAA
>NW_023998417.1:7232519-7258388 GCF_014805625.2 Glossina fuscipes
TATTTTAGTACAAAATACACTATACTGTAGTATAGTAAATTCTAGTACAAAATACACTATACTGTAGTACAAAATATTTTAGTACAAAATACACTATACTGTAGTACAATATATTTTCATTGAAAATAAGCGACAAACCTAATTCTCAATTTTTTATGCCAAATTAAGAGTTTTTGACAGGAATATTAGTTGCACGAAATTTAGACCGTGTCCTTTTGAGGTTTGGCTCTCCCGAATAATATGCCTGCACATGTGCGTAAACAATGTACAATTTTTGGTGTTTCATCTTGACAATAAAGAAAGAATAGTACAAGGCATATGATGATCGATCTTACCCGACTATAACGTTTTTGCTTGCTTTCATTTAAGAATAATTAATAATTTTTGTAATAAAAAAGAAGGCTTAGAAAGAAAGGACGACACAAAAAACTAAAATTTAATGTAGACAGAATATTAACTCGCTCGTACATCGCCTCATTGAACATTGAAATGAAAATACAGATACTACGCGATATATAGTACATATGTCAAATCATATATTCGCGAAGTATAAAAGGATTCGTTCAAAATCCAGGCAAGTGTTAAATTTTAAATGAAAATTGTTAATGCAAAATTATTTATATGCGTAGTTCAAAAATTCATCAATATTATCAAAAACGATATAAGTGAAAATAAACAATTTGCATATGCTTGTGTGTATGTGTGACGCTTGTGTTGAGTTGCATGCCTGTATGCAAGCCGTACACGTTAATAAATTTCATAATTTTGAATAAATACTTGTGGTTTTGAGAGAATATATAATTTAGTTTTTTTTCGTTATTACATATAAATATTCAACCATCAAAGTGCTATTTTTAACAAACAAAAAATTTTTCCATATTAAATAATAATAATATCCGCAATTACTTATATTTAAAAATTTTTACGTCATATTCAATATAAAATATAATCTATAACATTTTCAGCTTAAATAATTTAAATATTTTTTCAATTACAAGTACGAGTTTGGCGATTACTAAACCAATGTTCGCGGGTTCAAATCTCAAGGGCGGTCAACTTTACTTCCGTCGTAGCTATAGTGAGTGCTCAGTGGTCAAGGCCATCATCTATGCAGATTGGTCATACACCCATTCCGCTGCCTCCAACTTCTTATCTTTCTCTCTTCGCTCAACTTCTTTCTGATCATTACCGTGTTGCAGGGTATTGGGTCATTAAAAAAAAAAAAAAATATTCAAGTGTACCGTTATCGGTACACATCTCAGACAGTATTGTGACATGATTACATTGTCTGCTATGGTGTCAACAATTATTTTTTGGATTTTAATATCTTAATTAAGCTTGTATTGCGCTTGCACATGCATTTTAAAGTGTAATGAAAGCGATATACACATAAAATAAAAGAAAATCCTCGTGCTCGAAAAGAAATTATGTGCACATATATTTGCAATACCTTCGTAAGTATGCTATATTTCTCCAATAAAAGCAAAGAAGCAGCGTTCGAGTTTTGTCGCAGGTAATAATAAAAACAAAAACAGTTTGTCTTAATATCGTTTCCTGATTGTCTTTCTTTTTTCTCTAACAAGTAAAGAGATATCTCCTTTATTGTTATTTATTCTCTCTATGGTAGTGCTAGCTACCTTTTGCAAAGACATGGCATAATACTTTTTGTCTAACCTAAAACAGAGTAAAGATCTTTCAATTGTATGAATAACGAGGCATGATCCTCATTGTCATTTTCACTTCGTTTATTTAAATTGAGTGAAGACGGGACAGGATCTGAATGATGAACTAGCGCCAGGGAAAAAAAATCAAATTTACGTAGTAAACGTACTTCCATGATTTTTGCATAAATCTCAACTTTTCAATCTTACATTAATTTCGTTAAAGACACAACTCAATGCGTAATATTTCTCTTCCTCTCTCTCTTTTCTCTCTTAAATGAAATATAGATTATAGTTGATAAGAAGAAAAATTTCAGTGTACCCAATGCAAAAATGGTCACGCTTTGATTGTATATGTAAAAGGAACTAAGGCTGAAAGTAGAATCAATTATAAAGTTGTCTTTCACATTCTACTCTTGACTTGTGGATTTGTGTTCAGGTTACAAAAAAAAAATGTTTATTTGCAACACAATTTGGGATATACCTGAGGATTATACAGAAAATGATCCCAAAAAAAATGTGTTCTTTTCTGTCCTGAAGACTCGTATGCGAAAACTTAAAATTCAAGAGTACAAAACACTTAACTATTTTTGAATACAAGTATAAAGAAGAACAAAGGCAAAAGTGGCATAAAGAAAAGAAAAGTCAAGACTTAAGGTATAGCGAAACTCATAATAATTCATTAAGTGAAATAGTTCTTTTTTTTTTTTTTTTTTTTTTTTTTTTTTTTTTTTGTTGCTTTCTAAGCAAAATTTCCTCAAGTGGGTTAATTTAAAATTTGCAACTATACTTTAATAAGTATAGCAAAACAGTTTACGTAATTAAAATTTTATCTTTATGGAACAATAAAAATTGTTCAACGAAAATTTCTTTGGAATTTTGCCAAAAGTACATACCATCGTATCGCCTATATGTACAACTAGCAGCATGGCAGCGAAGGGTTTATTATTTAAGGATTTGCATTTATTTTTATTATTATTATTTGCATTTTTCTATAAAATTTCGTATATGCACATATATATGCGAAATATATCTTGTTACGTAAATTTAGAACATGAATGGTGCATGTGTACGAGTGACCTATTTTGTGCAACAAAAAAAAAAAAAAAAACAAACGGAGAAAATCAGTTAAAACATTAATCTTTTTGTAAATTATGCATGAATGTCATGAAATGCACATATGTGCATATATATATATATATGTATATATATGTATAATTATTTCAAAAGCACCGCCCAAGGTTAAAGGTAGATTAATTCTATTGTTCAGCTTGTAACATTTGCATATCGTTTATTGCAATTTGAATGTCTACCTTCTCAGTCAATTATCTCTTACCCAAAATTATACTTCTTTCCACATTTGAACATCTGTACGTTCGTATGTTTCGTTTCATATATTTGTCCAAGCATCTATTCCATTCTTGTATTTGTCAATTTTTCTTTCATAAAAATGCTAAGATGAAAATTTCAAATTTAATCGATACATTTTCTATTCAAAGTCAAACGAGAATAAGGCTCATCAGAGAAACACGTCCAGAAAATCATGATATAATGTTTCATCAATGAAAATTTTTAATATCTATTGCATATATAGATTTGAAATAAATTGAAATAGAAAATGAAACTAGGGATGTAAACATGAAAGTGGACTTGGCTACGTGTAGAGGACATAAATGTTTAAAGCTGTGTTTTCTCTTTTATATAGCTTTGACATCTGGCAATAATAATAAATAGTGAATAAATACGTATCGCAGCGTAAATATAGGTTTTCTAAGAACGAAAATACCGATTATTACGCTAAATAAATACCATTTGCTGGCAGCATTTATTCAAATGATACGAAAAAAAGTTTTTTTTGCATCGTATCCTAACTGGGCATGAAAAGCGAATTCATTTTGAGATTCGAACAAACATTTATGGATGAATTGAGATCTAGGATTCAGATTGACTACAGGACTGGAATCGGTATTTGGCAGCAAGATGGTTTTCTCTATTTGGTGAGGCCATAAAAGCGTTGTCCGTCCGTCCGTCCATCAATCGGTACAGCGATATCGTTCGCAATATGATGGTAGCGCTCAAGTGGTCAATGGTAGAACATGCGATTTACCAAGCTCAAGTCCTTCCGATTGTCATTTATTTGCAGCAACGTAATACGCATTTGTTGAGGAGTGCTTCACACTTCTTTTCTTCTTACACGGTTTCGCCGCCGAATAACGACGTTTTTTTCTTTTAACGCGGCAGCCTACCGATAGGCAATGCTTTGAACACAATTTTTCTATTGTTCTCACACAATAAAAGTATATTTTCTATACAAAAGTCAGCTCTGATATTTACGCTATATAAAAGTGCGTCCTTCAAGCAGCTTAAACTGCACTGGTATTTTGAGCGACTTTCCTTTACATGTGTACATCAGATCGAAAGAATTGCTTTAAAGGAAATATATTGTATGTATGGGTGTGAGAATATATTGTTATAAACACCACTGTTTGTTTTTTTCCATAACGCCTAAAAGGAAGCTTTCAGAGACCCTATAAAGTATATATACTCTTGATTAGCATGAAATTCCAAGTCGATTTAGCCATATCTGTCCGTCTGCGTGTTTGTGTGGTATATGCCGCTCTCTTGGCCGCAAAAATGAGGATATCGACTTCAGAATTTAGTAGAAACGTGGGAAGTTTCTGCACGCAGGTTGGTAATGAAACTAGGCCAAAACGGTAGAATTGGAAGCGCGCAGTGGAGCGCAAACTGAACGCAACTCAGTTTTCTTTAACAAAAATTTTTGAATTTTTTCTCGTTACTCGGAAATTATTTAAGTTAGAAATCTGAAATTTTCGATATTTACTCTACGATGCAATCTACTACTTACGTGCAAGAATGGAAAGCATCCCAAATGCCCACGCAAAGCTACAAGTGATTAAACTTTGTTTTTATTTTCACTCTTTTGAGATTTTATGCTTATTTATCATAAGCCAAACAAGACCGAATGTTAGAAACTATTTTGTACACTCCTTAAATACCTAACTAAACATGGGTTAATTTTAAAATGAATATGGTGTGCATCGCAACTATTTTTTTCTTAATAACAATAGCGATATGGGTATCAAGTGCAGGAACTTGGAGAGTAGAATACGAAAAACATAGCGATGGGTATGCGAGATTCGGCCCCCGCCGAATATAGCTTTCTTGCTTGCTATTACTTGTTGTTAGAAAACCAGTACAAGAAAAGCAATATATGTTCACTAAGACGAGTACGCAGGACGTAGGAGAACTTCCCATTCGTGCTGCAATAGTGTATCGTTGACAACAATTGCAACAATTGGCCAAAATGGGATTTTCAATCAATTTCTAGGGTAGCCATAATATGGTAACCGTTATTGCCGATCTTTATTGCAACAATACGTCGCACAATTAGTTCAATTGACAGCAACGGACATCTGCAGTAACAATTCTAATTTTAGAAGCCCGTAACTACATCTTGCTGATTCCACAATATGTTTAGCAAGACTGTGGCTATGATTATTCCGCTTCGGCGTCGACGTCGATGCGCGTCTCCTCGACTAACCCAAGACATTTTGCATTTGGGATTGTCATAGTAAATCCACTTTTCATCGGCAGTCACGATACAAATCCTGGTTAATTTTGCATCTACTACTTTCGCAGATATTTATGCGAAATCTCGCAATGATATCCTTTTGCTATATTAAATCTTTTCCGATATCCGCCGGTCCTTAGATGAAACAAGTGCACTTTCAACTTTTAAGTATTCCATCACTCAACATCAATCTTCTAAATGAATTTTTGCAAAGTCCCAAAAACGAATGAAAAGACGAAGCCTCTCGTTCCCATTTCAGGGATCTACAAATCGAAGGGCAGCACAACGACTTTTCTGAGATCGCACCATACAATCAGTTATCTGTTCAAAAAATCCCCTATGTTGGAAGTCGTTTTAATCATATTCAATATTCCATTTATCAACAAGTCATATATCCTTTAATAATATCCTATCATGATATCTTCAATTATTTAGTTGTAACATATATATGTATATGAGAGCATATTCACTTTCATGAATATACTCCTGAAATATTTCAAATTTCTTAGAATATCTCAGGCAATGCAATGAATTTCATTTCACATTTATTCCTAATGCGATATTAAATAATTTCTACAGATACCCTTATAATATATATGTAAGTAAGTCTATATGTTTAAGTATTACAATCACATGGCATAACAGATACGCACATTTATACGCTTACTTTTATAGATATATATATATATATATATATATATACATATGCACACTATATATATATATATATACACACATAAACATATAGTATTTATAAGTAACTCTCTTTGGAAAGAAAACATTTAGATACGTGAACACACACGCGCTTACCCAACGCATATTATTATGATGAAGAAGTTTTGTATACAAAAGCATATATACAGTATAGTATAAATTTCCATATGTGTAGCTTTTATGATGGCATGAATTTCTCTTTAATATATACACACAACAGGCATAAGTATATATATATATATATATATATATATATATATATAGATATATATATATGCATATATTACATCCATGTGTATAAAATGCTTATTTTTTACGTATTCCTCATCCGGTAACTTCAATCAATGTTTTTGTTATGTTTATATGTTCGCTCGTTCGTACGTTTCTTCTTGTAGTTCTTACGATTGAAAGACAAAAATGAAGAAAAAAAAAAATCATAATTCATATGAATGAATGAACGAACCACTCAAAACGTGCATACGTCCGGCATTTATATATATATATATATATATATATGTGTGTGTGTGTGTGTGCGCGCACTTATAAATACAAACGCAAGGACGGACAATAAATCTAAACAATCTTATATAAAAAAAAAAAAAAAAAAAAAAACAAGAGGAAGAAAACTTTTTTGCAAAATTCAGAAACTTTGTTCTCACTTACCCTCCTAGAATTCATTTATGGAACACATTTCCGCGATAATATATATTAAAAGAGATAAGAATAACTTTCTATACACTCTTCTTATATGCAACAAATTTTTGTTTCCTTTCGCACACCATCTAAACAGAAATAATTTACAGGCTTAAGCTAGTTTGCTTTAATATTCTTTTACATCAGAAATGGATTTAGGGATAAAGTAACTTATATAGGGGAATAATAATAGTATAATAAAATACTTTCACCAATTCTATACATGTATATAATAATTATAATGAGTCTAAAAAATATTAAGCCTAATTATATAAATAATATTAATTAGAATTAAATGTTAGTGAGTATGTGAGTTTGTGAGTTTGCTTCGAATACATATATGTGAGAGAGAATTATGAATTCGTAACGACTTATTTATTTATTTATTTATATGTAGACTCTACCTGCGACCCGTCGATGTATACGTATACATAATACCATTCTTTATCTATACATAAATTTATGCAAATATTTTAACAAAGGAATAAAAATTATAAGAATGCCGACAAGCATATTAAATAATGAATTAACTTTTTTTTTTTTTTGCGTACACCGCACTTTTGCATGCACATAATTACATAAATAATTCTATAAGATACATATATATATTTGTATTATTCCCCAATAATTAAGTAAAACTATTAGTAAATAAGTACTTAATAATGAAGAGATATGATTAAAACTTGAATAAAACAAAATTTTATACATTTAGAGAATGTTTACTTATTTTAGGGAATAAACTGCAAAACTTTATACCATAAAACATTTTCCCCTTTTTAATGTTGTCAAAGTTAATGTCGACACATGTGCATCATAATGCATAACATAACATTTCATTATATTCACACCGCAACCAGAGATGATGTTGTACACTAGAATTTTATTCAAGTGCTTAACAAGAAATATATATCACGAACCACCTCGTAAAGTATTTTTTTTTGAGATCAACTTCCAATTTAGCCCTGTCCGTCTGTCATCTCTACAAAAATGCATTTAACGCCTTCAAAAGTCTGTCTGGCTGTGAAAACTAATTTTGCATAGATGTGCATACTTAAATTTTCTGATTTACCGGATAGAATTTATTTATTTTATTCATTAGCTGGCATTGCGTCTACGCGAATCCAGCTAATTTGTTACTTTGATGAAGAGAGGATGGGTTCAAAGCGAGGGTCAGAACAAAAAAAAAATGTGGCATTCTGCATCAATTTGCCTTCGTTTTGAATCCCGCATTTTATGGGTTAATGAACAAAAAAAAAGAAGAAAACACTTAAACCTATTTCGCAGTCGATAGCTGTACACATAATGTGTCAGTGAAGATAGATGCGATCCATTTCACGACAGCAACTTTGGTCATTTATTTTCATTTAGTAGGAGGCTATGCAGCAAAGAAATATAGCACAAACGCAGCATGATGAATGACGCCCTAACTCAGGAAGCCATAAAAATATTTGAATGGGGTGAGGTAAATAGAGTAAGCCATGATGCCAACAAAACTCAAAGCTTAACTCACAGGAATAGTGATGAACAACTTCTCTCTTTTTTTGGTAATGTCAGCGCAAAAGAATCGACAACTCTTAATGGTCTGGGGATGAGAATACAAAAGGATGTTCGTTGGACAGAACATGTATTCAAAGTATCGTAAGAGAAGCGGGGCACACTCAACGATATCCGGGGCCGACGGTTGCCAAATATTTGGTTTACATTGTTTTCTCCGTCATTTTAATGCCACAATGCTTAATGGAAAGTAATATAACGAAACTAAGTAAGCGAATGATTCCATTTGTTTTTCGCATCCACAATCAAATGAAAATTACATATGCGAGTAAATGCGTAGCAATTAATTAGTGAAACTCCATTACAAAAATTGCTATCATTAGCATGCCAGTCGATGCTTTATTTGATTTGTATCAGCATTTGCCGACTAACGAGATAGATAGAGACACATAACCTCAACTTTGACCAAAGAATTGCGACGAGGCTTTTACAAACATATCGAGATGTTTTGCTTCTTTTTTTTTTTTACTCTACTTTCGTTACGCATTTATGGGGTTATGTCGAATCTAAGGGGTTCATGTCGAATCTATTAAAAAAAAACTATTGAAAAGTAAAACAATCAAGTTGGGCAAGGAATTTCACTTGTAAATTATGAATATTTTTGAAATTAACTTAACATGATTAAGGAAAAATAGCACCTGCCTACTTCGCCGTTCCACCCGACCCCATTTCCGAACTATTGCAATAACGAACCGTATGCAGTACAATAATTATTTAAGCTATTATGTAATTTGAGAAGCTTCGCTTCAAATATAATAATGATGAATTAATATCATTCCTTTCATAATAATAATTACTATGTATATTTGACCCTGAAATTTCAATTTGTAAAAACATCTATTGTTTACAAATGATTTTGTGTTTGAAATATAAATTTATTCTCATTACATACATACGTAATATAATATATATATATATACATATAGATACATATATTGACTAAGAAAGATAAAGAGATACAAGAGAAATAAGTCAACGACAACGACAACGACAACAACAACCCACTAACCAGTCAACATATTAACCTCCCCACATAATGAACTGTGAACTCTTTTCCTTGTAGTTGTTATGGTTACAAGCGTGCAATTGCTTTTCACCCGCTACATATGCAAAACAATGAACATTTATCATGTTCTACATAATCAGCTTAACTTTATATGGTCATATAAAATGCAATAATGAAAATTCCCAAAAGAATAAAAAAGGAAAAAAATTATAATAATAATAATAATAATAATGATGATGATGATGAATATAATAATAATGACAACAGCCGCATGAACGCAGCCCTGTATGAACAGTCAAGGGTACAAAAAAAAATACAATAAAAAGAAAACGTGTGGCCAAGCAATTCATAACATGAATGAATGAATGCGTGCGATGTGTCGATGATGCTCCTGCTTATGTGACAGAACTTGAGCTTACAAAAAAAAAAAAAAAAAAAAAAAACAAAAAAAAAATACTCTTCCGGATTAAACAAATGAACAGATGAGTCAGGCCGAAGGCAATTGAAACAAAAGAGCTTTATTTTCAATTTAATCCAATTGAATAATCAAACGAATAAAGTTGAAATATACGCCTTTGCGCCTCAAGTGATTCAAATCGCTAAAGTCGAAAATTAATGGAGAAAATCAAAAAGTACCAACCAACAATGACAATAATCATCATCATCATCATCATCATTATCATCATCATCATCATCATCATCATCGTCATCACTAACATTACTATGCGATCGTATTAACCGTACAATAGACTGCCCTGGATATTGCTTTCGCCACAAATCACTTTAAAATCTTATATACACAAAAATCACTCTAACGAAAATAGAAGTTAACGAACCAAAATTGTTGTCACAACGTTAGCAAATACAGAGATGTATGTCAACAATTTTCCGATGAACAATTTTCACAAGCACATGACTGAAAGACTTCGAAACGAAACGAATGCCCATAGGGCGCAATCAGACAATGTGGCCTATGTATATCTACTTGCTTCACTATTGCCTGTTAAAATGAAAAATTTATTTAAACTCATACTCACACTCGATGCAATCAAATAAAGTCCTGTTGCTCTATATATATATATATATATATATATACGTATATATGTAATGGAAAACAAAAGCCAAAAGCAGCAACAACTCTTGTGTGGCATAAAAATTCAAATATTGAAGGAAAAAAAAAAATTACAAATACACACACACATACAAACATGCGCGCATATATATATATATATGGATGGGCTCATGAATATAATAAATTTTATTGACCATTTCACAACTTTTTCGAATGTGTCTATTAAAAAAAAATTATTTATTCAGTGGCTTATAGAGAAAACAGGCACTGTTGGCTGGGCAAAAAAATATTTACGGTCTCTTGGTAGTTAAAGTGTACAGGAAGTAAACAAATAACGTTAGATGGCTTTTAAAAACTGTGCAATTCCCAACTCTTTTTTTCCACGATTTTCAAATAACATTGTTCTCACCAACGCCTATTCCTACAAGAAATTTTGGTTCTAAAATACAATTCCGCCAAATAAATTTTTATAAAATTCTATTTTTGACAGTATTTTATGGAATTTTTTGTCTACAGCAACAATCGAAGATGAATTTCAGCTAGTAATTGCTGATTTAATTCGCTTTTTTTGCACGAATTTTTGGTTCTACGATAAATCTAAAAATAAAAAAATTTTCACTGTACATTAATTTTAATTTGTTTCATAAATATGTAATACGGATTTCATTATTACTTTTTTGCATGATTTTTTAGGAAAATATTTTGAGTTTTTTCATCTTACACCACATTTTAAAATTGTGGAACATAACCTCAAATTTACAATATGTCGCAAATTTTTTTTGCACGGATTTCTAAGAAAAGCAACTGCCGTGCAAAACTATGTTGGGTGTAAATAAAATAAGTGGGGCGCGCTAATTCTGGACTACGTGGTACATAGGTCCTCCAATGCAACTGCGATCGCGAAATCTACCTTCTTACGCTTTACCATTTGCTGCCATTTTTTTTTTTTTTTTTTGGCTATTGCTTCAATAATTGTTGAAATCTTGTTTGGTGCCCCGAAACAAGCTCAATAACCTTGTAATCGAATTCAACGCAGCTTAAACTGATATATCAAATTTTTTTTTATTATCAGTAACGGGAAATTTTGCAAATAAAGTCAAGGATATCGGAAACATTGACATTTTACGTTAACTGAGCTTTTTTCAATTGATTAGAAAGTTGAATGCAGCCTTCCTAGGAAAACATAACATATTAAGTAAGTAACTTCTAATTCTGTGCAATTTCTTCAACGATTACATGTATAATCAATGCTTTCAATTGATCCTCTTGGAGTAAAAAAAAAAAAAACGAAGAAAAAATTTGTTATATAAAATTCTGACGCATGATATCCAATAAATAACATAAGCTTTAAATGTCTGAGAAGAGTTTTTTTTTTTTCCTTATACTTAAATATATCGAAATTTTGTTTCAGTTTCCTAATTTAACATTTATTTAACAATTAAATTTAAATACAAAGAAGTAGCAAGACAACAATATTTTAAGTTATCATAAGACGAATTCATTTTCTTTGGTAGAGTTCTGCGGTCAACTGTCCGTGAACATTGAAAATATTTTCTTTGTTACTAAATATATGTTTTGATTATCATCATGGACCATGACACGTATTTATTCTTCCTCCTAATTTGCATTGGTCTCTAAATTAGTTTAACCATAACATAGAAATTTTCTCATTTGCTTATCTGTTATTAAAATCTTTCACTATAAGCGAAATAACTTCCAATGAAAATCCTTGTTAAAAAAAAAGGTCTGTTTTTATGTAATATATATACATATCTACAAATATGTGATATTGCATTTTTTGTCTTCTATTGGAGGCTAAAAACGCACGTGCCAGTAAAAAGCCCGCTTTTGCGATATTAATGGGAAGGTTCATAATTTATCCGGCAAACGCTCTACAGACGACCGCGCACGTGCTAAAATCCGTAAGGACAAACGGACAGATGAATTTTACTTACCAAACAGGCCAGACCTTGGCCAGTTTATATCCTGCCTTACCATCCTTCCGTCCTTCGATCCATTATCTTAAATGTTCGACTTGCTATTTAGGATAGATGCTTATAAGAGTACCGCTTATAAGAGTACGTAAGAGCGTTCACTTACATTTATTTACATTTAAAATTTTGCAATGTATGCATATGACAAATGCTGCACTTAATTCATAGCCCACATGCAACTTGATTCACCTATTTAATCAGTCAGTCAGTCACTTATTCTTATGATAGTTGTCACTCACCCAAGCGACTTGTGCTGCTTTAGCTATCAAGAATTTTTAAGTTCAGCATTGTTAAAATGCCTGTGGATAAATATTTTTATGAAAAGTACTCAAGTAATAATGCAAATGCAAAAGTAGATATTTGCATGCCCAAGCAAGCAGATGGCGACTGAAAATATTGTTTCTCTTGCCTTATAATATATATAGATATGTACATTATGCCCTACACTGTTACGGGTATTAAATATCTGTTATTAAAAGCAAATCGAAAGTTCATGGGATTTTTTTCAGTTGAAAGTAATTTCTTCTAAGCCCTTAATGCGGTAAAGTGGAAACGATAAGACTGATAAGCAAGGTCGATTTTTTTTTTCAACAATCACTCAGAGTTTGTCTGCTAAACGTGTAACATGATAGATCCATTACCGTCTCTCTTTAACGGCCGAGTGTTTAGCATAGCTACCACCACCCACACTAATCGTAATTACAGGATAGTATATCGCGATGTGAGGAGTTGAACCCGAGTACGCCGACGTGATTATACTCCTCAACTACTCAGCTACGCTATAAGCCAGGCAGAGGCGTACACGCTTCTAGAAGATAGAAGAGAAGACTTAGAAAGAGAAAATTTGCAGACCTTTGGCTTAGCAGATGTCGATACGGAAGATATTTCTTAGTTTTAGTGACGTCAGCAAAATTGGTTATTGAAAATCATAGAAGTTCGACTAACAATTCCATGGTTGTGGGTTCAAATCTCAAGCTCAGCAAAGTTTTCAATAAAATCAATAGCCTTAGACGCTTTTTGTTTCTAGACTTTAGTCTTGAAATTTATTTCTCTGGCTAAATTTTATAATAATAAAATATTGATGAAAATAAGATATCAATCTTACTACGTATGATCTTAACTATTGCCTCAATAAGAAATTTATTCTTAATTTTTTTCTCCTTTTATTTGAAGTCGAAGGTCAATTATAATTGGAAAAAAAAAAGGAAGAAGAAATTCCAAAATTTACTTCTTAACATAAATTGCATTGATCCAGTTTCCAAAGGACAACGAAGGTTCTATACACAATACGGATGATCGCACACGCCGGAATCACTTCTCAATTCCGTTGCCTAGTAGTAAAAAGTCGACTAAAGCATTTGAATAAGTTATGTTACGAATGTTGCGGTTTATTTATGCCTTAAGCATTTTATCTTATGACAACAATACCTCACATATTATGATTCTATCTAAACTGAACTGTTTTTTGTGGACACAAAAATTCGTTTCGAACCGAGCGTAGTTACATTTTTGTGTTTTCATTTCTACGTTGTTTTGATGTTTGGCTCATTGTTTTCTCTTTTTTTTTTTTTTTTTCTTTGTAATATTTTTCAATTTTTGTTTATCTCTCCAAACTAACTTCTATTTTCATTATTCTTCTCTTGAAATCCATTTAAACTAAAACAATAAAATTTTGCATTCAATTGCTCTTTGTTTTATTGTCCGCGTTTAACTTGCGGACAAGAAATTAAAAGCGAAATATGAAAAATATCAAAAAGAGTTTATATATAGAACTTTTTAGTACACATCGACGCCTTGTTTAAAAAAAAAAAAAAAAACACATTCTTATTTGACCTTATGCTACCAATTGATATTAGATTTCGAGCATATCATCATCATCATCATGATCATCATCAACATAATACAATGATTCGATTTTTGCTTTTGATGAGATAATATTGAGACGTTCCGTTAAATTTGTTATGAAATGTCCCTACGACCGCCGTAATTTAAAATGCAAGCGAGTTAGGAACCCCCACCCATAAGACAAGGCCAAACCCTTCGCCTAACTTCTTATCACTACTTAATACCAGAATTTATTTGTTGTTTTCACATAATCAAACATTGAATTGATGACAATCGTTATAGGGAAAGAAATTCCAAAAATCGACTTATACCGTTCAAACTCAGCAGATCAAAATAAAATGAAGAATTAGACCTTGCTCCCGCCCCATCCCATACCAGCTTTACAAAGTCATAATTTTTATCAAGAAACAACGAATATTGAACTTTTTTCAAAGTAGATCGCTATACTTGCCAATGAAAAAAAAAAACGGTTCAACGAATTTATTACTCTCGCTATTGGTTCGGATCAAAGGTATGTAACAAATTTTATCAAAGCATTTGGAAAATTGTGATCTGCAGTAAAATCTCATAAACACCCATCAAAGAGGACAGATAGAGAGGGAAATGTACTTAGCTCCTCCTACGTCGAGTATTTCTGACAACAATTCCTGAGTCGACATAAAGTCGACATTGTGGTATAGGGGTAAGTGAAAAGAAATTACTAGATCGATCCAAAAAAATGATATCAATTCGATTGGTATAAAAAACGTTGGTCCTTGGATATTACATACATTCTTATAAATGTACATTACCAGCCAAAAGTTGTGTGGCTTATAACATTATGGTATTACAAAAAGAATGTATCCCAAGCCCCAAATTATCGATACGATGAATTTATCTGTTCATCGATATGTTCAGCGTTTTCAAGCAGGACTACAATCTTAAAAGCATTTATCCTTTTTTTGTAAATTTTCCGTTTCCGTTGTCTTGGCGGTAAATTCTAAAAACTGCTAGATACATCCTAAGCTTCAGCAAAGGTTATTAAACATCACCATCTATGATGTAGCGAATTTTTTGACCTAAAAGAAGTACCATAAGCTGCACTTCATTTTTAGCGAAAAAGTGCAAACTACTTAAAAACAAATGATACGTTGACCAAAAAGTGAGGCCTATTGGCCAAGTTAAATTGCATGGATACATCGAAAATTATAAATATTTTTTTCTAAATTGGTATCACTATGACAGATGTCTGTGTGAAAGGTTATTACCGTTGAGCAAAGAAGTTGCTTTACATTTTGTTTGCTGAATGAAATGCGATAAGGATTGGAACTGCGACGCGTACGACCCGAAGAGAATCGATCAGTCGACCAACAATCGCGTAAAAGTTTATCCAAGACCGAAAAAACTGCGCCAAATTCGTTTAAAGTTCCCTTCAATTATAGTGGCGTTATGCACTATGAGAATTCTCTCCACCGCTCGAAACTCTTAACAGGGAATTGTATTTGAGTTCGAGGATTGCTTAGACGACAGTGAAATAGCTTTGGAATATTGTGTTATTATCATTATTATAATTATTATAAATTCTAGGACTAAAGGCTTAAAAAAACATTAGCATCCATTATCTGAGACTGTACCGCTTTATTGAAAACTCTACCCGCACTTGAGTTTCGAACCTACGATCATGAAGTTGTTCGTCAAAATCCTTAGCCTTACTCAGTTATTCAGGCGGATTTTGAGTAATAAATTAATTTAAAAAAGCAAATATTAATTGGTTTAAATTTTTGGACACAGTAGTACCTCTCAAAAAAGGCGTACAAGTCATCAGGAGAAAACTATTCATTAGGAATCCCGTTTTTTTCAAATTGCTATCTTAAATCTTTCGTTTTAACGCTTCCACTCGCCTCCTTCGCCTTGCTCTAAAGCCAATGCCTTCTGGAACGATACCAAAGCCATTTGGGAGCCTTTTACTATTCACTATTGACTTTCCAGGTTTACGCCCGGTGCTGAGTTGCGATCCTCAGAGCATTTCTTAACAAGTAATTCGTCATTAGAGAATTTTCGCGGTTAAGCGTATTCTCACCTTGTACGCTCCCTTTATATTTTTTTGCAAACAACAACAAACACGGTCCCATATTTTCGTGCATAACATTGCAATATTTCTAATAAATATTTTTCGACCTTTTTTTTTCTTCTTTACTTATGAACCCTTTGCTTCAACTTGTAATTAAATATTATTTGTCTTTCAAGCTTAAAAGGTACAATACAATGGACATAATCTATTAAAGAAAGCAATCACAATAAAACTATTTGATCGAAGCGAAATATAATTTCCCTCCTGCCGTATCGAGTAGTAAAATGAAATCTTTCATCGAATTGATGAATTGCTGCTTTATCACACAAATTATTGTAATTTAACAGAAAATTAATTACGTTATATATACGTTGTGATGGCAAATTAAATGGTGATAATCTACTGTACATTTCTTTTCTTTCTTATAATTTCGCTTAGCATAAGAGTAGTTCATAAGCGTTCAATTTCATTCAATGTTTCCTCTCTTCTCAGTTATTATTTTTCTTTTTTTTGGAAAATATGACTTTTTATGACTTATATTTATGAACGGACAGAAAATCGTAATTATGTCAGAAGAGAAGCAAAGAATTTCAAGCAAATTCCGTAAGTACTATACTACGTGTTCTTTATTCATAAATATAACGAATAAGGCAATGAATGTAAGACCTTTTCCCAGTAGGGGGTGCAAAAGTACTTCATCTCAACATAGGCAAAGGTTAATTTAATCGAAGCTATATGCAGGAGCCATAATTTCTTCAAAGACAAGATAAAGTGAAACGTGCTTTGAAGCCGCTTTCAAATGGAGGAAGACACGTTAATGAAAAATGAATTTTGCCAATCCTTGCTACGAAGCCTTTTCCTTCGATCCGTAGTTGTTTTTGCGCTACCTTTAAGTCTACGTCATGGCGACTTTTTTGTAAGGTTGGACTTACCTTAGTATACACGGAATGCATGATTATGACAAAGAAGAGTCAGCTCCATAGATCCTAATTACAGTTGTAAAGTAAAAGTCCTCTACGATAAAATTTGATTTTTTCCTCGGTGTGAACAACGCACACACGCTTGTTATCAATGAAAGCAATATCGCGTTTCTAAAAGAGGAACTCAATAGTGAAAATTAATATATATAGAATTTCCTGATTTGCTATCTAATCGTAATAGTTTGTCCAAAACGCTGTCCTTTTGCGTTTCAATAATGCCATTAAACAAAAATACGACGCTTATTAGAAGACTAATGTCTGCTTAATTCATTCTTTACAAGCATAGTTGGCAAAGAAGGAGGTCTAATATCTACGCGAAAGGATCATATTACTATTGGATGAGAAATCTAATGGAAAACCGTAAATATAATCATGGCGTAAACGGAGAACACATTCTATAAGAAAGAGAGGAAAGAAGATTAGTATGTGCATCTCGTCATATTCGTTACTGCATTGATTGTAAAAGTTCAATAGCGTATGTAAAGAAACTGTAAAACAATTTCTAGGAAAGTAAGGATCGACATGCTATGCGATAAACTCATCGTGGGTAGACATTAGTAAACAGATGCAGACTTTTATGTACATACAAGGGATGGTTGTGTCAATAATTGGGATGTTATCCAAAAAAAAAAAAAAACCAAAAAGAGAAATACACACACCTATACACGCATGAAATTTTCCAAAAAATGCTAGAGGGAACATGAAAACTACGTGTGACCAAGAATTAATGCCAAGTGATTCATGCAAAATAAGAAAGAAATGTGATCAAAAGCAATAAGCATAGGGGTTGGATGATATTTTGCACATTTTTATTTTTCATTTATTTACTCATATAAAATTTTCCGTTTTTCCGGAAGACGTCCATAAACAAATGCAAAAAATTAAAAAAAAAACATTAAATGAATTTTCTAAAGAAAACCGCATTAAACGATTTTATATACACTTGAGAAATATATAGATATGTGAATATATATATATATATAAATATATATATATATGTATGAAAGGAGAAGAAACAAAGTCGGTAATTGATGATGATGTTATTACACACGTTCATACTACTGAATAGCATTTAAACATACATTGTGTAAACAAGTCAATGTAGCCACTTACCGACACCGTATTTGTTGTTGGTTGGTATCCACATTTTGTTACTGTCTCACTGCTAATGCTGCTGCTGTTGTTGCTGCTATTCTTATTCTCTTAGATATAAATCGTAGGTAATGAACTTCAATTTAAACTATTTAAGGAAAGAGTTAAATTTTCGCGATTTCATTGCTCACAAAATTGTAGTATATTATCTCATGGCATATACAAACATCTTTTGATTATATTTTACTCAATTATTTATTGACTTTGGCTTTTGTAGAGAGTGTAGATTTTTCACGTTATTTTTTCCACTTTTACTTTTAATGTGCTTTATGAAGTTTTTTTGCATTTTTCTCTTTCATTTTTCTTTTGTTTGTTTTTTTTTTTTGCGTTGTTATTGTTGTTATGCTTACAGACAACAAAAAAAAAACATTCGCTGTTATTTTTATTTATTCCTTTTATTTTTCTTCACAGACAAAACAACTTTTTTTTAAAAATTTATCAGGATCTTTTTCGCTAAATAAAATATTTATCCAAAATAATTAATAGTTGATTAAAATTTATTTAATGGAAATTAATAATATTCACAACCGTGCTCGTAAATTTTCTACGGAAAGAAAATCGATAAATCTCTTCTAATTCACCACAATAAATTTTCGCACAAGCGTGCATATAATTTTATGCGGAATCAACTACGTTTTTAGCGTTTATTCCTAATCAAAATTTATTATTTTTACGTATATTATCGCATAAATAGATATTTAAGAAATTTTAAAAAATTTACAGCATATACACGCGCATTATATATCGCCCACCGTTCACACTTCGCACTTAAAAGAGACAAGAGACTGGAAAAAATCACGAAAATGTTTAGATTTATATTCATCATATTCGTGTAAGCAATTTCATTCTCTCCTATTTCTTTCTCTCTTTTCCACACTCCTCTCGGAGCGAGTAAACTTTTACAACAACAATGCCAGCAATACCTCAATAGTACCAAATAATCCCCTATAAATCCCCTATACATGCTGCCAAGTAATTCTCTCAGAGTATCGAAAGAGCGAGAGTATTGAAAGCAAAGAAATCTTCTCTCAAAAAATGTAAAATATTTTCTAACAATGGTAGTGAATATAATTTTTATGTTATCGAGTTAATAAACTTAACATTTTTTTCGTATAATTTTAAAAAATATCTGCATTCTCCTTTTCGTTGTTAAATTTAAGATTGAATATGCAAGAAACCAGGAATTTTTGGATTCTTGCTGCATTAAAATAATCAAAATGGTCAAAGTTAAATAACAATTAAAATTTGAAAAATGCAAGTTTTGAAAGGAGTTATAAAAGTCGAAATTAAACGACATTTTTAATGTTTTTTTTTTGCATTTCCTGTTTCATAAAGATTTCCTAACAAAAGAAAAAAGTTTCTGATAAATATTAAATAATATGCAATTAATGAAAATCGCAATAAAACCAGAAATTTAACATGTCCAATTTAACATGGAAAATGAATATAAATAAGTGACTCTCGGAGTTTTCTGAAAGGAGATTTCTTCATTTTCAATATTCTCTCTGCCTGTCTGTCTCTCTTTTTCTTAATTATCTGAGACGTATACTTGGCAGCATTAGAGGATTACTTGGCACTATTGAGTTGCTGCTGGCATTGTTATTGTAAAAGTATGTTTGTTCTGTAGGAAACTTCCGGGGGATAATCATATATGAAAAATTGAACTGTCGTTGTTATATTCAGCTCTTTGGCAAAAATGACTGCAAATAAACATGTAAACTAACTTTCAGCTAGGTGATCAGCTTCCTGGCTTTTCTTGCCAAAAAAGGAGTGAAAGAAATAGGAAACAGAAACACAAATCTGAAGAGTTTCTACACGTTTCGCTTTTTTCTCTTGCCATTAGAACTTGTGCTGCTTGAGCATAATATTTCAACTTATTAGGAGATTGTGCTCTTTGTCTAATGTATTTTAGTTCATTTTAAGAGTCTGTTCTTTCGAGATTGTGGAGGGAAATTCAAAGTGGGGACCTAAGCGGTAACAAGACTCTATGAATTACAATATAATGCAGCGCGATGTCTGACTACATATGAAAATAAAAAAATGGCAAAGTGAAATTGAAATCAATAAAAGGCAAATTTAGAAAAACTCAATATCTTTTTATGAAAAGATACAAATGCGGTAGGATAATAGAATAAAAGGAAATTATAAAGCGCCAGGCAGAATAAATGCATTTTCATCACGCATTGTTGCAGTAAAGCAATGCAGTAAGCAAGAAATCAGTTTTCTTGAGCGAAAAATGTTTCGCGCATGTTAGTAGTAACGAACATTATAATATTTACAGTTAATTGCAACAATAATTAGCAATGTTCAATATTCACATATTATTTTGAAATTATAAAATACTTGAATATTAACGATATGTTATCTTAGAAATGCTTTTTTCTGCCCTTTATATAAACCAATGTCAAGCAAACAACAATTGCGTTAAACGCATATATTATGGATTGTGCCAGTGTTTACACCGTTATTACAGCAGAAAAAAGTGCAAATACAAACAAAAATTTTGCAGATAAAAAATTATTTTCGTAATTAGCAACGTGTATAACTTTTAGCCACCATTAATATTTGATAAAAATAAGATGGAATAACTTTCAAACAACAAAAATGTTTGAAGAACAAAAAACTTTGAATAATAAAGGGAACGAAGAAACTGAAGAATATTTACCGTCATCTATCACAACATATGTTAAAGATAATCATATTGCGTCGGACGCAATTCCAATCGCAACAGAGAACGGTTTTGACTTATGTGCAGAATGGCTTAACAAAAGTGACGACCATTTATTAAGCGATGGAGAAAACAAAACTTTAAAAAACAAAGGGAACGAGAAACCATCTACAACAAAAAATGTTAATGTATTAAGTAAAAGCGCACGAAAGAGACAAGCATATTATGAAAAAAATGCAATTAGAACAGCTTCAAAAATAAAGAATGAGACAACTAAGAAACCCTTACCGGCATCTATCAAAGGAAGTGTTAAGGATAATTTGAATTCAAAGAGGAAGAAGAAAAAGGGGAAAGGAAAAATCACAACCGAAAGTGTCTCTGACTTAAAGTCAGATGGCTTCAGAGAAAAGGATGGTGGAAAAAAAGAAGAGAATAAGGAAGCTGAAGAATATCTAGCGGCGTCTACCGCTATTGATATTAATGATCATTCTGGTTCAGATACAGATTGGTATAATAAAGACGATGACGATTTATTAAAGGACGTGCAGAAAACTTTAAAGAAAAAAGATATTGAACAAAATGAAGAATACATACCACCTGTTGTAAAAGGTATAAAGAAGAATACTTCCAAGTATTATTATAATTGGCTCCGTCAAAAACTTTTCATTCATTTCTTCGTTTATGTTTCTTGTTACGTTTGAGCTGTCCAAAATATAACCTTATGAAAGCACAGACCAGATCTTAAAGATCTCCAAGAACCAAGATATTACGAATGTAATCATATGCGGTAGGTGATGTGATTTATTGAAAGTTTCTGCAAATGTTTTTTTCGATTTTAGCGAATATGTATACCATCTGATTCCTATCGTGTACAATCCGTTCTCTGTCATATAGATTAAAAGCGGCTCGCTTTTGACATATACAACTGATGTCGTATAGTCTGACTCTAGTTTTCATATGTTAAGAAAAAAAACTCCTCTTTAAGTTATATATCAACCAAGTTTTAGGAACTAAACTCCTCTTTCAATCGAACTCATATTCCAATTCCATATAAAATATTCTTCAATCAGTAAGAGTTATAGGTAAGTAGCTGCAACATTTTTCGTTAGTGGCTACAAATATTTCAATTAATTTTTTATCAAAAGAGTAATGCAAATTTTATATTTATGTTTATTTAGATGAATACAAAGTGGCTGCAGATGTTGATGTCGGACCAAGTAAAGTAAAAATATTTGTATTGCGAAAAATGAGCACCATGAACGGTATAGATATGTTTCTTTATGCACGCACCAACGATACAGTACCAAATTTCTATAAGGATCAGATTGCTCCGAATGATACTCAAGAAAGAGTGCTACTTTATACATACATCTTGGCGGCTATATGTCAAATGGCATTGCCTGGTTTTCAAGAGGAGTTATTAGAAAGTTTTATGTCAAATAATATTCTAATGGAACACTTTCGTTTGTTGATCAAGAAATTGTTCAGCAAATTTTATAAAGAATTATGGTCTTCACATACTAAAGAGATGAAAGAATTTTTAGAAAATGTCCAAACACTCCTAATGCAATCTTTTAAAGCAGGCTTGCTGAACGCGGAGGGTGTTAACTTGGTAAAAGATTTGTGCAAGATAGTGGAAACGAGTGATAATCCGTCAATAACTAGTATGCAAATTTCTATAGACTTCAACAAGAACCTAACGTACATTTTAAATGAAAACGACGCTGCAATAATGGATCAACCGAAATGCGAGGTATTAAAGTTGATGAGAGTGCCTTTAAAAGAAACAAACCCAAAAAATATTTACATTTATATATCTAATTTCAGTTTTATCCTACATTGGAAGAACTCATGGAGCCATATACGCCGAAGAAACCCTATAGGGGAGAATTCACAAAGTTCAAAGATGTTCGCGATTACATTGAGAAACACATGCAATGGCTAAGAGAGATGTTTAAAGATCCTTTACATAAATATGTTCATCAGATGAAAAAAGATGGAAGCAATCTAAAAAAAAAAAAGGGACCCCACCTTTACAAGGAAGTTTCAATTATTTTAAATGAAAAATATTTCGAAGCTGATCATCATGAATTCGTGTTTGTGGATGCATTGGGCTCCGAGAGATCATGCAATGAATGCAAAGTACCGCGTAGTTTATATGACCAGTTATCGCGTATTAAAATCGGCTCCCTATTATGTTTTAGCACAAATACGGAATTCGATAATCTTATTATGGCTACTGTTATATATACACATGAAGATTGCTTATGGAATGGCTATGTAAATACTATTAACGAAATGCTCTTACTTACAAAAACGCTCCTTAATCTTTTATTTTATTACTTAATAGCTTGCCATTGAAATTGTAAAACAGTACAATATTGGTAATATTTTCCAAACAAAATTGTTGATGTTCGAAACGCCCGTCTTTTATGAAGCTTATAAAAACGCCTATAGTTACCTAAAAAACAGTGACGATCGAAATTTTCCTTTTCAAAAGTATATAGTATTTGGCGAGGTAATATAACATAATAAAATTTAATAGAGAATTTGATATAATTTTAAGAAAATATGTTATACGTATTTTGCAGACTGAATCGCAACCACCTGCTTATCTAGATGAGAAAAAGATATATGATTGTGATGGCATTGGTTTGCAACCTTTAGCAAAGCAAGTGCCAGAAAAATTATTTAATTTGAATGAATCGCAAAGGAAAGCATTTGTGACAGCCCTGGGCCGGGAGCTAACACTGATACAAGGGCCTCCCGGAACTGGTAAAACTCATCTCGCCATTCACTTGGTGAAAACTCTTATAAAAACTGCCCATACACCGATCATTTTATTAAATTTTACTAATCAAACGTTAGATAAATTTATAATGAAATTATCAGAGCATACAGATAGCATAGTACGTTTTGGTAGTAATTCTCGTAGCCCTGAAGTGGAGAAATTTCTCGCACGCAATGTTGATTACGAAAAGAACAGTTATCGCCTAAATAAATTATGGTACATACTTAAGGAAGAATTTAGAAAGCAATTTCAAATAGTGATAATTAAGCAGTCAGAATTTGATGGTACGCATGATAACTATGAAGACATCAGAAATGCCTATAACCAGTTAACAAAAACGTATGAGAAAATTCAGACCTTACGAACTTTATTTCAATATTATGTTGCAAGAAAAAAGTTTATCGTAGCGATGACAACAACGTTTGCGGCAAGAAATAATTTTTTATTTCACTTATTAAGAAGTTCAATCGGTGCGTTCGTAACTTTTTTAATCCGATATTTTACTGTTTTTATTTAAACGTTATGATTTAATTTTCAGTTATATTTGAAGAAGCTGCCGAAATTTTAGAATCCCATGTTGTGTCTTCTTTAACACCGTACACCCAACATGTGATTATGATAGGCGATCACCAACAATTAAGACCCTACTGCAAAAAATATCCATTATGCCTATCATTATTTGAAAGACTTTTTATTTTGCAGAAGCAACCACTAGTTTTAACAACTCAATATCGTACGCGTATCGATATAGCGAGTCTTTTAACACCGACAATCTACAAAAAATTAGATAACGATGATAGCGTGTCTTTATATCCCTCCGTCAGAGGAATGGCGCAGAATGTTTACTTTATGTCGCATGCCCATAAAGAAAAAAACACAGACGGAAAAGAAACCTCTATGTATAATGTGTTTGAAATTGATGAAATTATCAAATTAGCGCAATATCTTATAAAAGTTGGTGAATATTCCGCAGAAAGTTTCGTCATACTCAGTCCATATTCTAATCAAATAAATCGCATAAGAAACGAAGTAAGATGTATATATATTTTCTGTAAAAATCATACGTTAATATGAATTTTTAATTCGTTTAAAATATATGTTTTAGCTTCTTCGGGATAAGAATTTGAAGTTTGTGAAAGCTTGCACAATAGACGCATATCAAGGCTTAGAAAGTGATATCGTCTTACTTTCGTTGGTGCGTGCTGGAAAAACAATTGGTTTTCTTAAGGATCCTCATCGTATTTGTGTCGCATTATCCAGAGCAAGATATGGTTTATATATGATCGGTAATTTAACTCTATTAAGCAAACGCAGTTCGTATTGGTTACGAATTCAGCGATATCTTTTAAAACAAAATGCCGTGGGCGACAAGTTCCCTCTCAACGATAATTCTGTGGTTACTGTTCCGAAATAGTTTGCTTAACGCCTCTCTGTATACAATTTTGTCTTCGACTGGTTCCTTCCTGCGCATAATTCTACGTGACTGTGAGTCACATCGTGACATAATAATAAATATAAAAAATATTGTTAATATAACGAACTAATTGCATTTGCATCTCTGTAATCTTGGATTGGCATTGCCAATTTTTTTTCTATTTTCAAAATAAAGGTGCAAATTTATATTGAATATGTGTTGTACTTTACGGGTAAGAAGCAAAAAACGCGGAAAACGATTTTGTAGGCGATACTTTCATTGTTACGAATGGGAGAATATTTACCACAGATCCTACACAGTTGGGCAGGTGGGCAAACAAAATTTATACACTTTGTGGGAATTTTGAAGTTTGCTCCTGCGCGTTATAAAGGTACTGGAAAAAAAAAAACTTAAATTTTAATGCACTACAATATTAGGTAGGCGTGGTCAATTTTTACCATTTCTGTCCAGTCTTTATGAGAAAAAAGCAAAAACTCAATTTCTTATAAATTCGATTTTCCATATTTTTCATCTTGAAAATTTAATGAGAAGCAAACGGACCTCTCATTGGGTTAAACTAAAATGAGACGGACGAACTATTTCTTATAGTCAATTCTGAATGTTACGCTAATCAGGGAATAGCAATTTTTTTGATTATCATCGATTTCAGTTAAAAAAAAAAA
>NW_023998417.1:7258488-7277623 GCF_014805625.2 Glossina fuscipes
TTTTTTTTTTTTTGTTTGCTCTAACATTTATTTATCATTTATTTATCATTTATTTATCATCATATAAAAATATTCTACAATCTGTATCTACGGTTAAAATTTATGCTATAAAAAAGAAAAAGCAAAAATATATGAAACCAAAATAAAAGTAAGTAAGTAAGTCTCCACTTTCTCTCTCTCTCTCTCACACACTCTCTCTCATTTCTCCTCTAATGGCTGACTTCAAAATAATTTGTAATAATCATTAAAAAAGGTTTCTTTTACATAATTTCAAGTTACCAAGACCTCTTACTGCGAATGGACAAAGCTCTAATTGTGAAAAGATTTTCTAAAAGTGACTACAAATTTTTTAAATAAAAAAGAAAAAAAGTATATTTAAGAAAAGCTTTAGTTCATTTGTTCTGGACAATATTTTGAGATCACATGTCTAGATTTAATCGACAGACAATAGACGGATAAAGCTCGATCGACATCAGTTCCATCATTCAAGCACTACGTAAGACACACTTAATAAATCTGTGAACTTGAACAACGTAAGAATCGCGTTGATTACAGTATTTGAAAAACATTATCAAGGATTTCGATTAAAATGACACTAATAGAACATCGTCGTCAACTGTTTTTTTCTGGAATATTCTGAACTATTCTCAAAGCAAGTATATATGTTTCTATGTTTCCCGTTATAATTTAAATTTTGGCGATATATAAACATTCATTAAAACGTAGATTAGAATAAGAAATACTTTTTTTTAACGGAGGCGGTAACTGATTCAAGAATTTGCAAGGACCTCGACGTAGGTGGAAAATCTAATATTACTATGAACTTTTTCACTTTTTTTTTTATTTGACAATAATTTAATCATCATAGCAAGCATGTGAGGTTTAGCATAGGATTGTACAGAATGAAAAAAAAAAGAAATATCCATCGTCGATTTTGTATATATATGTATATATATATATATATAGATATATATTCTTATATATATGTAAGTATTCTTAAATAACGTGATTGTCGTATTCGCGATAGTAGTTCCCGCCTATCTGTTAATATCTGTTAGTACGAAGGTATCATTCGTCTATCGGGACTTTCGTCTCAACATTGTCTTTACGACGCTATCGTTCGAGAATAAAATCAATTGGTCCATGGGTACACATAACAAACTGAAAATGATCATTTTTTCTTAATAATACATAAAATAATTCGAAATTTCAAATAAATATTTTTCATCATTCGCATACAACAACAACTGTAGAAATTCTATATTTGGGAACCCTCGTCCAATAAAAGCTAGAATCTCTGCTGACAAATTGAATTTTCTTTCTCGCTTTTTGCTATCAAACGTCTTTACTGAAGCTGATCGCAATTTCTTTCCAATTCTATTAAATCATTTTTTTTTTCTTTTTCTATAAGAATAATTTACTTGATATTTGCTTTTTCTTTTCCAAATGCAGTTTGGATTAAAATTCATCATTTTTTAAGAGTAAAGAACAGCATTGTTAATATGAACATTTACCTGGACAAGGACAGTAGTACGCTTGCTTGGCTACTGCTGTTAATGCAGAAAAGAGAACAAAAAGGACATTAAGACAGCGAGATTCTTGTTGATTGTTGAGCTTCAAGCACGACACATAGATAGATAGTATTTTTAGGTAAAACGAAATAGGGAACGTATCTCTTAAAGCCAACATGCAATGCAATTGCGGTTTTCTTGAATATATCACAACAACAAATCTTATTATGAGACACATGTAAAGTTGGAGACTAAACAAAAGTTCTAATAAAAAGAAAAAGAGAAAACAAGAAGAGATTAAAAGGTAATAATTTAAAGAAAACATTGAACTATTTTTTTTTTTTTTTTACATAAATAAAACAAAATAAATATTTGTTAATTTGTTTGCAGTTATTATTTTCAAGTTTTTCTTTTATATTTGTTTCTTTTCCTATTTTCTTTTTATTTTTGTTTTTTTTTTAATTTTTTTTTTTTACTTTAAATTTTTTAAAATTTATTTTTTTTTTTTTTTTTTTTTTTTTTTGTTATCTGGGATTCTTTATAGATCTTATGTTAGATTTTCTATAAATTGTAGTGAATATTTTACAATGTATAAATTATTTATTACTTAAGGACTAAGTTTTGTAATAAAGGGAGATAAAGGGGATATGGATAAAGGAAAAGACCCTTTGCAGAGTCTTTCAGTCATTGAAAATAAAAATATGAGTAAAAATGTTCAAATTTACCAAAATATTAAGCAGTGATTGCAAAAAAAAATATATATATATATATATATATATAAACACACTTTAATGATAAAAAAAAATCATTTTACAATCGTGTATAGTCACAATTAAAACTTAATATAAAAATAGGTCATAAAAAATATATAATATTGTACTCTTTATACAATAATGAAAAAAAAAAAAAATTCCTAGATTGCAACTGGGAATACAAAATGAAATAAGGGGCGCCATGGTCTTGATTAAATGAGAATCATTATTTTATATATAAAAAAAAGAAAGAAAAAAGAAAAACACACACACACACACACACACAAAATTTTAATCTACGTCACTATTGGCTGTTGTCCGATTTTTTTTTTTTTTTTTTTTTTTTTGCAATTTTCCTAAGCGAAAAAATTGTTCTATAATAAACATGATAAACATTAGACAATCAATTTGGAAATTTTACACTAAATATTATAATTTTTCAAGATTTTTTCACTGTTAAAAATGAAAATGAAAAAAAAAAAAGTAGAAAAACATCACATAATATCAAGGGAACGTAAACGTGGCTGCGTAATGCGCATACGCATGTATGTGAGTACGTTAACCCTGTTAAAAAGTTTCACATATATGTTATATACTATTTATATGTGCGTGTGTACAGGCGGGAAGAAAGGAGAAAATGTAGGATGAAGAGACGGCGGACAGTGGGATATTTGTTTTTCGTTTTTTGTTTTTTGTTTTTTGTTTTTTGTTTTTTCTTTTCTTTAAAACTTAAATAAATATTCATGATCATAACATCTTTTTATAATGGATTGTTCTTGTGGTCCTTGTGTGACTTGCGGCAATGATGACGACGATAGTGATTTTGGTGACAATGAGAAGAAGGTCGCTATTGTTGCTGTTGTTGTTATTGCTATAATTAATTGCATGGACAACGGCAGCGTTATGTTGCTTTAATAGCTCCCACATATTTGATTTGCAATGATTTTTATGCTGTAGAATATTATTGGATATATGTGGGCGGTGGTGGTTTGTTGTTGACGTTGTCTCATCGCTTACAATTTATTGCTACCGTCTGTTGATAAGACCATTTGGTGGAGCGTTTTGACTTGCCGTATACATCAATTCTAATTCCACTAATAATGGAAAATGATCGGAGGGTATATGCGGATGCGGGCAACCGACAACTTTATTATCGCGTAACCAATCATTCGATATTGGCCCTAAAAGGCCCAACGGTACCATGCCCGTTTTTGTATAGAAAATATAATCGATAATTCCCTTAAAATCAAATGTATAATTCGTGTGTGGCATAATGTCCTCGCTGTAGGCCGAGGCCAACTTAAAGGAATGCGTAAACTCATTCGAGTCATTAGAGAGTAAACGTTGCAGGCACGATTTGTAACCCATATCCTTAAAATCACCATGATCCATAGAGACGCGTCCCTTACTCAAAAACTCAATTACACCAGAATCGGGCAATGAATTGAAATCACCGCACAGTAACAATTGAACACTGTTCGTATCACTTTTATGACCCGGACGAAAACTGTGACTGGCTTCATCAATAATTGATTTTAGTTCATTGCTCAACATCATGGTTTGCACGAGTTTAACATCGCAAAATTCCGGATCCCAATGTATATGAGCGGTACACACTAGCAATGGTTGAGTGATTTGAGTTACTTCGGTCATTGACTCCCAGGCAGAATCTTTTATTTTTAATAAGGCCGCCAAACCAATATTATCCTTGGGCATTACACGATTTAACATATTATCTGAACCTTCGGCATTCGCCATAGCCAACTGATTGAATTCGATCAAATGCTCTTTAATCAGAGCAAATCTACAAATAAATTTTACAAATTATAAATATTTTTATATATGTTTTTAAGTATTTATATATACAAATATGTGCTACATATATATATCGTATATGAAATATATATGTATAGTATTTCTTATAGCATACTTTGCGGCACGAAAAAATATAGCGCAGCCATCCACAAATTTGCGTTCCACCTCTGACATGGTCTTTGCTCGTGACTTCGGCGAGAATATACCCTCAAAACCTTCGTTCTTTAATTCGGGTAAAAAGAAATTATAAAATTGTTCCGTTTCAATTTCTTGCAAGCTAATAATATCAGCCGAATAATGACGTATTTCATCTAAAATAGCCTTTTTCCTGTATTCCCAACTTAAAGCCCATGAAGGGCAATAGCCGTACATTTGTCGTGTAGCATATTTATCACACAAAACATTATAACACATTACGGTAAAGATACCTGCAAAGAATTTACATTAGATTAGATAGATATTATATATTAACTAACTAACTATATGAGAGGATTAAAATGCATGAAAAAAAAAAATTTAAAAAGAAATATTTGCGTAGAATCGAAACTAATCGAATAATGTTTAGATTTACTAGGTATGTGAATATGAAACCGGAAATTGACCATAGAGATGGCCGTAACCTAACCTAACACCAACAAATATCAAATAACAAAAGCGTTATTTCTAACCGCGAAAAAATCGAGTTTTGTGTCAAGTAAAGAGAGCATTTGCTGACAGCATTTTTCTGCGCTCGAACGGTATGGAAAAGTTTTTCTTGGCTTCGTATCCTAACAGGGAATGAAAAGTGGATGGACTTTCAGAACTACATTGCTAAATTCAGATGTGTCATCCACATCGGCTTGCGACGCTTGGTGGCTTCGGCACGAAAAGCCTATTCTCTATTTGATGGGACCCGAAGGGTGTGGTTTGCTATTAATTGTCTAATGAAGTGATGAAAACTAACCGCTACGAACGGCAATTAATCGATTTGAACCGTTCCTTGGTCAAAAAAACAAGCGAAATATAAAGAATGACAGCCGCAAGGTCACTTCTTAGATGGCGTCCGTCCGTCCAAGCGTACAGCAGAACTGGGTCGCACTACGTTGCAAATACTCAGTGAAAAGTGCTAACCCATGCAGCTTACGATGTTTTCAATCAACGCTTGCTTGCATCGATGGTACACACACTTGGTGAACAGCGCTTGTTACAAAAATCTATCAAAATGTTTCGCTAATTGTTTTGCCTCAAAACAGCAACAGTTGTTTTGGTCTGGCATCCACAAATTGTTAGGCAGGCAGGAAAAATGTGTCGCTGGCGATGGACAATACTTTGAATCAAATTTTTTTCAAACAACAAAAGTTTTTTTCTAACCAAAAATTCCGGTTTCATATTAATACACCTGATATTTACCCAGGAAAATGTAGTAAAGGGTTTGATAATCGTAGCTTCTTAAATTCTTACAGATTTATTACAACGACATGGTCGTAATACGAATGTTCAATGATAAGCGGTTTAGGATGGTTGAGGCTCGGTCTTATCTGGCTATAATGTTTTAATTTTTTTTTTTTTTAATTGTTATCAATAGCATACAATCCAAAGCGGATAAGGATTTGAAATTTAGCTCGAATATCTATTAAAGCCTCTCCTATCATAAAATAACATTGGCACGAAATTGCTCCTCTACCTAAAAGCGATAAGCAACATTCAAGATAACCCCCGAGACTCTAGTTTTGTTTTCATATTTCTTTAAAGTTGATATTGAAAGTCTTTTTTGAAGATGGAAGCTTTTCATGTTCTTTCAAGTATAGAATTTATTAATTAACCTACAAAAAAAAAAAAAGAATTGTCGGACTATTGGCTTCCGTTGAGAGAGGATATTGAAAATTTATATACGAATATAATTCATTTTAAGTTTTTAATCTTAAATTAAATATAATACTTACATGATGGCCTGGCTTTACTGGGTTTCGCTAAAGGTATCCACGGCCTTTGCGGTGGCGGCGTTGCAGAAACTAAAATGAAATAAAGAATAGAATTTCTGTCTTATTAATAAAAATTACAAAATTACAAAAATTTACTTATGCGCGCTAAAGCAATAAGAAAAATTCCCCCTTTATAAGAAAAAACAAAATAAATAAAAAAAAAACGGAGCAACATATTTATGCTTTAATTAACAAAGTAACATTTTGTTATATATTTACAGTTTAATGTGTGTGCATGCATTTGTTGTTGCTGTTGTCATTTATGAAAGAGCCAATGGTGAAAGTAACCCACAAATTACTTCCGTCTCTTTACAAAAAAAAAAAAAAAAAAAAAAAAAAAAAGAGCAGCAACACAACAAACCGAGGCCATTTAACAGATTTAAAACGATGACGCACACAAAAAGGTGAACGAGAGCACAATATTTGACTTTAGAAAGAAAAATATGAGTGAGCCTACATACGAATGCGTTTTTTGTCTTTTATTACTTTTTTTTCAAAAATTATTCTTTAAATCAATAATAGAGTAAATCTCATATGAAAACAAATCAGCTTATGGTTGAGGTTGTGCAAGTTAATGCATATCTTAAATAATTACTTTACCAATATTTACAAATACGAATCAATGTTAATTTGCGCTTGTCATATCATTCATAATCATGATCAGCTTAGAATTAAGCTTAATTATAGTTTTAATCATTAACTTTATACCACCATAAATGCAAGAAACATTTATATATGAAACTATGAATTCTTCTTAAGTGTAAACGAACCAAGAAGAAAATGAAGAAGAAGAAGAAGTAGTAAATAAATACAAACAACAATAAGCAATATTTTTGCTTATTAATGATTATCTGTTGCTGTTGATATGATGACAGAAAACTGGTTGATTAGTAGTGAAATGTTTGCTTTTGCTTTGGCTGAATGCTGTTTTTATTGTTCGCATTCTTAATAAATTGCATGTAAGGAAAGGTCAGTACTGCCATATGGGAGTAAGAAAATGGTCTATGTTTTCCTTTCATCATTTTATCATCAACGAAAATTTACTCCATTTCTAAAAAGGTATTTGGCTTATACATGTTCTCTTACAAGAACAAGAAGAAGAAGAAGAAAAAAAAAAAAAACCATCGAATTGAATATGAACAAAAAGATGAGGATTGCCTTGACTTTAATCCTAATAGTCTGTCTTCTAAGCCTATTTGAAGTTTGAATTTAAATTTTTTGATGACTTCTTACTAAGCATTTATTATATCTTCAGGTTTCAATACAGGCTCGCAGATGAATTTATTTATTTATTTTTTTTTTTTGTTTATGATAATTAAATTCAATTACTGCCTTGACGCTGTCACGATTGCTTGACCTTTGTCGAAATATCATTCATTGTTGCTTATATAATTGATCGATCACTTTACAGAAAAGAGCTTAAAAAGTGAGCAAAATTTCGACTTTTGCTTGAATGTCTCAAAATTCCCGCAAGACAATGCGCAACAATGATTTCATTTCGTTAACTATGAATACATTACATAAAAGATTTAGAAGGTCCCGATCAAATATTGCTCCCAAAATTCTCTGCTCATCTCTTAACACAAAACATCAAAGCAATTTGTGAGAGTTCACGGACAACAATTTGCACACCATGGTCAAAACAATGTACAAATTTATGTTAGATGACTAACTATATATATGTAAATGTCACCTTCAGCTTTTCCTTCCCTAAATACATACATACTACTACTACATAGTAGATAGAATAATCTATTATATATCGTTTTCCCCTCTCAAAAGTAATGCTCCCCGTCATAACTATATTAGTGTAAATAAAATTGGAAACAACAGCAATTCCCCCTGAGCTAATATAATATTTACGGTTTACGAAAACAATGTCATTCATTACAAACTTACAATATGCATTTCAAATCTTCACGTTAGAGTTTGAAATTCAACTTTCTAAACCAAATCGGATGCTGCGTAGCGTAGCCTCTATTCACATTTCAGCTCATAGCTGTCTATAAGAAAGCAAACAACTGATGTAATAAATCTTCGATAAATGCGCGCAAACAAAAAACGAAAAACAGCAATAAAAAATTAAAAAACGTGAAGGTTGTCTTGCTAACGAATATGTGAACACAAATTGCGAAGTAAAATGATTGCATGAAAGTGGAAAAAATCATTTATATCAAATTAAGAGGAGCATGCATCAACTCTCAAAGCAAATATTTTTTCATTTTTATTACTAATTTAATCAAGGATATAGAAAAATATTGCGTACATGTTTAGACGGCGATATGAAATTCTTTGTAGTAAGTAAAAAGGAGGATAAAATTCTAAAACCAATCATATCAACAGTGCACTCGTACGAAATAATTTGTGATATTTATGATTGCGTTTTAGTTAACGCATTATCTAAGGGGCCATGAGCAAGGGGCAAAATGTATTGTCCAAGCACTCTATATAAATGGGGCACAAGTAACGAAATTGCATTCAGCTATGCCCGAAAATCTTCTTACTTCATTTACTACTACTACTACTACTACTACTGCTTTTAACTTAACTCATGTAGTGGGAATGTAAAGTAAATGTGTAAACTTCAATGACATCACATTTCCAAATTGATTAAAAATCACTCGTCAACATTGTATTTTACCCTCTGTGTGTTCTTTCTGTGGTGTAAACGATGCAACATTTCTTCACCTATTGGTTTCTTGTCTATGCTTTCATCATTTAAGAACTCGACTTTCCCGCATCATTTTAAACTTTCAGAATATCTTCTTCCCTCCGCGTTGCACCTTTTTTTTTTTTAGCTTACAATTTTTAATTGCAAGTTAATCATTAAAATAAATGAATAAATCATATGCAAATGTTGGATGGGGGAGGCTGGAGAATCACCACCTATAGGGTATGATTTAAAATTTTTATCGATCTGGCGCCAAAAATCAAATTTTTTTTTTTTTTTTTTTTGCTTTTGAAAGAGTAAGGCGTGCGTACTATAGGCGTGTTCTTTGATCAGTTTCCCATATTAACTTGTATGCAAGGACTTGTAATGTGTTGGCCACATTTAAATTGGCGAATTTTTGCCACACACACTCCAAACAGTCGGACGGATGGACATGTCAAGAATTATTCCCTATTTAACGTATTTATATATGTATTTAATAGGGCCTCTGAAGCTTCTTTCTGGGTACAGCAAACGTTTGAACAGAATGAATACACTTCCAAACCCTTAGTAGAGGCAGTTGCTAAATTTGAATTTTTTGCACACCTACACAAACACACAGACACATGTTTATAATTTCATAAATTATATTTTCATTACATTTCATCTTTTATGTCATCAGCGACATTGCAATGTAGAATGGCTGCATGAAGCAAGTGCATCTTCGCTCTGCTTTCAATAAGTGTACCAAGACAGATAGATAGATAGGTAGATAGATTTATTATTGTAACCACTGACCCTACTTGAAAGCTGGCGAAGGTCAAATTTCGTATATTTTATGATTACACAAGGTCAAGAATTAGATCAACATTAGGTGAACTAATGGCATCCTCTTGCCTCATTAAAGCGTAAATTGCTTTTCATTGAATTTTGCGATGATAACCAGCACACACAGGAGGAGAGCTTTGGGAGAAATTGAGCAATCAACGGATGTCCAATTGTATCCGAAATGTGCAGTAGAAAATAGAAATCTTCTGAAAACCTTTGCTCAGAGGGGGGGGCTTTTTTTCTTTTCTTTGACGAAAATATATTTAAAAGATTATGTTATTGATTTTTTTGGCTTCTCTTTCACTTTACTAGAGCATAAAGATTTGTGAAATGTGATCTCGTCTATTAAAAAGGTAAATCTGCAAAAATTTTATTTTATATATTTAATATTATTTTAATTTTCTATTGTTATTTATGAACTATGGTTTGTTAACGAAGGAAAATAAGTTTTTATATTTTTTTTAATAAAGCACTTTTTATATTTCAATTATAAGCACAATTTATCAACTCATCAGAGATTCACCCTCTAATCCAATCACTTTTCATTTTATTTAATGTTGATGAACGACGAACACAACTAAGTTTTGCTTTCTTTTGTTTTATCTTTTTTTAGTGATTTTTATGTGATTTTATTTCACATTATAGTGCGAGCGACGGGAAACTTTCACTTTTTACAAAATGTCTAAAAATGTATTTTTTCTTCACTAATGATTTTTGTTTTTTTTTTTTTTTGTTTCTTGCTTTTTTTTGAAGTGACAGCAACTCTATTGTTTTTATGTTAAAACAAAACAAAACAAAACAAAAAAAAAAAAAATAGAGATAATAATAAACTGTTTTATTATTCATGTAATTTATTTATTTTATCTTAAAAAGAAAAGATTACAACAAAAAGGCACAGTATTCGTCTACATCTTTAAACATTTCGCCTTAACGTGACATTTTATTTCTCAGACTATCTGAAACACCTAGAGACCTGTCCAGCGAGGATAGATTGCAAGGGTTATAGGGGAGAAGAACTTTTTTGCACGTTTTTATTAAGTTTCGCAAACTAATATTTCCACCACTACTACAGCGAAACAGTATAACAGTCAATAGCTAAAAGTGCTATCAGGTATCAGGATCTGTCTGGGGAATGTAAAAGGAGTTTTCACTGAATGCTGCAAAGCTGAAACGATGATATCATTACCTAAATGTCCCATCTGGTGTAGTCCGCAAAACCTGATCTGTCTACCTGAAGAGTTTTGAAAGAGTTTTCACATTCTGTGAACCCCTCCGCCAATTGCGTAAAGAAAATGCTTTCCTATCCTTAAACATGTAATAAAGACGCGATTTTTTTTTATCCTCTTCAGGAAACTAATGTCATAAAATATATATATGATCTTTAAATTTTTTTATTGGTTTTTCCTAGGGATTCTCATACAAAAGCAATTTTCAATCGAAACCTAAAGTTGACATAAAATGTTGATAGGTGTCGCTTAAAGAATGACAGCAAATATCCAATTGATTTTGCATTAGCAATGCTTTCAATACGCTTAGAAGCTTAAGGGCGACTACAATGTGAAAAAGGAGAAGACATAACCTGGTCCCGTCAGTAGGGAATGCAAGGGTACAAGGCGATATGAAATTTGTGCAAACCTATGCAACACACAGAAGGACTCGAAACATAAACATCTTTTATTATACCAAACGACAGTAATTCTGAATCGATCCAAGCTTGTCTGTCCGTCTGTCCACCTTGCTTCTTTTGTGTTCAATCTATAGCCCGCATCTTTTAAGATATTTTGATGAAATTGGTAACACTGGCGTGTTTTGGTCCACGAACGAACGCTATTGCAACTGATTCAGAGTTAATAACTTTTTCGACCACCTCCTATATAACACCTTTGTTTTGAAAGGTCTTTGTACGAATAACTATGCTAGGAGAAGTAACGTAGAGTATTTAATGGTGAGCAGTGGTCCACCATCGCGTTTTTACTTATTTCTTCTTTGATTTACTCTCAGACTCTGTTTAAAAATATGTAGATCCAATGTCGTATCTGTAAAAAAAAAAAAAGTTCTTATCTCCAATTCGCTTTTAATTGGATTACTGACGTGTTCCAAACGAAAAAAAAAAAAAAACAACAAAAAAAATAAAAGAAAACAATGATCAATAAGTGAGTGAATGATTCATTTTATAGCTTTTTTTACTAGCTTTATAAAACCTGTGCCAAATAGCACAGAAACCTTTTTTAAATGTACGACGACTGCTTAACAAAGACAGTTATTTGTTTCAATGTATGCAACAGTGCAGAAGGAATTACGATATGTGAGCAGAGAGAACCTTAAAATTGTGAAACTTTCTTCCTTATTTTATATTTATAATAAGTCAGAGATAAATAAATATATATTAAATTTAAGTCAGCTCTTCATTATGATAAAATCTTTCAATAACAAAAGCTTTCTATTCAAATCGATTCAAAAAAAAAAAAATCTATTTGGGTGAAAGTCATGAAAATTGTATCAAATTTTTTTCCTTTTTTTTTTTTCAAGTTAAAGAAGATAGTTGCAATTTAAGATTTTTGCTTGACATATATTGATGATCTGCAAAATCAATAAAAATTAAAAATAAAAGTTGTGAGAAGAAAAAAATCACCTTTCAACTTAAGTGAGATGACATTTGAAAAAATCAAAAAAATCTTATCAAAGTTTCCTTAAATTTTATTGGCAAATTTTATTTATTGCATCAACCGCAAATCTCGATGGAAACGAACAAAAGAATTAATGCATTTAAAAGCGTAAGGTTTGGCTAAAACGATAAATGAGGCGAGAATTCGTTTCGATTTCTTGTTGTTCAAGTAAGTAAATCGATGTGCACTGCGCGCGTATCTATCTATAAATAACATTTAAATTGAGTAAGAAATGCAAGATTATTGTTGTTGTTGTTGTTGTTATCGACAACGAACAAGGCAGGGAGGGAGGGAGAGGATTAGCGTATAGAAACTTAAAAGACAAAACAAACATCGATGCGATTATATTAGCTTTGTTATGTATTTTCTTTTTTGTTATTTTTGTATTTATTTTTAATTACATCAAGTTTCAAGGGCAATGCCCCCCCCCCTCTTAAGATCACATTAATATTTCCTCCCAAAATTAATGTAAATAAAATTAATTTTAGAACATTTTAAAAGCTACTCTTGAAATCCTACGAACTCTACAACTGATAGCTGGCTGATGATGGCAGTCAACGAAGTGGAGGCGGATTAGTGAAACAAACTCATTCAAGTTCACCTCTTACGAAGATATCTACTTGTTCTTTTCTACTCTCGTTAATTAATGCTTCGAAATTGGTCGAAGGTCATATTTTACATTCTGCCCTTCCTGTGGCATCCTAAATTTCCGATAATCAGAAAAGTGCATTTTTTGTTCGTCTTACATGTTATGCTGCTGAGAGTAAAAATTGCATAAATTGAAAAGTTAAAAAAAAAAAAATTTTTTTTTTTTTTTTGTATACAGGAGATAAAATTAAAACAAAAATTTTTAATTTAGTGCTGACAGACTTCGCTGTAACAGACTTGTAGATGTCTGTTGCATGTCTATGTAACTTTCGTCAAGTCCAACGTAATTCGTAACATAATTCATAACACAAAAGTAACTCGTTTCAAATGGAAGCTATTCATAAACCTTGAGCGTAGAATATGTTATGCCTAGACGCTCTCCCCCCTTTCCCGTCAAAGATCAATTCAGTTGTTCCTCAAGTTCTATATATGTGAAAAACAAAATTCTAATTATCTACGTAATAAGCAGGGAATGGAATCATTGCTACATCTCCTAAAGTAAGCATAAGCATAATATTTAATCTCGCTAGACTTAATCACGATAAGCTATTCATGCAATTTATTATAACAATATACTGCGGTAGCAGTTCAATATTTATTACGAAGACATGTATCATTAAGAAAAAAAAAAAAAAAAAGAAACAAAACAAAAAAAACAAAAGAAAAAAAAAAAATTATGAAAAATGCAGTTTAACAGGTTTCGGTGCATGTACAACACCATTTATAACATCATGGATTACAATAATTTTTTTGTTTATGTTTTCTTCTCTTTTAATAATATATCACAACATACAAAAAAAAAAAAAAAAAATAAAGATTGAAAGAACAAAGTTTGGTTTCTTTAATTACACTTGTTTTTGTTTGCCATGGGCACTGAAGTTGTTGATGTTTTCGATTTTAAACTATATATATGTATACATGCTACTGTCAAAATACTACAAAACTTTTGTATATCAGCCCTGGCGAAATGCTTACACGCATATATGTTAATACTGTTTGGCCACAGTTATAACATTAAAAATAAAATTAAATAAAAATAAATAAATAAATAAATAAAACGAACTTAGCACCCGAGACCCAGTTGGCTGGCATTAGCAAGTGTAAAGTATTTTTTACTAGCAATAAAAAAAATTAAAAAAAAAAAAATAGTGAACCAGTTATCTAATGACAGGACAAGATTGAGAAAATTATAACCGGTTTCAAACGAATCGTGGATACCCACGAATTCGACGAATCTGATTTTCATAGATACGCACCCTTCCTGCCTAAATTAAGGAATAAATTTGTCTTTGCTTAGAAAAATGAAAGCTGTGTGAGAAAAATGCCAAGCAAAAAAAAAAAAAGGTGTGGTCGCTTTAATATGTATTCTTTGTTTCTATTACTTCAAGCGGACCTAAGTAATGACTCAAGTCAAGCTTCAATCAGGTTTTAAGAAGAATTGTTACATATCACTGCAATTTTGGACATGTTTCCAAATCTGTCAAGACCATTCTGACCTGGAGTTAGTGTTGCAACTTTTGCATAAAATGGAGAAAAATGTTTAATTTTCTCACTAATCACTCAGGTTATATCCCCTGCTCTGTATTTGTAACACTGTCACCATGGGAGAGCAGTAAGGAAAGGCAAAGATATAGAAGAGTGGAGGCAGCCTAGTGGAGATGTGATCAATCAGTGAATGTCTGACTGTACTGCTCACTAAACATGGTCTACCGTACTGAGATTTCACGCCTGTAATCTTGATTCCTATCTTCACGGCTGCACTACATATTTCATTCAATTGTTTACTGAGGCCTCTTTTTGAATCAATTCCGTCCATTTTTAAATTTCATCAGCGAAAGCAATTCAAAGTTCAACTTTCTAAAAGACCATTCATATATAAATGAGTGAGTAGGCCCAACCTCTCTACTAAACGAATTTGATGCTCCTCCGGAATATATGATATTTTGTAGTAATTTCGAGCCATATTTCTAGCAGAATCAAATGAATTGTGTATTCACGTACACAATAAATAGACCACGCCTATTTTTGATAATTAAAGAAAAAGATATGATCAAACGATCTCAAGCCCTTTCTCAAGTTGAAAAGTAATTCTTAACATTACGCTAACGGTATGACAAATTAAGTGTATTTTTGATTTCGTAGTGGTCGGCAAGTGGGCAGCACCTGCTTGAAATTGGAAAACATACATTTTAATAAACTATTTCTGTCTTTTCATTTCTTTTCTTTTGCAAAACGTTACTGTGCACTCATGATTTGCTTAATATTATGTGGCTCTGGCTATTTGTCAAGTGGGCCTCAGCGAGCCAATGTAAAAAAGTATAAGCAAAAAAAAAAAAAAAAAAAAAAAAAAAATATTTCAAATTGCGTTTGATAAAGTTGGTCACATCGGATTTTTTTTTTTTTTTTTTTTGTTCATTGGTTATGCTTCGTTTATATGATGACTGGATGACTGGTATACAAATTTCACTTTCTTTTCGTTACGCTTGCCTAACCTGAAAAATAAAACCTAACAAAAAAAAAAAAAAAAATTAAATGAGTGTAAGCAATGGCGATGAAAATGATATGCCATAGTTTTTGCTTTAATTTTTTTTTTTTTTTTTTTTTTTTTTTGTAATAAAAAAAAATGATTCCAAAATTATTATTATTAAAATTCTCTCTTGTACTGATCTATTAGGCATTTTAGTAGTCAAAATGCTTGATTATTGCCACTAATGGTAGAAATCAAAATAGACGACTTAACACTATTTAAAAACTCTTTATACTTTCAAAACGCTTCGTTGCTCTGGCTAATTTACATAAACAAAAAAAAAAAAAAAGAAAAAAAATCCAAATACTGAACAGAGGAACGAGTAAATCCAACATAAATAACTTACATACACAGAAACAAACTATGAATGGATGGAGGGATGGATGGATGGATGGATGGATGGATGGATGGATGAATGGTTGCATAGCATAGATAGACGACTTGATTTATGTTAGCAATATATCTAAATATTTGTAACATTATTTCGCTAACTTATAACCCATTATGTTATTTTCCGTTCATGGAAAAAATCTTTCTATGATAAATTTCAAAAAAAAAAAAAAAAAAAAAGAGAGAAAGAAAAGTCACCTACTTTTTATAAAACTTTTTAAAATTTAAATGAATGCAGTTAACCTTTTAATTATATTTCATTTGAATATGTTTACTAGAAGTGTTTAGCAAGTTGGCAGAAAAATAATTTCGGTTTTTTTTCTTGGCATGAAATATATAACAATTTTTGTTGTTGTCTAGCCTCGCATATAACTTAAGCAAAAAACTGACTAACTGTAGAGTAATTTTACATAATCCTGATCTTTAAGAAGGATGTGACATTTCTTCTCCACTCATGTGTTATTAACCTTCTCTTTTACTTTAGTTACATTGTCATAAGGGAACAAAATCTTCCTGTGGCTTGCTCCGATTCTGGTCTTTTTTTTGCCTGATTATTTCTTACACTTTCCCCTATAGTTGAGAGCGATCTTGTAAATAGCTCGCATTATTTCCGTAAGAAAGCCTCTTGAAATGTATCAAAGCTTTGTACTTCCAACGAATTGCGAGCGTGAGCTTCTTTTTAATGCAACAAAACATTCTATCAGGATTCTTTCCAATCCGAAGACACATTTTTTTTTTTTTTTTAAATGACTAATCACTTAGCGGATGTCCCTCGTACGTATCAGAAAGGGTGTAGGCCGCAGTCTCTGAGGTATGTACCCTGTCGGTAAGTGATATGCAGGAACCGCAAACGGCCATTAACAGGTTGACGCTCATTTTAAAATTTTATTTTATTGCTAGGATTGCTATGGACGTCTTTTGCACCTACAAGCACACGTAATGGGTGTCTATGCATTCCATTAATGCCAGCGAGTTAACTGTAGCTACAATTACATACAAATCGTTATTAAGACATGGTGTCTACCGCACTGAGAATCGAACCCAAGTATGCACACTTGATAATTGGTCTTTTTAAGTACTTGCCTAGGCTGCCGTTACGCTTATCTGACAACAAGAAAATGTGTCTGCCTTAAGCGAAATATTTTTGATAGAATATCATAATCACTGTTGCAAACATTCTGCAGCGCTTAGCTTTCATCTCTTCTCTTACGAAATATATCAGAAATATTTCGATTTAAATTAAAATTTGTCAAATTGAGTTCACACTATAACTTACTCGAATCCTCAAACGAACTAACAAAGGCTTAGCCTTAAGACTTAACATCAATCTACGTAAGTACTTTGAAAATAATTCTTTGCCTCCCTAACATTCAAGTCTAATAGTATTTCTATTGAGGTTATAGTGAAATCATCAACTCTTTACTTGTTTTACTTTTTTTTTTTTTTCTTACAACTCAACGAGTTTTCAAGCGGTTAAAATAACGATTTGTCATACAACAGGTGACAGTATTAATATGGAGGGCATTTCTTTCTTTTTTCAAAGCACGTTTATCTTCAAAACGTGCACATGCATAGAAATTCATGTAAATAATGTCGAGTTGGTGCCACGCAGCGTTGCGCTGCGCCACGCCACGCCACGCCGCGCCGCTCCGCTTTGATTATAACTTAATATTACGCATTTCTTTCTTTATATGCATGAAAGCACTTTTACTTTCATTTTACTTTTTATTAATTTCATAATTTAAACTTAATTGGAATTATGAGTGAATGCATGAATTTAGGCAATTTTTTCACTTCATTGAATTACTTTTGTATTGTTTTTTGCTTTTCTTTCTTTTCTTTCTCTACAACAATTTCTTCTCTCAATCTTTCTCTCTAACAATTTTATTAGTATGTGTTCTCGCCCTTAGAAAATGTTAACTATCAGCACTTGATTCCATGATGGATGAAAGATAATTTTCCTGGAAGGATATATCGTTAAAAGCCTCTCAATCGAGACCCAGCAGAATCATGGTACTAAGCTTGAGTTGAAAAATTGTAAATAAAATTTTGTGATTATGCGAAGTACACCAAAAGCTATTCAATGGGTTACTTATCATCTCCTTGGTCAATTTTCTTCTCCGTATCCTGTCGTCCTATCGTTACAGTTTAAAAAGGGGTTTTTTTAAATGGGCTCTGAGGTTTAAGAGAAACTCTACACTGCGCAGTACACTATAAAATAATTATTTTTCAACTTGAAAGACTATTCTTGAGTATTATATGGCACCTTATTCACCAATCCCTTTCTACGGTCTTTAAAGAGAGAGTATAAAACTAAATTCGTACAGTACTTCTTATTGATAAAAATTTTTCATACTTTTTTTTCTAATCAGGAATTCATATAAAAAAAAAAAAAACAAGACAATTCTTTTTGATCGATTCACTTGAAATTAATTTCTACTAAATGTTGATATAAAAGTTCATTAACATGTCTCCATCAATACAAAAAAACATACATTAAATCCAATTTCAAGGCTGCAAGCAAGATCTGGATTTACATATTTTGGACTTAATGAACGTTAAATAAAAATATAAGCCTTTAAAAAGAGGCATAAATTTTCCTTTCTTCAGACGAATAAATAAATTTTAATTAAAAAAAAAAAAAAAAAAAAAAAAAACAGATCAAAACAACTAATACATTAATCATGATGATGATTACAAGAGAACACAAGGCTTCTATCTAACTAACTAACTTGCGTTTCATATTTAAAGTAAGAGCATTGATTACATCAGTGAAACAATGTGACTTGCGATATCGTCAAGGTTAGTATTGAGGGCAAACTTATACTAAGAGTAGAAAATCAATTTTCGTATTTGGGGCTTCGGACTTTTTTGAAAATTCTTTCCAAAAAGCAAAAAAAAAAAAAAAGCAACAACAACAACGAAAATGTAGGTAAACTTATTAAAGATGGGAAAGAAATGCACTTAAACTGCTGATTCTATTAGTCCTGAAGAGGCGATCAGGACTAATATTTTTCTAAAAAAAAAATGACAAACCAGCAAAAGAAAGAAATAAATCTTTGTATTTAACTTTTGACATTTAGTGTTCATAAAATTCATTGTTCATAAATTTTGAACTAATAACATTTTAACCGCAATCGTTTAACCGTAGATTTATCAGTCATTAGACTAAAATAAGTGAATTGCATGAATTTCTATAATAGTGTAGCAATATTATCTGTAACCGCAATAACGGCACTTTATAATCTATTTGCAGGGCATTATTAATAACGTCGTAAAAATGCTAACAATTGTGTTTTTTATGAATAATTTTTATGCTATAAATATGTATATGTTACAAAGAGAGAGAGAGAGAGAGAGAGAGAGAGAGAGAGAGAGAGAGAGAGA
>NW_023998417.1:7277633-7285075 GCF_014805625.2 Glossina fuscipes
AGAGAGAGAGAGAGAGAGAGAGAGAGAGAGAGAGAGAGAGAGAGAGAAAGAGAGACATGTCGTCATTACTTTTCGTAATCAAAACATTATAAATGAAAATAGCATTCATGTCTTCTAGAGAGATAAGAGGCATTTTTAAGGCATGTCTATAAAACTATATATATATATATATATATATATATGAGAAGCAGTTTTGTGACGATAAACAGATATGATGAAATAAATATTTATGTTGCTTAACAACACAACAACAAAATAGTCTTTTCTTCACTTCGTAGAAGTAATAAAAAAATTAAATAATATTGTGTCACACATATATACACACACAAACGCACACGTACAGCAAAAGCAAAGCGATTTAATCGCTTTTAATTGTATTTTTAACACAGATTAAATCTTTTCACATAACTCAAAAAAAATAAAAATAAAAAAATATAAAAATAAACAAATAAATAAATTCGTAAAAACAGAAAACAGAAATTTGCGATTTCATATAAAATTTGCTGCTTACGCTTGGCTCAACTCAAGATTCAAGTTTTTATTCAAGTTTTCTTAAATTTTTATCTTTGCATGCGTTGTTGTTGTTGATCGTTTTCTTCCTCACTGTCTTCTTTGCCTATATTAACACAATTGACCTTTTTTGGTTTATTGTTTACATAAAAAAAAAAAAAAAAAAAATTTTTTTGGGTTTTTTTTTTTTTTTTTTCTTATTTTTTTTTTTTTTTTTTTTGGATTTAACAAAAACTCCCCGTTAGTTGAATTCTTAACTGTCTGGCATTTTACATAATCGTCTTAAGTGTTGTTGCTTTGCCATTGAATAAACCAGTTGACCATATTGCTCTTGCTTTACTCTGCTTTTAAAATAGTTAACTATTTTTTCTTCGTTTAATTTGTAAATTTTTTTACTAAAAGAAACGGTTTTAAGTTACAATTTCAAAACCGCAGTTAACTTTGACTTTTATAGAACATAAGACTTTTATAGATTAGATATGAAACAAAAAAAAAAAATGAGAAAAACAAGAGTTTAACATAAACCTGTTAATTTGTTGTAGCCGCAATTTGACATTTACGATCACACACATAAGGTGTGTTTAAGTGCTGACACTATTATCCCCTTAGAGTAAGTTTTGGTAAAATTTTTCCTATATATCTATATATATATATATATATATATAGTCAGTCAAGGCTCATTAGATAAACGCATTTTAATTTCAAATTTCTTTTTTTTGTAATTTTTATATTATTACCTCAGTAAAGCCTAACCTCTTCTCTATGGTTTTTTATTAACAATTTAGTAGAATTAGGCAAGCGTGTCTTCTATCACAATAAGTCTTCTGCAGATTTAACAATGGCTGAGTTAACATAAGGTTGCAACACATAAGTCCATGTCCACGAGAGCAAGCTTTAAATTTAGCAGCCAAAGAGCCAAGAGACAAAGATTTATATGAGATGAAGCATTGTACAGTGTTTAAGAATCGAAGTCGCCGAGCTATAAATTTTTAATTAATTTACCAATAGATTTTTTCATCTCCATAACGTTCAGGATCGTATTATAAAACTATTGAATCCTATATCTTTTCTATATATAATGCAATCTGTCAATTGTACAATAAAAATTTATTATAATGACATAATATGCAAACAAATACTAGATGAAGACACAATGAAAGGATAAACGAAATTTAAAAGTAGAAGCGATAAAACAATTGATAACCTAAAGTTCAAGGTTACTCCTAGAGAACGAACATAGTCTGAAAGATTTCAAGTTGCACCATGCCCATTTTGGCAATCATTAGTTCAAGCGCTATACTCCCAAAAGAGAAAACAGATTCAAGTCATAACCATATTCAGCATACATGTGCTTCGCTTCATTTTTCTATCGCAATTTTTGCATCCTATAAGGATTCCAATCATTGCCAGCGGACAGATAGATAGATAGACTAAAACAACTAAGCGAATTTGAGTTAGTATGTTTGTCAAGTTTTTGCGCATTGTACGAGATCCCTAATGTGTATTTTTGGTTACAGCGAAGAAAAGAAACCCTTAAAACAAAGTCAGGGCAGCCATCGTCTGCGTATTGGTAATGCATCCCCACAATAATGTGTTCTTCTTTTCCAATATTTAAAAACATATAAAGAAACGAGATTTGTTTCTGCTAACGACAAGTAAGTAAAGAAAACTTTCAATTTCTAATAGGAAACTTGGACTAAGCAACTAACAAACTAAAACAACTGCAACAAAACTATTGAATGGACGTCAGCGAAAACAAAATCAGACATAATAGCCAGACACAGACTTAACCATTGGCTGGCTTACTCGGCTGGTACATAGGAAATTTTTTTTATAAAAACACGATCAAATAATTGATAGAGAAAAGAAAAGCAACGTTTTTATCTAAGAAAAATTTTCCCCCAAGTGTCTGCTGCTGAATGGTTGGTAAAGCAATGTAAACAATTTTCATTTCAAGGAAAAAATCTTTATGTGCATCAGTCGATGAAGACAAGACAAGACAAGACAAGATAAACGAGACATAATGCTTGCTTGCAACAGAGCAATATGTATATATATATATATATATATATATATATATTTTTTTTTTTTTTCTTTTTAAATCTACAGAGAATCATACAAGCATGCATGCATGCATGCATGTTTAGCTCAGCTCCAGTCTACGCTAACTCAGTTTGTCTTCTCGTGCTTATGATGATGATGATGATGATGATGAGAATGATGAAAGAGAAGACAGTTATTTTTATTGGTTGGCTGGCTAGAAGGCTGGTATGTATTTGTATTTGTGTATACGAATGTAATTCATGTAAGTAAGTACGTAAGTAATGACAGCAGCCAGTAATAAACGACCCAATTATCTACTGACCCAGTGCCGGCATATGTAGCGTATGGAGAACAAAAACGAAATGCAAGAAGAAACTAACACGAGTACAAGTAAAATTTATACAACATTGGCTGCTGTGTACCAGCCGTCGTTCGGTAAACATACTAAAGAATAAAAGAAAGAAAAAAAAAAAAAAAAATATATATATATATATATATTATGAACGCGCATACCGTGAGCAAGATTCATAACACACTTGAGCAACAACCGGCAATTGTTATCAGAAAGTTTGATGCACATCTACGTACCGGTTGTTTATATTTCTGCACATGTAAAAACATGTAACGTTTATTTTTTTCTATTTTGCGTTCAAATCCAAATTAATTGCAAAAGATTTTCATCTTAAAACATTAATAAATGAATGGCAAAGCAATTAAGTGTTTTAAGTACAATTTTAATTATTGTTGCGTTTATTAAAACAAAAGTCGTAACTATAATGACGATTTTTCTTTTTAGAACCATGTCGAAGCTATATGATGTAGTTTGATGGAGATTTTTAAGGGTAAAAAAATAAAAGATTTGGAGCTCAATTCTTGATAAGATTCTTAATCGTTGATTTATAATAAATGCTCCAAGTATTCGGTTAGAAAAAGCATTTTCAGTTAAATTTTCCCATTACTCAGTTCACCTCCGAAAAAAATGCTTAATCCTGTCCTGTAGAGTTAGAAACAGGATCTGCTACGATTCTGTTAATATCATGTTAATATCGTATTTGATTACGAGAGTGAAGATTCATTCACACGAAAAATAATCCGCTCATCGTATGAACGTTTTGGCAAACTGAAAGCTGTACTTATGTACACCGCCTTATTTATTTTACGTAAAAGAAGAAGAAGAAGAAGTAGAAAAACGATGCCATCCCACTTTAACCGCATTAATTGCAGTTGGAGCACCAAAGGAGTCACGATTTTATTCCAATCTCGGTAACTGCTTAGAACATTACCTTGCGTGCCATCAATACCGGGTTTTACTTATTGTTTGTTCAGCTTCATTTATTTTAGACCACGACCTTTCTTCTTCTACATTTTCATCGCAGGTTTTCTTAAAAAAATCGTTCGATTTAATTTCGCTTCAGCAGCGCTTCATAGACAATCCGGTTTTTCCGGTCCATCGCATTTTTCATTATCGATTCGTTGCTTCCTGACATTTTAAGTCTTATCCAGTCTCTGCTTCAAAACTCTTCCATGATGAAATCCTTGAAAAAATTTTACCGACCTTAGCAACAATTAATTGAAATTTATTGCTAATCCTGATAAAGCATCTTCACCATGAACATCGCGCATATTTTTTGAAAGCCTGCAAGTCGCATCTTCGCCTCATAGAGCGCTTTTTCAGATTCAAATTATCATAATGCCATATATGGGCAAATTTGTCAAGAAACCTTACTTTTGAGTAACGTATGTAAATCTTTTATTCATTACAGGCTATCCTATGTCGAGTTTATAAACTCTACTCGGAAAATTTTATTCAGGAAGCAATCTGAGATCTAATTTACAAAACTGTGAACAGGCAAACATATAATGTTTAGCAAGGCCCACGTTAGGGCCCTCAAAGAGTAAGCTCTCACATTTTTTTTTATAATTATTTGGTAAAACAACCAGTCATCGATTGTATTTTTCACTTTAATGGATGAAAAAGGATAAGTAAGACTGAGATCTAGCTTTGAGTTATGATCCAAGTTGAACCAGTGTATGCCGCCTGCGATGAATATTTATACGCATTACGAATATAAAATTAAATGGGAATTTTATAGGACTCTACATATACATGTCTCTTCCGGAACAAGTAGAAGAACAAACTTAGTATTCTGGCTCATCATCACGTACTGATCGCCCTAAAATTATTGGCTCTTCTTTAAATTTGTAATGCGATCTACGCGATCTTCTTCGATATCGATTTTAAATGTACTAAGCCTTAAATTCATATTGTTGACAATTGTCTACATTCCAGTTCCACTTAATGCTGGGATCAAATTTAAAATTGTTAATCATTATAGTCTACCTAGCGACAAACTAGAACTAGAACATACATCTCTTAGATATATATATAATTTGCTTACACCTGCTAATCTTCACAAGGCTTTCGAGGAACATTTCTTAACTTTGTTAACGAAACGATGAAATGAACAAAAATCATTACCCTAGTGATAGATATATATATATATGTTCATTTTGTCTGATCCGTCACGACTATGTAAAAATATAAATAAATAAAAACAAAATAATTCCCACGCAACGCGTTTTTAAAAAAATCTCTCCTATATCGTTGTTAATTATTAACATAAATTATAGGTCGAAGCACAATCAATGCAAGTAACAATAAGGTAAGTAAATGGAGACAAGCATTCGATCAATGCGATAAAATGATAATAATAAAGTTTAAACAAGGAAAGAATTAATAAAATAAATGTTGTAAATAAAATAACAGTTATTTTTTTAATTTTTTTTTTTGTTTTTTTTTTTATTAAAGTTTCTAACTTTTACTTGTGAAATATTCGTTTTTAATAAATATCATTTAGTTATATAATTAATTAAAAAATGATGCTTGAATATAATAAATAAAAACGCTATGAATATTAATGAATTCAACATAGAAAAATGTACATATATATATATATATATATATATATGTATATATACATATATAGAAAATGAACTTAATATATGAAAGAGAAAAAAAAGTAGGAAATTACGGAATAATTTGTACGAAAGTAAATAAGTATTAAATAAGCATTAATATGCATATGTCTTGGATGCGGAAACAGAATACTTTTAAAAAGTTTCATATTTAAAACAATAATAATAATAACTTAATAATATAAAGAGTTTATGAGAACAAATTCTTAGAAATAACTAAACTGTGCATAATATGTAAACAAAAATATAAATATTGTCACGTCGTCCGCTTAAAAGTGAACATGACGTACTCTACACCACTATTAAAACGGCACTTGAAACAATTATATGGAAATTTTTGATTATAGTTTCAGTTCACTACACTTAATTCAAATCCCCTTCTCCAACTTTTTGATACGATCATGAAAATATTCGCGTTAAGATAATTTGTAAAGGATTTTGAAATCCGCAATAGAAAATATAATCACTTTTTTGAAAAGCTTTTTTTTTTTTTATCAAATGCTCAAGGTGTTGCATCTATCTATCTATCTAACCTATAAAGAATTTGATTTATTTGGATATCCATATGAAGCATAACAAGAGATAACGAGATAAATTTGTTTTTTAAAAATTATAAAATTCCATTATATGCAAGGCAAGCAGGTAGGTGGTGAAGCAATGGAAACGAGTGGAAAGCAGAAAATATGTTTTTGGATTAACTTCACAGATGTGAAAACTTAATTCTATAGTGATTACGGTTCAGATTAGAAATCGATTTTGATTTGGTTTATGATTGTCGTTATCAAACTAGCTTAAGAGTAATATTCAATTACGCATAAGTCCAAAGAACGGTCGTACGGTCGTCACGTGAACTAGTTCGATAGCGAGAACTGTAAGCCGCCTCTGGATCGACTTCTAATCTGAAGCATAATCACGGTGCATATTACTGTGAACATGTGATACGAGAATATATTATATTAACTTTGTGCGGACTTCTGGTAGACCAACCTTTTGGAGAAGGACTTGGGATAGACACACTCTTTTATTAAAGCAGTTTAAGCGCTTAACTGTTCGTTTTGTGTTCAACCTACAGCTCGCACTTGTTGCAATATTTTGACGAAGTTTTATACACAAATATATTTTGGCCTTAGAACAAACCCTATTGAAAGTGACTCAGACAGTCCAACCGACTTTGTTGGCGACTGTGCATATAAGATCTTATTTTGAAAAGTTGTTATATGAATAACAGTACAGTGGGGGAAAGAGGGAATATGAGGTGAGGCGTGCTCTACTATACTTATTATACAACAATGTATTACTTGTTGTTAATCTAAAGATGTTTTCTATCTCAATATAATGAGAGTAAAAATTACGAGTAAGCTAATAAGCAGATACCAAATTGCGGCTTTCTTTGCTTATTTAAGTAATGCTCCGAAGAGAAAAGTGTGTTTTTGTATTAAAATTTGTCATCAAAATTGCAAACAGAACTCTGCTATTGCTACAAGCAGACAGCTTTCCCTCTAAAAAAAGACCCCAATCTAAGAATAGTAATCAATTTCACTAAAGGAAACTACTCCTACAAAAAAAAAAAAAAAAAAAAAAAAAAAACAACGCTCTACCATAACTGTAGGTGAACACATTCATTCATTCATTCTAAATAGATTCACTAATCACTGACACACACACACACCGATTAGGAAATCTAAAACTATAATTTTTTGCGAATCCATTTACGAACTTTCATACATAATTAATCGTATTCCGCGCCTCTAGTGATGTAGAATTAAAAGAAAAACAATCAAAATTTACTTTAAATGAGTCATGAAAACCCATAACCTTGGCGTCTCGCAGATAAATATACATTAATGTTAATAATCGGTAACTAACTCACAAATAAAAATTTCAATTTATTAACATTTCTTTTTTGCTTTTTT
>NW_023998417.1:7285475-7288116 GCF_014805625.2 Glossina fuscipes
TGTTGTTGTTATTATTTTTAATGTACAGTGATTGTTTTGTATATATATGTATATAGCGTGCATAGAAGGTATATACGAGTGAATTAACCATTCAATCGAATAACACAAAATGTTTGTCTAACTGTCTGTCTGTCTATCTATCTATCTATCTGTCTGTCTGTCTGTCTGTCGGTCTGTGTGTATTCATCTGTGTAATTCATTTGGTTTTCGCAAGAAGATCATTAATTTTACAAGAAGGTAAAAATCTGTTTTAGTTGTTGCTGTTGCTGATTCAAAGAATTTACAAAAAAAAAAAAAAAAAAAAAAATACGACAATACAAAACCAGAAAAAACAAAAAAAATGAAATGAATGAATAAACAAAGTATTGTTTAGCGAATACAACTCAAGTATTCACACAATGCGAGTTACAAAAATAATGATAAATTCTTGATTCCTTGAAAACATTATTTCTTTTATAAAAAAAAATGTATATATATATATGTTTACATCAACTTATTGTGTCATATACAAATATCTATGTCTAGGAACCCGACAAATATACAAACTATTCTTTTATATAATAACTTACGCACACTTACGTATTCTACATATATTGTGCCAAACAAAAAAAAAAAAAAAAAATTCCAAAAGGTCTGTTATTCTCCTACATTTACTACAAATATTCATTTCTGATTACATGAAGAGTTAGTTATGGAAGAGAATATATCTCGTTTTATGAATGCCTTATATAAGGTTAATATTTAGTAGTTCTAGCTTTTCTATGCAATAACTGTAGCGACATACAATTTTTCGATTATCGTCTAATATGCAAACTTTCGAATAACAACTCTCAACATTTCAATTATATTTTCATCGAGAAGACGTCTTATAACGTCTTGTTTTTTGAAGATCATACAAGTTCAAAGTATTTCAAGTTTTAGGAAATGAAGACGATCTTATATTCATATGCATCGCCTTATGATGTCAACTAATAAGGATTTTGAACGGTCACTAGTCCCAAAAGATTTCTCTTGTCACAGATTTTGTGACTATCAGCGACACGCTGACGTTGTAAACGCTCGCTAGTCATGATAGAAAATAATGCATTTGGCTTTTGCGCTCTTTCCGGAGCAGATAGTACTTTCTCTCTCTCTCTCTCTCTCTCTCTCTCTCTATACTGGCAATTTTGTTTTTAAACATAGTTTTTGGATAAGAAAAATCAGAAACAAAAAAAGGCCTTGGTGTCTTGGTGATGTTACTGAGAAGAATGTGTTGTTTGCTAGCATAACTACGAAGATCTAATATTACATAATTGTAAACCTACTACTGAAGAGATGATAATGGATCAAATTCATTTCGTCTAAATATTTGCAATACAAGGAAAGAAGCTTTACAGGCTCTATAAAATCACCAATAAATGTTGACTCGGCCTAAGCATGTGCGTCAGTCCGTCAGTCCGTTTGTAGTAAACGATCTCTTTATCGTAAAAATTAAAATATTAACCTCAAATGTGAACAATTTCAGCAAAAAAGTACACGAACAAATTGCGATACTCAGAATCCCATACTAAACGCAGTAATAAAGTATACGAGTGCAGTCTATGTCGAAGTATAATGTTAGCGGAATGACAAAAATATTACTTCTTTTCTTATAAATCAAAATAATTTTCATGGATTTATTACTGACTGAGGAGATTCGGAGGACAAGGCATTGAAGCAAAACCTAATGTCAGTTAGAAGCATCTCATGAAGATTTCTATAGGTCTGTAAGAAAAGAAGATCATCCTCACCGATCTGTCCGATCATGCCTATTACTTGTCTATCTTTGACATTTCGAAACGATTCCATCGGAGGGAGCACAATACTTACTCCTTGACTTGATTACGATGAGTTCTCATTTGCCAAAGTAAAACATGTTGTTCTAACACACACACGTTGGAATTCTTTTCGTCCCGTTAATTCATAAATATCTGCTCCTGAAGCAAACTCTTCCTATTCTATTTCTTCTGCTCTCGATTCTAACTAATTGCTATCGAATATCAATTAATTATGATTATGAAGAATGGTTTTGGATGGAATGGAATTTGAAACAGTTTGCGTCATCTTTACGAATTAGATACGTTTTTTGGTATAAATTGTTGATAAACATTATTACATGCGTAACTTATTGCTGCTTGTGGTAAAAAAAAAAAATTAATAAATAAATTTTTAAATTAAATTATTTTCCAATCATTTTTTTTTCATGGTATAATTGAAATGTGATAGTTAATCGAGCGATTCGAAAGTGTTCATTCACTACATTAATATAAATGATTCATTTTGTCCCGTTTTTCTCTTTCTACTTTATATTTAGTTTATCGACTACCTACCTACCTATCCATCTATCTATCTATCTAGGTATCTATCTATATAAGTGCATCTAATAGCGTTTGTATAACTTTTTCTTATTTAACACTTTCATATTAAAATTAACTATAAAATATTTTTGCTTTATAACCAAAAACTAATTAAGCCAAACACTTCTCTTTCTCTTCATTTTGTTTTTTTTTTTTTTTTTTGCTCTTTCTGATCCTAACTTTTTTGCACATAAAGAAACTTAAGCGCAATTACGTATTAAAAAAAAAAAAAAAAGAAAAAAAAAAAAAAAAATAAAAAAAAAAAA
>NW_023998417.1:7288216-7291289 GCF_014805625.2 Glossina fuscipes
AAAAAAAAAAAAAAAAAAAAAAAAAAAAAAAGATAAAGAAAAAAAAAATCAATGGAAAACTAAGTGATGTTTAATTTCACTTTAAGTTTTATACTGATTAGCTCCTTTTATCTTTACATTACATTACATTCATATTAATTAATGATATTAATAATTACGTGTTTGATAACATTATTTTCTATAAATAGAGAAACAATGTGCACTAATTGATGAAAGTGGCTCAACTTGGTATGATAATTAAATACTCATTAGATAAATTGTGTTTTTCAATATTTATACCCACCCAACGCATAATAGGATAAATTTGTGAAAATATGCTCGAGTTAGATAAAGACCGGAATCGATTTGGTCATATTTATCCATATCTATAGATCAACTTGTAACAACAATTTCAATACAATAATGCAAGCGAAGAATTTTTTTTTTTGCATAATTTTGATATAAAAAAAAGGGTTTCTTCCATAACATCTTTAATAATGATCTACATTATGTACTGATGTCCAATTTCCCTTTAATGGGAGACGTTATTAACTCTACTTTAACCACATTTTTTTTGAAGGAATCATGCCACGAAGTAACTCTGAGTTACTTATGAAAATTCTGGAAATATTTCAAAGGCCACTGTTTCTTTTGGTTGCCTTTGCATTCATTAAAAATGGCATTCTAGTGAACAAATCCTTCAATTAGTCTCTGGTTTAATTTGCTATTTTTTGTATATAATGCTGCATACTATTCATAATCGATCCTTTGTCTCTTTTCAAGACAATCGATACCATGCGCATGCAAAAAATTGTAAAAGACGCCATAAGCTTCCAATCGATTTTCGTCTTTCTGACGGATCATTGTAGTATTCATTGGACTCGGCCGGATCTAACTTTCATCGCCATACCCGCCTGGCAAAGGTTTTTCATTAAAGTTGACATGATTTCCGGCCAAGATATGTTCAAAATTTGAAAGTGAATAACATAAAGATAGAGAACAAGTGTTTTTTTTTTTTTTTTTTTTTTTTTGCTCCTATGTATTGAAGTATAGGCAACTTTTTGAATATTTTAAGAAAGAAGACTACATGATAATATGATAATCTTTTGACCCCGCCTTTGAACTAGAAATTCTTCCCAAAAGCCAATTAAAAAACGAAACTTTTGCGTTTAAGCAATTTGAGCAGTGCTTTCGGTACTCCACTAGAAATGGTATCAATCTTTTCTGATTTAGGGAAAAACGAAAATTCCTACAGGATAAAAGATACCTTAAAAAAAATATATATATATATATATATATCATAGGAAAATGTCAAAGAAAATGATACGTAGTGAGTGAAATGGCATTAGAATTGTGCGACGCTTAATAATTTCCTTTCATTTAAACCACACGAGTATGTAGAGTGTCTAATGTCGCCCTATTCCGCCGTAATAGATTCCTTTTTGATTGATTTCTAATAGCTAATGACCGCCTAGAGAACCAACTCTTAACTTACTATACTTTTTTTTTTGACTTTTATCAGTGTGTGGTGGTGGGTATAAAAAATTCGATCTAAACCGAATAATTTCTGTTTCGACTTTAAAAGCATTATTGTCTAATCATTAACTGTTAAACATTAAACCGCATTTGCGGAAAGTCCTACCAAAAAGAAAATTAAGTTTACAAAATGTTAAGAAACTTAAATTAAAAAAAAAAAACAAAAAGAAAAAAATAAAAATAACTAACTAAGTAAATTAGAGTTAAATCAGAAAATGGAATTGTGTGAAGAAATGAAATCGAACGATTTGCATACGTAGTTGTTAGATGCTGATGCTGATGCTGGTGCTGCTTGTGTCGTGTTCCTGTTGCTGGTTTTTCGTTGTTGATGTTGTTTGTCGATGATGGAAAACGAAAGACATTACATTAAACTTATATAAAACTGGAAAACTTGACAGCTAAGATGAATGTGTACTCGTTGGCTAAGCGGTCAGGCTGCGACTGCACGAATGCGAAGTGCACACATGTTAAAGCATACAGCATATGCTGAGTAATCATCAGAGGTAAACAAGAAAAAAAAAAAAAGGAAAAGCTTACAACGCTTATATATGCGTATGCTTGCATGTCTCCATCTGGTTTTTGGTTAGGCTGCTGTTGCTCTTTCGTTTGTGTGTTTGTTTGTTTGTTTAGTTGATTGAATGGTTGTGGTTGGATTATGTACACTTTATAAAGAGTGAAAGTGAAAGTCATTTCGTGTGATTATAGCGGTTTTTATGATATTCGTATATATATATATATATATATCCACGTATACATCTATTTATGAGTGAATGATTTTTCCCCTTAGGGGGCGTGTTGTTTTGTGGTTTTCAAATATATATATATATATATATATATATATATATTTTTTTTTTTTTTTGGTTCATATTTGGTTAACATAACTTTTACGTATTTGTTGGTAAATTGTTTTTTTCATTTTTTTTTTTTTTTTTTTTTGTTATTTATTCATTAATTTTAATTCTTTTCAATTCTCTTTTACGCTTTTGCTTTTCAGTTGAATTTACAACTGTTGAAAGCTATTTAAAAATCAATTAAACGGAAACAGGAAATATTAACACAAACAACTCTGTTGCCAAAAACAAAAAAAGCAAAAAACAAAAAAAAAAAAACATTATAAAGCGGTTTCTTTTTTTATATTATTTTTAGTGAAATATTTTATGTTAAGCCGACAGTATGACGTTAATGTTTTCTTCTCTTCCTCTTTTTACAGTATTGTTCGCAGTGATTATATAATGATTTTATGAAGATGATGACACTGAGCTAAAAAATAGCTTCTTTTTTTTGTTTTTTTTTTTTTTTTTTTTTTGCATTACTATTATTAGCAAACAACGCATTTCGTAGTGTTGCGTAAAGTTAAATTTAATGATCTTTAACTAGTGTTCAAATTTTCTTGTTCCTCCTTTTTTTTTTTTTCTTCTTCTTTGAGGTTTACGACGTTTTGCTAATTTAAAGTACGGTCTTATAACGATTTGTGTTTTTTTTTCTTTTGGTTTTTTTTTTATTATTATCTAAGGCAGTTGGAGATGATTTGGCTTGTGGTTGTTACTGCTGCTGCTGT
>NW_023998417.1:7291389-7324144 GCF_014805625.2 Glossina fuscipes
GCTGCTGCTGTTGTTGTTGTTGTTGTTGTTGTTATTATTGCTGTTGTTGATGATGATGATGCTGATGCTTTTGATGCCACAACAAGTCGTAACAATTGCTAAAGAATTGATGTTGCTGTTGTTGTTGTTGTTGTTGTTGTTGTTGTTGTTGTTGTTGTTGTTGTTGCTCAGGCCTTTGAAATGATTGCAGTTCATTGCACTGTTGCTGGTGCTGGTGCTGCTGCTGCCAATGATTGTCGTTTAATATTAGTTTCTGTTTTAACGATTGTGGCATTCTTGCACTTTGATGTTGTTGTTGCTGTTGATTATTATTAAAATCAACTAACAATTCGAGAGTGGGTGTTAGCAGTTTATTATTGCTTTGATTGCCAGAAGATGTTAAAGTCGTGATTGTTGGCAATGTTGTTAAAAAGCTTTGCGCTGCATATTTATTCGTAGCAGTAGGTGTTATTGATGTTGTTGCACGAGCGGATGTCAAATTATTACAAGCGGAAGTCGATGTCGATGTCGATGTCGAAGTTGAAATTGAAGTTGAAGTTAAAGTGGAACTATTGCCTGGTATATGTAATTGATCAAAATTAAAAACCAAATCATCGCAATTAATGTGCGCACTATCAATACCGCTGTCATTTGAGAAATCACTAATGCCACTGCTGCCGCTGCTGCTGCTGCTGCTGCCGCATGACGATGTCGATGAAGAATTAAGTAAATCACCAAATTCATTAGAGCATGTTTCGATTAATTTCTGTGAGATTTCGTTAATGCTACGCGTTAGCAAAGTTTCTGCTGTTTCGGGCAGCAAAACCATTGCATCGGCATCGGCATCCGCATCAATCAATTCACTATTGTGTTTATTATTATTAGGCATTATTGTAAGTATATTATGATTTAATGTATGCGTTGATGCAGTGCGACTAAATAAATCGTTAGCTAAATTGATGCCGCTTAAAATGTTCGCATAACCACCGTTAGATTCTTGCGTTCCACCCGCATAAGTTTGCGTCAAAGCTGCATTATGTTCATGACTAATACGATTCGAACCAATAACACCAACAATATCTGCTCGACTTTTAGGCCAAGCATTTAAATTTGATTCAGATTTTTGCTTCTCAATCAGTCGACATCTGGGCTCATCTTGAGCAGATTTGCTATCGTTTGACGAGGTCGTCGTAGCATTTGAGCTGCTTGATGTCGACGATGACTCAGACGAATCAGATGGTGATCGTCGTAATGGATGCTCCCATATAGAACGCAAAGGATCACATTCGACGCAAAAACAAATGCCATGATTTTTTATGAATTTATTTTCATCACTTGCCTGCTGCTGCTCGGTATAGATATTTTTTATATTCTTTTGCTTATGGCGAGTAGTGCACTCTTCCGTTGAGTTACTGTAAATGTTTGTGAAATGATTTAAACATTTTAAAATGTCCGCCTCGGCAGGATTTGATTGTTTCTCCGCAGTTTTAATTTGATTTTCCATTTTTAAGAATAATCCATTAACCAAATTATTCGGCTTACGATCCTTCTTACGCCTTTTGCGAGGCTTTATAATACGCGGCAGACATGCATCGCCATTATTAATATTTTCCGCATTCTTAATATCTGAACAATCTATCTTTGCTAAAATCTCATTGGATTTACAGTTTGTTAAAGCGGCTGGAGCGGAGTTTTGATAGCGTAACGGTGAGCGTATTATATCTTGCTTGGCTTGAGGCATCTGACATTTAGCCGTGAATTGCTGTTGTTGGCTATAACCTCCATGCATTGTATAGCAATTTGATGGATTCCAATGATTTGGTGGTTGGTTGCCTTGTTGTTGTTGTTGTTGTTGTCCTATTGTTAAATGCTGTTGTTTATTTAATAGCAATGGCGGTCCTTGAGCATGCGCAACCAATTGATTGCAGTAATTGTGCGAATGAACACCGGCCGGTAATAAATTTGCCCAATTTCTAGGTGGCGGCGAATGTGATTGTTTACGTGAAATCCGTTGACGTTGATTAGGGGTTAGGTGAGCTACGGCTGTAGATATTAACGGTATGCCCGCACAATCGTTAATACGTTGCTGATTTACAACAGACAATGGCGGTAATTTGGCATAATTTGGAGCTGATAAATTTATACGTTCGCAAGGTTGGCCCGAGAAGTTACAGGGATAAGGGAAACCTCTGCCTTGAAACTGCCTACCTTGATACGTTGTTGTATTCAAGTGAGCATTACTCGGCATACATCCGGGCTGCGGGTAACACGTGGGATTTCTTGGGGCTTGGGCAGCCCATAAAGATGGATGTGTGGCTGACGGTGGCGGAGGTGGTGGTAGATTTGGTTGCGTATGCTGCGGATGCGGCAGCATAGGATGTTGATATCCATAATTGTTGCCAATTTGTAGCTGATGACCTACTCCTAAATTATTAATCGAAGTTTGCAATTTTTGACCGCTCGTATGTATATTCTTTATTGTATTAGAACCATGATATGCATTGTTGTTGTTGTTGTTGTTGTCTGAACCACAAAAAACATTTGTATTGGATCTCATAATATTTAATGTTTTTATGATTGTTTATGTTGTTTTGCGACGTTGCAAGTAACATATGCCTGCCTAGCGTAACAAACATTGGATTTTAATATTTTCTCTATATTCACGCCGATCTTCTGTGATTACGAAATTCACTTTGTTTTCATTTTATTTCTATTAAAATTATTATTTCAATCTTTGTTTTTTTTTTTTTTGCTTTTTTTTTCTTCTTCTTTTATATTTTTAAGAAATTTTTGTAATCTCTTAACACACACAAGCGCACGCATACACACACACACACACACAAATTCGTATCAATCGTATTTGATTATTATAAGTCAGACAAAGAGTATGAAGTATTATGTGTGGATTTGATAAATAAATATATATATATATATAACCGGAACGACCGTTTCTGAGCCAGACTTGTGGCAGACTAAAACTTCAGTTTCACTGAAATAAACTGCTAACCACGAACCAGAAAACAAGAAAGCTTTTATAACTATGGTAGATTATAAACAAAACAAAATCACAGAAGACAAACAATCCACAACTATTCGAAATATATATAAACAAAAACATGTTAGCTTTACGAGAGTGAAGCAGCAAGTTTGACTTGCTTTTTTACCAACAATTGCGATCTCAAACAGGAGCTCTCGTGTTCTCTTTGATTTTAAGACTCTTTTTTTTTTTTTTTTTTCTTGTTTCTTTTTCGCTCTACATATATATGTATATATATAAAAAATCTCCCTATTCCAACGGCGCATTATACTTAGTCGAGACAAAAACCGATCACTCTATTTAGGTTCTCTTGTTATAAGAAGTGAGATGTTTGTTGTTATTATTATTGTACTTAAAAAAAAAATTATGCTTTTCTTGAAGTTTTTATATTGTATTCAAAAAAAGTTACCATCCACCCATCATCGTCATCATCATCATCATTATCATCATTATCATCATTATCATCATTATTATCGCCATACAATTCAAATCTTAATCACGACAATTAGAAAAACTTTAATCCATCATAAGCTTCTTTTTATGTCGAGGTCGTTTAGTTCTTGCTTTGCTTTTGTTTAGATAAAAAATGAACTTAGTTTGACATCGTGCTTGTCTTAATAATCTTAACTACACCCGTTGAGAAGAACATATATATTTTACATATATTATATATGATGTTATGTAAAACTCTTTTCTTTAAGTATTACGTATAAGAATTTATCTCCGCCATTTTCTAAGGGAAAGGTGAATGCGGCTGGAAGTGATGTATTATGATTTAGTCTAACCAAATGAAAGTGGCCCTAAGCTATACTTGAATGTTATATGCCAAAGGTTTTGATATCGTACGATTTGAATATGAAGATATTCGGTTCCACTTAACAAATTTCGGTTAGGAAATGCTTGCAATTTTAACTTGAAATGTTCTACGTTCCTGCTCTTATCAATACACATTTTCCCTTTTGATTAACACAAATTTCAATATTTGATTTATGCTGCTTCCATGCTTATATGACGGTATTCAAATATGGATGCTTTGTCTATAGCCTTGAAAAGATCGGTTCTTCGTTCCGCAGGGAATTCATTGTGTATCTCTAAAAGACGACCGAAGGAGAGTAGTAGAGATAGATAATATTTTGTATGTGTTTGTGTGACTAGTTTTTTTTTTTTTTGAATAAAGCATGGAAGGCATGGCAGAGGACGCTGCCAGAAACAAAAACTAAAGATCAGAAAAAATTATGAGCTAACTTTGCTCGAGTTATGGCCGACATGTATTTGGAAATATTGCGTAATTTTATACAAACTTGATAAACGGCACGCCCACAAATAAGAAATAAATTTGTTTTACATAGATGTAATATATGTTTTAGATGAGGAATAACGAGAAACAATACGCTTTATAGCGATTTTTGCCGCAAGTTTTAGATAGAAATATGAATTCAGGTCTTTCGACTAATGCTGATTTATTTCACTATTTTTTAAGAGTCATCTAGTCATGTGCTGAACTAAATTAATTGTTTACAATGCAATCATTTGTGCAATAATAAAAAAAAAAACACAAAAAAATTCTGTGAGAAATAATGTGTTAACACAGCTTTTTTTACTTATTTTTAACTTGATTATAATTGATTAGGCGGAAAAAATTCATATTACTACACTTCCATTCCAGAATTCATCAATTAAAAGCCAGATGCATCATTGCATTGATTATTGAATGCTTTGTTACTAAGCAATTAAGTGTATTAAATAAATGTAATTAATATGAAAACAGTTAAAAATAGTATAGTGGGCGAGGGGCGGCTCACTTCGTTTAATTGAGCAATTCATGTAAAAACTTTTCATAACAACTTGTTATATCGGAAGTGTTCGAACAGGTGATTAAATTTTTAACAGCTTCCGTCCTTTCGTTAAAACACATCGATATGCGACCTGTAGATCACACAGACGGACAGACGGACAGACAAACATTAGATCGTTTCAGAGAGCGTTCTTTCTTGCATCGGATCGGTTGGAGCTATCCTTCTACGTATTCTATGCATCCGCATAATTTTAATACATCCTTGTACAGTCAATTTCCTATATCCTGATCATTTTAACTTCCGTATTGACTAATATGAATAAGATTCTTCTTGCTTGCATATGATTTTTTTAAGAACATCTAAGTAAAAGACGGATGCAAATCTCTCCGCAATAGCGACACACAAGCGAGCTAAATAGAATCGTGATCTTATAACTATCAAGAGAAGATGAGATATTATATAAGAGATTATTGAGATCATTACATCTACACTGGCCGATGAAAACCAGTAATCGTGCAAAACAAATTTTTAAATTGTAAAAATTATTTAATTAAATTAAGAACTGTTAATATATTCATAAGTTTAAGGTGAGTGAGAATTTAAATCAGTTGGCAGTTTCACAAGTATTCATATATAATAAATATTGCAGAAAAAAGTTTTAAGCGGATTTTAATGCTTAAATGAATTCAATAACATTATTAATATATTTAATTTAATAAGAAAAGATGTTAAAATTAAAAGATCTTCATCAACAATAACATCATGAATCGCATGAATCGATAAGAATATTTACTCTAATGATATGCAGAAGATTCAAGAATCTCTTAAGTATTTCAATCTTAATAAAAAAAAAATTAAATAAAATATTTACACTCTCAAGACATTATTTAGAGGAAAAAGTTTTAAATGATTTCCTTGCAATACGTTACGAAGATACTTTACAATGAAATTAACAAAAATCTCTATCTGCTTGAGGTTTGCCAATATTTTTCCAGCCTATATATGAAAGACACAATGAAGATTTGATTTTGTTCAATACAATATCCCTTGTACTTAAGCTTATTGTATTTTTCAATCCATACACTACACAAAACACTTTTCGAAAGGGTCTTCAACCTGATCTAATATTGGAAGATGACGATAATCTCTTCTCAATCAAAAAACAGTACAAGTGTCTCGAAAGTAAGCACTTTTCGTTTCATACGATTTTCGGTATAGGAAAACCAATCCCGTCCAACCATCGTTCATGTACTGACTAAATCAAAGTAAATATTTCCATTCTACCCAAAGCCATACCGCCTGTTCAAACCAATGAACGAGATGATCATCGAGAGCTCTAAAGTTTACTAGTCCTCAATACCTATATTTAATCTTGGGGAAATATTTAACATGGCGGAAAATATGCTCAAGAAATCAATTTCGATACCTAAAAAGTCGTTTAAATCATTTAGGGAAAATATGAGAAAATTATTTAAAAAAAAAAAAGGATAAAAATGTCAAAGTAGTGGTCAAGGCTGATCACTATGTAGCCTACCAGCACTTCGCCGAGAACAACACTTCATTTATTTCCCTAATCGATAACAGAAAATTTTAACTTTCTTTCATGTAAATGCATACGGGAGCCCATGGCAGCCCTTATATAGAAGAGGACCTAAAACGCAAATTAACCGCTCTAATCCTTAATCTTATTAAAGACCTTTATATTATTCTCCTATTTTCGTCATAAAATACTGAAAATTAGACATTGTTGTCCCATAAAGTCTCACTGTTGATGAATAGCCTTTTGGGCGGAACCAAATATTGTACAGACAAGTGCTATGTTAGGGAAGAAATGTCCTGAACCAATTTTCGCATGTTACACCATTTTCTCGTATAAACGTTTACTTTTCGTAATAAAGGCAACTTCAAAGAGGATAAGAAAGATTTCAAAATTTATCGGCAGATCTGATCCAAATTTTTTCCTATTAATTTAATTTACCAAAATACGAAGAAATTTGCAACTAAGCATTGGTCATAAACATGGTCAGTATGGGAAATTTTGTCAAAATATTTTCGAATTGTGACTCCTTAGGAGTTGGACGGAAAACCACATGGATTTAATTCGGACGAAAAGACATACGCACATAAAAGAATTTCGAAAATGATTTTGAACCGATTGTTACAGTTAGTCTATCTTAAGTCTATCTAAGTGTTACATACATTCGCACAAACTTAATATATACTATCCTGTCCCACAATTAGTATAGAGTAGGAGCATAGCTTGTTTCTTGCTAATTATACATAGATTGATTAATCTTGTCTGTCCCAAATAATAAAAGATTTTCTAATAATCGCTTGTAACATAAATCTCATAATATTTAATATATTTAGACTCTTATTGATTGACTACTTAGTGCCCACGCAAATGTCTACAAACAGCAAGTATCCGTGAATGTCTAACTCAAAGTGCATAACCACTTGTGTACGAGATAAGAAGAAAAAGTCAATAATGAGGAAAAAAAAGTGAAAAAAGATTATATAGGATCTTGTCTAGAATTTCTTCAAGTAAGTACATTCAAATGGCAATTCCCTAAAGATAAAATCATCAAGATTCTGGCTGATGGATGATACGAAAACACAATCCATATGAAACTGTTTCTAAGCGAAAGGAAAATATTATCATCAAAACGATGTGCAACATCAATCAATCTACATTTTCGCACTGTTTGTCGATATGGATTAGTCTTCTGTCGCAATAAAATTGAATGTTTCCCCCGTAACTCACTACCGCTTAAATCCCAATCTAATGTTTTATGAAGACACGGGAATATCATATATAGAAAACATTTCCTTTCGTTTTCATAAAAATTTTTAAGTGATTATGAACATATATACACAAACACAAAATAATTGTAACTGTAAGAAAACGAGTTAAACAGCGGGCATATGGTTTAAGTTTATATTTTGCATGCACATATACATATGTATGCATAAAGTGTAAAAGACAACGAGAAGAAACAAGTTTAAACTTTTATATAAAATTGCTGCTGTATCCGTTGCTTGGATATATGTACATATGGCACCCCATGTGGCATGTGATAAGAAGATAATGAATATACATACATACACATATGTGTATATCTCCGTTAGCTGATGTGTAATTTTTTGTTAAGTTTTTTTTTTTTTTTTTTTTTTGCTCATACGCTTTGCATTAGTAACGAACAATATAGCAGCAAAACGACAACACCGTGCGTATCCGTTTATTTGTCTATTAGGTAAAAAAAAAAAACATATACTCCATGCTACCAAGATCATGATGATGTTAATTTTTGCCGCTTTAAGGTTGATGATGATGCTGTTTATATTTCTCGTAACTGCTCTTTATAACTAAACTTTCTCTTTTTGTTCATTTACTTTATACTTCTCATATGACTGATACATATATATATATATAAATATACACATATGTCTTATAACTTGCATATATGTACAATATTTCCACTATGGTCAAAGTCTTCATAAAGTTGATTAGCAATATTCATATATGTGGGCACTGGATTTCGTTGTTGTTGTTTTTTTTTTCTTTTTTTTCTTTCTGGCTATCATTATTATCATTGGACTAAACTCGCTACTGAATAACTAACTAAATTGTCATCATCATTGGGTATAGCAATAGCCTAATTAGTAGTGACCGATTCAGTTAAAAGGCGTTGATTATCAACATTTTTATTTAAATGTGCAACGGGCAACTACCATCATCATCATTATCATCATTATCATTATCATGATGATTATCATCAAGCGTCAAACGTTTGCCGTTTGCCGTTTTAATAGCAAACGGACGAAATTTCATTTTCATTTTCATTTCCATTCTTGCTTTAAAAGTTAATTGAGACGATTTCTTTGTTGTTCACATTTTTTAATACTTGTTAATTTGTATTGGAGGATGGCATTTGTAAAGCGCTGTTGCTTGCAGCAAAGCGAAAGAAAACTTGCCTCAATTCAATTTTTCAATGTTTTTTTTTTTTTTTTTTTTATTTTTCTTTCTTTCTTTCTATTGACATTTTCAAACGGGTATTCATATTGAAATGAAATGAATACATTACTCTCATTTTTTTAAGAAAGCGTGAAAAACGACAACTTTTTAACTGAACGTCATCATCATTATTATTATTATTATTGCAATTATATTGACAATATTATATATATATATATATATTGATAGAAATATTTAAGAAAAAATTTAATTGAAAAATCACTTACTTGACAAATTATCCAGCATATAAGTCAATAATTTCTGAGTGCCATTGGGTTCATTGTAAATCGAGAGAAATTCCTTTTGCAATGGATTACCCATTAAACCCAAAATATGCAAATGAAATAATTTTCCAATCTCATAGGGTAATACACGAAGAAAATTATTGTTTAGCAATAGTTCCCTGTAATGTAAAAATTAATTAAAACTTATTCGGCCTAAACGAAATCAAAAGCACATAATAGATAATTTGAACATATTGGTATACTTATTAAGTTATGGTATGTGGGATGATGATCATGCTCTTATTAAAATAGCTCTTTATAAGGGTATACTAGACTTTGCAAAAAAAAAAAAAAAGACTATGTAAAATCCAAAGGAACAACGGAGGACAACTCATTCCTATGCTTGCCAAACTGTGTGCTTTATTGAAAGTCACACCATTTACGATAATAGATAAAATGTCAGAAAATACACAGACAAACTGTCGAATATAATGAAGTTTTTAAAATATTTACAGGCTTTTACACGTACACATACAAATAATCTATGTATAGAGATAGACAAAAAAAAAAAAAAAAAATTTCTAAAATTTGACATCTCTTGATATATTAAAAGAGTTTATAGCGGACAACAATGAACAAGATTTATCAAAGAGTTATTTAAGTGATTTGGAAAACTTGTAGATGTCAGTTACTTCTAAAACGACTTGAAAAGCATCCGTTTTGAATTAACGCACTTTAAAAATGCACATGTTCGAGCTTTGGAAATTTTTTTGAATTCTAAACTGATTCATTTACTGAGTACTACTACCTTCAGATATAGCAAAGTACAACAATTTAATAGGACTTGCTTTGTTTTGTAGTTTAGAGTTTGAGGCTGAGCAATTACTGGAAATTTTTTCTACCTTTTAGAAGACGATATGAAGAAATCTTTGCCTGCAATTCTTTCTTGAAATTTCAGGAATTTAAGCAAGCGGTTTAAGAAGACCACAAATGCCAAAAGAAAAACACTGCTCGGATATTATCTTCTATTCACTTCTAACTTCTCTAAAACTCTACTTGACATGCCTCATTAGAAACTATTTATGTTCGTTTGAAATCTTTTGTAAACAAAACTATGTTGGCATAGTTTCATTGTAACAACCATTGAATAGAAATGGGGGATAAGACCAATTAAAAATTTGTGATTGAAATTTTGATGTTAATATGGGTTAATAGAATTTTCTTAGTATTGTCTGAGTCATTTCGCAGCGTTGAATGTGTCGAACGGCTGTTTTTGACAAATGAAGCAAAAGCGGGACTTTTGAACAAGATATTTGAAAACGGAAAGATAACTTTATAGATCTACGATATTAGATAATGATAAAAATTAATAAAGAAGACATATCTGTCTATAACATATTTCTCCTTTTAATATGACCAATGACTGATGAGTAATGTTCCCTATTCGTATAGCACGGTCATGATCGGAAAGAAATGAGAATAGACAAAGGGCAGAGGTGCTGGGCGCAATTTAGGGAGTGTATCCCCAGTCGGTAATCACTCATTACACCTGCGAACAAGGTAAACTCTACGGCACTTGAATTTTGAACTTGCGAACTCTTACTTGATACTTGAGATAATTGAAATTGATGTGAGTAAGGGGACTTGTAACTTTTTTATCTACTGTTACTATATTATATTTGCTTGAACCGATAGGTCTTGGTATTTTTTTTTTTTTTTTTTTTTTTTTAAGTTCAGAATTTTAAACTAAAAAAAGATTTCGGATGTCTTTGAGAAGGATATAATGTAATGTGATCTTTAGGAAATAGGTTTTCAATTGAAATGATGAAACTAATAATGTACCTCAATTGTATTAATTCTCCCAGTTCGGCCGGTAAACTGCGCAATTTATTACTAGATACGTCTAATGTGCGTAAATTAACCAATAAACCAATATCAGCAGGTAGGCGCAATAATTGATTATCGTTGAGATATAAGGCGGTTAAATGTTCAAACTCCCATAGCGAAGGGCTAATATTTCGTACACAACCTAAAAGAATATTAAAAAAGAAATTTATTCGTTTTTTTTAATTTAATTTTTTTTTTTTTTTCTTAAATTCTAAATACCTGTTATCTCAATGCCAGTCCAATTCGATTTCTTACCGGCCGCCACATCTTCGGATGACATAAATATCTGTTGCCTACGATTTGCACTTTCATATTTGTCCTTGTTACGAGACATTTTATACAGATTGCCTAGATTTGTTAAGAGAAAAAAATAAATAAGAAAAAAAATAGATAAATAAATAAGAAAAATAAGAAATGTAAAACACAAATTTCAAAATTAATAGTATTTTTAAGTTTAAATTTAAATCACTTTTCGTGGTTAGTTACATTTTTACATAAAATGAAGCAAAACGATATAGCGAAGAAAATTTTTCCAGGAAATTCGAAAATGTTTTAACAAATAAAAATTTGAATATATTTTTTGAATTTATTTAATAAAGAAACGAATTTTTTTTTTTTTTTTTTTGATTTGCATATAAAATACTTTATCATTTATTAATATAAAAATAATGTTTAAAAAAATTATAACCTTTCATAATAACCGCCTGATGATAAGCGTCTCTGCAAAAATATTAATAAAGTTTTTTGTTGATTATTATGATTTTTTTTTTTTGTTGTTGTTGTTGCTGTGATTGTTGTATATTGTTACTATAATTCTTGGTGTTGGTTATTGCCGTAACGTAACTGTGTGTAAAAGTGTTTTATTAAAATAATATGCAACCACTGCTACTACAACTATTTATACACATTTCACGATATAAACAAACAATGACAATAACTGAAAGCTAATGGGAGAAGAGAAATTATGAGATAAAGAAAAAAGGAAATTTTATTCTTTTCACCTACGACAGGTATAATATTGTTATGAAAATGCTATTTTTGATGAGTTAAGTTTAATTCTAAAAAAAAAAGAGGAAAATCAAAAACACATTTATGCCGCGTTACTGCAGGTAACTGTATACTGCAGGTAACCACACACGAAAAATATTGACAAGAATTGGCGAGAAATTTTGCGGGAAACGATTAACAGGTTAACGGATCAAAATTGGTTATGGCGACTTGTTTGTCGAGCGGCACATATTTAGAATATTTGTGGAAGACAAAGGGAGTCAAAAGTCGGCCAAAAAGTGACTGAACAGAACGAGAGGTAATGAGTTGTAAACATTAGTAAAATAAACAAATGACTTAATATTCAGAAAAATACAAATTTATATTACAAAACCTATAACTCATTCAATTACTAACGCGATTGAAATTTTTGAATTTGGAACTCGAAAAGAAAAAAAGAAAATTATATTCTTTTCAAGGCGAAATTTGCTTATCCATCATGCGGCAAACATAATATATATAACTCATGTAATATCTGACTGCTATTGGAAGTATTCTTGTAAGGGATCTAGTATTGAAAATTTTTGCGTTAAGAACTCTTTGCATTGCAAAAAGGAGTCAGATTAAAGTACAGCCTAGACTGACACTCTCCCTCCTTTTTTACAATCGATGCAATCGAAACGTTGTGGAATATTTTTATGGGATCCTGTCCTTATAATCGTAAACGGATGTGCTAGCATTTACACCATATACCAACGACTTGCCTGTTTCCATTTTCAAACAGATTAGTTCAATTTTATTGGTTATCTTGCTTAACTTTGCAACCTAAGGTTTCTAAATTTGCCTACAATGTAAGTGCTTCAGTAAGCTCATCCCATTTTCATTAAGAAAAATTTCAGTAGTTTTCATTTTACACTTTAGACACAAGATATATTATATAATAAATATAATCTAAAGAATATTGATATTGAAAGCCTAAGGTAAATAAATCCAAGGAATTCTCTCTTCACTGTATGACTGCATAAAAAAAAGGGGACTTATAAAGCAAGCTAAAAATTGAATATATATCGTACTATACATAATTTCTTCATATTTCTAATCTTACTTGATAATAAAAGAAAATACTATTCATTCGGGACGATCCACTAATTTCCTAAAGAAAACTATTCAATGCATCAAAATCAAAGCATAGTTCAGTATTTAACTCGACCTGTTGGACTTCCGTGCATATAAATAAAAAGAGATATAAATAGTAAAATACTACACTTTTTATTTAAATAGTAAAATACTACACTTTTTATTTAATGGAAACAAATAGGTAAGGAAAACTGTATTCGCCTCGAAAGAAACTTTAAATTTCTTAGCAATTAATTTATCAAAAGAAAAAAAAAATTGTTTTCTTTGCCCGTTACTAAGAAAGCACAGATGTGGCGAGACAAACTTTTTTTATAGGTGAACCTACGGAACCTCTAAAAAGTTTAGAAAAAATCGGTCTCGTCACCCCAATATTATATATAAATTTCATTTTTATACCCACCAATGTAAGATAGGAGCGTATTATGTTTTCTTTTTTTTTTTTTTTCATAATACATGTAACATCCAAAAGGAAGCTTCAGCTTGATCAGCGCGACATTCTAAGTTGAATTACCCATGTCTGTCCGTCTGCGTGATGTGTGTTATTGGCACTCTTTTGGTCGCAAGAATTAAGATATCGACTTCAAATTTGGTAGAAACATGGGAAGTTGGCCAAATTGAAGAGAACAGAAACCCGCAGTAGAGCATAAACTGAACGCAATTCGTTTTTTTTAACAAAAATTTATGGATTTTTGCTTGTTATTCAGAAATTATAAAAGTTACAAAGCTGAAATTATCCATATTTACTTTGAGTGCAAAAATGGAAAATATCGTCCATTTCCCACATAAACTTACAAGTGCTTAAATTATCTTATTTTCACTTTTTTAAAGATTTATGCTTATCTATCATAAGGCAGACGAGATAGAATGCTTAAAGCTGTTTTGTACATTTCTCAAATCAAGATATATTATCTGCCTAAAAATGGGTTAATTCTAAAATGAATTTGGTAGATACCGCGATCTGGTGGAATAATTTTTTTGCAATAATACTAACGATATGGGTATCAAATAAAAGAACATGGAATGCGAAAAGTATAGTGGAGGGTATGCGAGATTCAGCCCGAGCGGAATATAACGTTCTTACTTTTATTTATTTATTTTTAAAACGAAGGTGCATACAAAAGTTTTTGCTGCAATTGAACATAATTTCCTCTTTCCATTCTGAACCTTCTATGGTATGTTACTAAACAATAAATATGTGTTCATTGCTTTGCAGCATTAATGATAATTTTTTAAATTTCTAAACTTGCAAATAATGTAATTCGATGATGCCGAGCAGAAATATTCTTTAGTTAGAATGCTTTCAAAGAACACACGCATCTAAATACGTATATAAAACAATATAAGATTTAATGTTCATCAACGTGTCATTACTTCTTTCAATAATTTGGTAAATTTTAGTAAATATTTCTTGATATTAACTATTTATGTAACCAAATAGATATAAAATGTTGATGTTCTCGCTTTCAAAGTATTGCAAAATAAAAATGTATGTTCACCTCTAGTCATTTTCATTGATTTGGTCAATAAACAATGTTTACTGTTTGTCCTAAATATAATGTGAATGAACCTTTGGAAGCTCAAGCTAAAATAATAAAAGAAAGTTAAATACTACAGCAAAACAGTAACAGTAACGTTGGTGGGGGCGAAATAAGACCACATAATGAAATCGTGCAAAAAAGTACAAGAAACTAACTAATACTCAGTATTGCATTGAGAAACAGCAAAGAAGCAAGACGACTTCATACAAACATAAACAAAGATAGCAGTCAATATTGCAAAAAAACATATATATTAAATGCAGGGAAAGGGAATTTGAGCAAAAACAAATTAGGAATACAAATAATGCTTTACTTAAAATTCATAAATTGTTAAATTAGGAAGCAAGTAAAAAAAATTCTAAAATTAATATATCGAACATAAACATATATTCTTTTTCTTGTGTTAAAGCCAACCTGACGGCATCCACTTTTACCCCAGTTGTCTAAAGAAACTATAAACGCACGTATATAAAAAATGTTCACTTGAATACAAAATTTTCTTTGTATTTTCACTAGTTTCGAACAAACTCTTGTTAATCTTGAATTATAAAATAAAAATTTCTTTAAAAATGTTCAATGTCCATAATAAATATTAAGCACCACTTTATTGCAACTTTCTGAAACTATTAGCAAAGAGATAGCACTTGATTTGCTTTTAAAATTTTTATAATCTTATTTTAGATTCTAAATAAAATTCATCAATTGTTTATTTAGTTTATCATTTTAGATTTTATTTTATTTATTTATATTAACTATGAAAATAAATATTGCGTTAAATGAAAACAATTTGTGCTTTTCTTTTGTTTCTTTCAGCTTAACCACACTTTTTTATTTACCCCTTGCTCAAATTTCATTATATTTGTATGTAATATCACTAATGCAGCGTTGCATTTTATGTTGCTAATATACAACGATACAAAACAAACTAAGAAAGAATAATACAACAAGGAGAGCAAAGAAAACTTTTCCAACGCAACATTTGCAAAATTTACCGAAATGTAAACAAACTAAGCAGATTTATACAAAGTTTCTAGCAAAGGCAAAAAGCAAACAAAACACAAAAAAATCAAAACATGCAATGCGCTCATTTTACAAGTAACATCATACAAATAAAGGAAAAATCACCTCCAGTACTAGAAAAAACTATAATTATCTTCTTTACAATTCTTTTTTTTTTTCCTGAATTTCTCCTTTTTCTATATTTCACTTGTTCGCCGTCTTTTTTACAAAATTTTCGTCTTTTTTTTTTTTTCTTTGTACAATTAAAAGCAAATATTTAATAACTTTAAGTGTAAAAGTTATTCTTAATCAACTTGAATAAACACTTAATACATTACACTTTTAAAACTTATTTTTAAATTAATTTTGCCTGCAAATTGAAGAAAACTCGTTCCTTTCTTCTCAATTCTTTCTTTCGGAATACAAAGTTACCAAAGCTACGAAAGCTACTTCAAAAGACTGTCAAATTCATCAGACAGAAATGCAATAATAATTTAAAAAACGGGGATGTTTAAGTACATTGAACCGTATTCTTACTACTAACCACACCAATACCTTTTACAAATGACTATTAACCGCACTTGCATGGATTATGATCAAAATACCATCTACAAATGAGTACTAACCAAACAAATACCTTCTACAAATGACTACTAACCACACTTGCATGAGTTATGATCAAAATCGAAATGGAATACTAAACTTGGCTCTACCATCGTTCCCATCGTTCGCATCATAGAGTTAAATACGTTTGGTATACGATGACACCGCACGCATTAGATAATACGTGGGCCGACTACATTGATCATGTGATTTTTATATTTATTTATGTAATTCATAAATTAAATAAATTATATATATATAAATATATATATATATATAACTTTTGCGAATTTGGTGATGCAATCCAACTTAATGTCCAAAATAGGGCAGCAAGAGAAACCAGCCGATAGTATGTAATGATTTTTTGGCGAGCTCCTTTTTTAAGTTTTGCGATTTTATCATCTAAGCTTTCTATGCTTACTAGAGATCTGGCTTTTTTTTAATGTTTAGCAGAGGTCTAACCGTTTTTTAATGTTTAACAGAAAACTGTTCAAACTGTGAACATGTGATCAATTTCGTATTCTTTTTATTTATGTTCATTCAAAGCGCTGTTATTTATTAAGAGCAACTCTGTTCCCCTTTTATTCTTAACAGAAGTTTTTGATACAATAGAGAGGACGGATGAATTGACCGACGTGCAGGTGGGCGACTTCAGGCAAATTTTTATACGTTTACTCTCGCATGCAGGCAATTTTTATACAAATACATGTTCAATTATTGAGAATTGTAAACAAACATAGACGCTTACTCTCAGATGCTCCTGAAATATAGACGATTGCTCTCAGATGTTTGAGAAATTTATGCATGCAATAGCTGTTAGTAAACAAACGCAGACTCAATTATTCACAATTGTAAACAAATATAGACGGTTACTCTGTTATATTCATTCTACTCTCACAGTAAAATTTATTTTGCCCACTAACTGCTGCGAACATGGAAGCTTGTAGCTTTCAAGCTTCAGTTTGCATGCGCCTTCAGACATGTTCGACGCATAAAACGCACATTAATTGTACTTATTTTAGGTTTTTTCGCTCTCTTGTTCTCTTGCAATTGTTTTGTCACTTAAATAAATTGCACAACAACAACTCAGGAAATCTTTAAGCTTGAGCTTGAATGCGCCTTCGCGCATGTTCGTCGCACAAAACGCACATTAATTGTGCTCATTTTAAGTTTTTTCGCTCTCTTGTTGTCTTGTAATTGTTTTAGCACTTAAATAAATTGCACAACAACAATTCAAGCAATCTTCGTAAATTCTTTAAAAGTAAACAAAGCGCCCCTTACTAAATAATAATTTTACTACTTGAACGCTGCTAACGAGATTTTTCATCAGAAGAAATATATAAGTTTCCTGAAAGCCTCGTCCCCTCGGCAGCATGTACGATAAAACAGGATGAATATAGAAGTAATGAATAAATAATTCCATAATTCATATATAAAACAATCTAATAATGGATTAGTTAAGAATGCTATTGTAAATCGACCGTTTGTCTACAATTCGAATATCGTGAATTTGAAGATATTTAATGGAAACGTCTTGCCTCAAGGACAAATTCTAGTGAAAAAAAAGAAAAAACTCTTTATAAAAAATATGAAAAAAAAAATGTTTACGATGTAAGAGTAATCGTCTTTTAAATCAAATTATTTGTAATTTTTTGTATTAGAATTTTTTAATTTATTTTCTTTATATTTAATTGTGCATAAATTTTAAGTTGTTAATGTCTAATAATATTTGCCTGCATATATATATAATTACTTTCAGTTTACCATCGTATTATTAAAATTTTCAAAAAATAAAAAAAATAAAAAATTATATATAAACATATGTAAAAATAATTAACAATATTGAATGAAATTTTGAAAAACTTGCAAAAAGAACCCTTGATTATTTTATAATTAACATGATTTTCTTCTTTTTTTTTTTTTACATAAAAAATGAATTTCATTCAAACATCTGGTGTATGCAATCAATTGAACATTAAAAAAAGAACACGAAATTTATATTTAAACTCCTTTTTTATTTACATGAAAAACTAAAATAAAAAATAAACACCTATGTACCCGAATATATAAAGTAGAAAAAAAAGTACTTTACAAGCACTTAATTAAGTGTACTTTTCTCCTAATAATAACCATTAAAGTTCAATGATATCATCTTCTCCTTTCTTTTTGTTTTTCATAAAAAATGCCAACTACCAATACTGGGCTCTTCTTATACCGAGTGCTTATATATGCTTATAATTTTTGCTACTGTACATATTGTAAACATATAAAAACTGTATACACTTAATCGACTATGAACATTAAGCTATTAAAAAAAAAAAAAAAAATGTTCGTTAAAATTCCATTTCTTGGAATTAATTAATTAAATTTAATTTCTTTTTATATCCTACGCGTAGAGTGCCTTCACATCAATATTTCAATATTTTGATGGCGGCCTGTGTCGTATTGTCTTTAGACTCCAAATTCGTCCATTAAAAACTGTTCCATGAACAGATCGGCCTCGTGCTAGTTAGAATTTTCGGTAAATTCATTAAGAGAAATAGTCATTCGCTCTTCATCGTCTCCGCTATCATCTTCATACATATCTTCACCGTACTCATCTTCACAGTCATCTTCTTCACAATAGCTATCACCTTGGTCAACAGCATTGTCCTGCATATTACCAGCAGATGAATTGGTGTCCATTTTCATGTTTCCTATACCAGTATTCGGGTCATTTGATGACATTGCATTCGAATTCAATACATTTCCATCGGTTGCACCCGTTGATCCTAAAACGGTTGTTGTTGTTGTAGTTGCATTAACATTGCCACCGGTACGTGCTGCCGTAGCGTCCTGCGCTTCTTGTTTAATAATTTCCTGAGTTTCTTGCTTGATATGTTCAACTTCGACTAATTGGAGGGGTGAACGGGCTTTTAGATGAGTTTTAATATGTTTTGAAAGATGATCACTTCTCATAAATTTCTTGTCGCATTGTGGGCATTGAAATTTCTTTTCGCCTGTATGAGTTCTTCGATGCCGCTGTAATTCGTCTGAACGTGTAAATCTCTTACCACAGAAAAGCCACGAACATACGAAAGGTCTCTCGCCAGTATGCCATCTTAGATGAGCTCTTAAATGAGACGTTTTCCCGTAGACTTTGTTACATCCCTTTATGTGGCATACATGCTGTTTCTTTCGGTTGTGATTTTTCTCGCCATCAGTACAATTGGGACAGGTACAGGCTACCCGTTTCAGACGCGGCTTAATGCCGAGAGCACCCGGCTCATTTAAATTAATGTTAACATTAACCGACGTTTGTGGCGGTGGTGGCGGTAAGGTCATTAGGTTAGATGTAGTTTGTTGTTGTTGCTGTTGTTGCTGTTGCCCTGCTGAAACAGACGACAACTGCAAGCCACCTGAGTTATTGCTATTGTTAGCTGTGTTATTCGTAGTCGTGGTAGCTATAGTGATTTGGGTAGCCCCAGATCCGCTAGTCATAGTAGTAGTTGACGCACTGCTTGATGGTACGGCTGTCAATGCTTGTGTGGTAACCTGCGGCTTCATTGTGGTTCGAGCGTTTGTTAAACCATATTGCGGAGTAGATGGCTGATGTTGTGGCAGGACGGGTGTTATTTGCAATGAAGCTGGTATACTTACTGGTATGGCCAATTCTTCTAAACTAGCTAGAACTTGTTGTTGCTGATGTTGTTGCTGTAGTTGTTGTAATGTAGTTTGTTGCTGTTGACTTTGCTGCTGCTGCTGTTGCTGTGATATCTGTAAGAAATTCGTGGGTTTAAAAGGAGATTTTCGTTTGATTAAGGCTTTGACCTCTAATCACCTGTGTCACTGTTGCTGCGGTTTGCGGCATAAGCCATTTAATTTGTGTGCCACTACTGTGGCTATCTGGTGGTTCTTGTTTTATATTAGCCGTTGTCGTTGTCACGTTTGCCAATAGGGTTTGGGCCATTTGTGTTGGAGATTGCGGCTCTTGCTTGGGTTGCAAATTATTAGCTTGTTGATTATTGCTGACGGCGCTTTCAGAGGTTTGCAGCTGTAAAGGTTGAGAACATGTAACGGAAGTTACATTGGTGCTACTGACATTCGCTTGCGATTGTGAGGAGGATGTTGAATGAGGTTGCGTTTGGGCCGCTGCTGTCGCTGCCGTCGCAGGAACAGAAACATTTGATGTTTGTTGTTGTTGTGGCTGCGTTTGAGCCGCTGATGGAGTCGCACTGGATTGTGTTGGCGCAGCCGCAAGAACTTGTTGCAAGCTCCCTAATTGCAAATTTGGCGGCAAGTGTGATGCTTGAATAATTTGAACTTGCCCTATACCTGGGATATTTTGAATGGGTAGAGCTTGCAATCCTGGAATTTGTTGCAGTTGTATTAGGTTATGGGCAGGTTGTACCTGTGTGTTGGTGGGCGGGGGAGGGGGTCTTTGTAGTTGCTGTAATTGTTGTGCGGGTATTACGGTAACCTGTTGACCTTGAGCGTTGGTTATAGTTATCGGTTGATTGGTGGGTATTTGCGCGCCAGATTCGTTCGCCGCATTAATCGCCTGTATAATTTGTTGCTGTTGCTGCTGCAATTGTTGCTGCAACTGTTGTTGTTGTTGTTGAGCTTGTTGTTGCGCGGCGACCGCTTGCTGTTGAGCTACAACTTGTTGTTGGTGTTGCTGCTGTTGTTGCTGAACGGCAGCCTGTTGTTGAGCAGTGTTTTGTATTTGTATAATGTTAGCATTAGCAGGGATTTGTTGATACGGACCTAAAGCATTCAACGGAGCTAATTGCACCTGCTGTATCTGACCATTTGGTGTAACAATTTGTGCAATTTGGGTGAACTGTGGTATTATTTGGGGCATGGGAAGTGGTTGAGCTGATAATAAATTAGCAGTCGGCATACCCCCTGGGGTACCCAATTGTTGTACAGGCACATGAACTGTTTGATAAATAGTCTGACCTCCTACACCAGTCTGTATAGGCACTTGTACAGCTACTGTCGTCTGCTGCAATGTGGACTGCTGTGGAACCGTCTGTGTTTGCTGGATGGAATGGGGAAATTGCACAATTTGTTGTAATTGAGTAGGGCCACTTGCCGAACCCGGTCCTGAAGGACGTATTTGTATATTTTGCAAGGTTTGACCATTTTCCAATTTAATCGCTGCGCCACTAGCTAATAGTGGATGATTTAAGTTACCTAGTAAACCGTTGGCAGCTGCCACCGAAGTCGGTATTTGTATATTTGTTCCTGGAATGGTTATGGATGCGGGTAAATTGGCAGTGGTGACACTAGTTGCAGTCGAACCATTTCCAGAATTTGAATTAATCGACGGCGTCGACGAAGTAGTAGCAACTGTTGTACCTGATTGGGAAACACTAGCACTGTTATTGCCATCTGCTGCGTTCGCGTTTTGTTGCATCTGCATTTGATTTTGCTGCTGTTGTTGTTGCTGGTGCTGTTGTTGCTGTAACAATTGTTGCAGTTGCTGTTGTTGTTGAAATTGTTGTTGTTGAGAACTCGCAGTTGCAACTGGTATCTGTATATTCGTCCCTGGTATAGTAAATAATGTTTGCTCCGTTCCATTGAAACTAGTCGGCAGTTGCACAGTTTGACCTAATCCTTGTATAAATTGTGCAGCCGGTTGCAATTGCACAGCGGTAGGTCCAGCAGTTGCCTGTGGTGCTCGAACAATTTGACCGTTGGGCGTGATATACGCCTGCTGTCCATTAATACTCACCGGTTGAGCCGTAGTTAATTGCGCATTAAGATTCGGTATAAATATTGCCTCTTGCCCGTCAATATTTACTGTTTGCATAGGCTGCACAATTTGAAACATATTTTGTGGCAATTGTTGAGCTTGCTGATTGGCAGCTTGGGCTGTTGCTGCTTGTACAAATTGTTGTGGCAATTGTTGCAAATTAATAATCTGAGACAAAGGTATTTGATTTGCTTGATTTGCAGCATTTATTACATTTGCAGCCGCAGCGGATGGTTGGACAAATGTGCCTTTTATGGGTGTAGATATATTAGTCGATTGTGATTGCTGTTGTTGCTGCTGCTGAACTTGTTGTCCTGTCTGTGAAGCGGCTGTCGAGGCCGCCGCTGATCCTGCCGGATTAGCGGTAGCACTTTTATATTGCATCATTTTCAAAATTTGTTTCTCACACAAACTTCAAATATTTCCTTTTTGATTTAGAAATCTAATTCGGTTTGCTTTTTCTTCATTCGAGCAATGTATCTTTCAATGTTAAGAAATTTTGCACACTTTATGTATTCCTACCCACCCTTTTGCAACACAATTTTCTCCCGTTCATTTCATTGTGAAAGCGGCCGTACATGAACATCTTTTGCACATTATTACGTTTCGATACATTTTCTTTCATATGCTCACATTATTTTAAATAATTGCTAGATAAAATTTAATCTAAAATTAATACATTTTCTTCATTTATTATTATTATTCTTACAAAAATCAATTTTTATTTAATTAGCAAAGTGAATAAAATTTACTTGTTTTAGTAAAACGCGGCCATCTTTGTGAAAAATGGTGCAACTAATAAATTGTCAAATAACAAGAAAAGTGCTGTCAAATTCAAAGAATTGTTTCATATATTTTAACAGAACAGTTAAAGATTTTGATGCGCAAATAAACGCAAAATTTATTTATTATTATTTGTTAGTAACATGTGATTTATTAATATTCATTAATATGTGATTCAATATAAACGCGTTTGCCAACAACGTCTGGAATGCTGTAAAAATTATACTTAACGGAAATATCAAAATCAGGGATGTTAAAAAAAAAAAATTCTGAAAATGCTAAAAAATACACAATGACAATATTTTAACGAGCTTCTGCCCGTTACAAATACAATCGGGCTTGGACCTTCAAACGGGGTAGTAAACAATAAAATTTTGAATTTAATGAGTTATGTAGATATACACGCATCATAGGTCAAATTGAACCGATGCTTTTAGCCTCTTTGCCCATGAGTTTATTAGCTTCAATTATTGAAAATGAAAATAAGATGTTTTTCAGAGTTTTAAATTTTTCCTTCCAAAAAAGTTTTCAGTTGATGCGCCATTAAAGAAAAGCATCAATTAAAATATAAAGCTTTTTTTATTTATCTGTTCTCTTAGTTACAAAACTTTACGGGCATTTTTTCGAATAAAGCTTTCGTTTTTCATCAGACTCGTCGCAACCTAAGACATTTCTAATGTTCAATCCTTGTATATGACTGCTTTTATATGATACCAGGGGACGCTTTTATCCAAAAACATATATTATTGATGTTGAAAAAATCACTTGACAAGACGTCAATTTGAAGAAAAAAAAAAAAAAGAAATAGTGAATATGTTGCAAGAAGTACAATTTTCAAAAAAATTTCTCTTGTAGACAAACTATTTATTAGGAGTTTTTGTGCAAATAAATGATAAAAATTAGTTAAATTGAGCTGAGATTATGTTTTTTTGTTTTCGTTTAAAACTCAAGTATTCATGTCTGATGTTGCAGTTATCTTCTTTTTCGCTTGTTTGTTTGCATTAGAGTAAAGAGAGAAAGATATTTTCGGTCTTCATTCTTCAAATCAAGTGTCTTTGATTACAGCTGCTCCTCCGTCGCAGAATGTAAATTCGGTTGAATCAACTGTTGTCCACTCATTATCATGTATGTTATAGCGTTCATTTTTATATCCGCCTATTATATAAATATCATCGGAGATCATCACCGCCGCGCGAGCGGATAGCTGGAAGGGCATAGAAGGCATCGGTTCCCATTTATGTGTTCGTACGTCAAAGCGTTCACAATTCAACGCAATGCGAAACAAGGAATGATCATAAGAGACCAGCTCAAACTGTGTTTGCAGATCTCTTGAGGCTTCACCCAAATTATTCCATCGGCCTTCTCTCGGATCAAATCGAATTAACGAAGCTTCACATCCCATACTGTAAATGCTATTTCCTACGACTGCTATGCGGTTGCCATTAGCATATGTTGCAGGAGTACTTGCACACATGGTCCAAACGTTGGTTTTAGGATCATAACTCTCTACACTTGAAACCTGATTTCCACCGACAACGTAGACACGATCGTTGTAAGTGCATATTCCAAAGTGACTGCGCGCAGTACTCATAGATGAAATGTAACTCCATTGTTTTTTGCACATATCGTAACGTTCTGCCGTGTTCGAATCATACGTTCCAACATTGAATCCAGATCTTTCCAAACCATATCCACCTACTGAATATACCACGCCGTTTAAAAAGATTGCAGAGTTTTCACATCTGGTCTCCATCATGTCTTCATTCAAAGTTACCTTATTCTCGGAGACATCATAAATTATGTTTAAATTTCGTGCGGTTTGAGTGCGACCACCGGCGAGCAATACATGAAACTTTTCATTACGATTTGTTTTGAACTGACGTAAAGAATTTCTTTCGCTCACTGGCGTTAGTTTATAGCTTAAGACTTCAACAAGGACTTGGCTGCATTCTTGATCACTTCTAAGCAAAGGTTCACTAATTATGTGTTGTCTTAAATATTCAGATCTAACAAAAGGCAGTCGAACATGGCCCATTAATTCTCCGAGATGAACTTTACGTTCCTCCAGATCATGTTTAATCCATTTTATTACAGCTTTGTATGCATTGTCTTCGAATTTAACGGAAGTGTTCTCATCTATTATTAATTTCTCGATCTGGAATATTTTCAAAAATTACAAATTATATTGATATGGAATGAAAAAGATGTTTGCAGTCAGTTTTTAATCAAAAATATATGGAGTAAAGCATATCCGCATTACGTGTCAACTTTGAGTAGGAAAGATGCAGTTTTTTTCTTTCTTTTCGCATCGACTTGTGATTGATAAGGATTTCCAATTTGGACTTGCATGTACTGCTTGTCTAACGACACTAGATGAAAGATACACCTTTTCATAAGGTTTTAAAATCCTTGAGCAAAAAGAAACCATTTGTAAAATTGTATCAAAAATTTTAGGTAAACGCTAGCTACCAACATAATGCGAATAGCTTTAGTTTTCAATGCAAAATTTTTTTGTTGACTTATTTCATCGGCCATTGACCAAAATGATGTTTATAATTACATAGATCCTTAAAAAAAGAAATTTGATACAATTTCCAAAAAAAAAAAAACAAAGCAAAATAAAAAGGGGATTCTAAACCTATATTCAATTTTGCTTAAGTTAGCGGCTTCTGTAACGTAAATACCACAAAGTAGATTAGCGCAAGAGAATTGTAGTTTTTCCGCTCTATTTCCTTCACCGGAGTGACGGTCCCCAGTATTGTATTCTTTACTAAACATTTAGAGCGAAACTAACCAGTTTAGGTTCTCGTGATGATAGTCCAGATTACAACGTTTTTTAAGAACATTTGGAATGGTATTAACACACGAAAAATGAAGAGTTTTCAATCAAGTAATGCATAGCAGAACACAACAAATAATTTGAAGATTTGACAGTGCCAAGACAATGCTAAGCGATTCTCCCAATTTGTTTGCCTGACGTAAATACGAGGGACTATAAAAATAAGCTGTAGGCCATGTTTATGAAGCTTTCGTTTAAATTAAACGGTTTCATATTGCACTTATTAAAATTCTATTTCATGTCGTGTCGGTTCTCCCTTCATACTAATGCAAACTAAATTCAATTTGGACCTACGGTATTTTCTGCGATATTAATAACTGTGGCGCGTCGTGATCAACGCCAATTTGCTTGCAACAAATGTGATGGTCGCATTATTTGAAAGTTTAACTTCAAAGTGCGCTATCTACGCATAACGAATTGTAAGACACGCAGGTCACATTCTGCTCATACAACTGAGAGGGTAAGCTCCCCAATTTATCAAATCAATGAATCAAAAGCGCAAGTATTTTAATTCCTATATCAATTGTTTACATACCTCTTCGAAAGGAAGCGATAAAAATTCCTTGGCATAAATGATTTCGTCAAAATGCTGTAAGATATAAGTTTGGCTATAATCAAAAAGCTCTTTACAAGAATACGCATCTGAAAGACAGTAAATATTTTTAGCTTGAACAATATCGCCAGAGTTTTAAAACTTACTTACCCGCAAAACTTCGCATCTCAAAACAGTTTGTCGCCTTTACTTGGCTTTTAAGAAATTGTCCGCATTGCTCCTTTAGCCATTTCATTTGAAATAAGTTTGCTACCGAAAGCATCAATTGAGCATTGCTCTCAGTCAACGTAATTATCCCGGTGTAGATGTATTCGACCAGCGCTTTCACAATAGTTGCGTCCTCTTCCTGCAACTTTACTGAACCTGATGCCTTTTCTTGCATATCACCTAAAAAGTATTCAGAATATTGGTCTTTATTGAATGCTTGTTTTAACAACTCTCTGGAAAAACTTACTGTTAAGCATTGCTGCGAAGTAAGGTGACACAAAAATAAGTGCCACTTTATGAACATAGATCTTTTCGCCCTTTACATCCAAACAGAAATCACAATGCTGTAAAATTAAATAGTTATGCTACTATGAATAGAGGTTCGGTTATACGGTTTCTCTTTTACCTGTTGATTCACCCGCATTTTATTTAAAGCGTCAAGAAAAGTATGACAATAGTCAGGGTGCTGGAACGTCTTAGCCATTGCGTCAGCGTCGAAGTTAGGTACTAAATCTTTAGCGTCCACACTGTGTGAGAATACAAAATATAATGTATAATATAAATATTTTAGAATTGAAGCCCTCTGCGACGACTATACCTAATATTTTCTTAAGACACAAAAATTTGTATTAAAGTTTTTATTTATTTTATTTGATTTAAGATAAAGTTGTAAATGAAAAATGTACATTAACCCTATAAAAAACATAAAGAGTCTACATACACCCAAAATATGCCAATAGAAAAAAAAAATCTTAAACGGTAAATTAACGGTACCTAGTTTTTGTACTTGTTTTCGTGAAAAACATCTATGTATGTCATACATATTTATATATATATATATCATATAAATTTTTGTAGTCTTTGGTGACAACTGTAAGTTTGATATATTTAGATACGATGTTAAACAAAAAGTAATAAAGCGATCGTGAATTTATTACCTGCTAAAAAGCGAGGTAGGGAGCCTGTCTGGTTTATGGATGCATGTTCATGAATGTCAGAAGCATGTACTTGTTGGTGCTAATAGGGGACATTGATCAATTAACGATATCTTCTTCGATTTTATCTTCAATTAACTTTGCAAAAGAAGAATGAGTTTTCCAATTAAAATGCCTATTTATCTTTACATTACACTGAACAACACAAAAAAAAAAAATAAAATAAAATATCTTTACATTAATTTCATCATCATATTGGTTGTTCACGTTCATTTTTAATTCTTAAAGTATACGCTGCTTGCTTACATTAATATTAATTTTGACGATATGGTAGGGCGAGCGTCCGCGCTTTTTTTTGAGTTGAACTATTTGCGGCCCTGAAGTGCATGACAAGCGCGCACTATTTAATGCATGTAAAAAAAAAATTAATTTTTTTATACGTACCTTGGTGATGTCTCGTATTTCTCACTCATCTTTGCTTGCTGTGAAATGACAAGTTTTGGTGTGCCTTCTTTGGTAGTTCCTTTAAATTTAAATTATTATTATTATTATCTATTCCTCTTTTTTTTTTGGTATATAAGAGAGAAGTGAATGAATTTAAATTTTTTTTTTTTTTTTCGAAAGAAAAAAGAAAGGGTACTTCCAATATAAAGGATGCGTACGTGCTGAGCAACTGACTTGATTTTCAAATTAATCTTCTTTTCAGGGTTACCCTATTTTAATAAAGGTAGCCGTGAACCGCGCTATTAAATTAGAGTAAGAATAGTGGATTGAAATAAAAAAAACGGGATAAACCCGTTTATGATTTTTTATAATTTTCAACATTTAACCGGGCTTAATATACAAAACTCATACATTAAACACATTTTAATATCGAAGCCTTTTAATGAATCAGTCTTGTTTGCTTATTAAACAAATATATTGTTATATCGAACTTTATGTCGTAAAACACTTTGCAATGCTTTTAGAAATTTTGTATCGTATATTATTGCAACTCTGTATTGTAAAGGTTTTGTATTGTTGTCTCGTTTTTTCATTCCGTCCGCAGATGCATTGAACGTAAAATGAATAATATTCTCATTTAAATTTTTCCAATAAGAAAAAACAAAAACGGTATTAATTACACTTAAATCTATTATTTATATTTTATATTTCTTTTTTTATACATCTGTAGCTATTTGGTAATAATTTCCGGGCGAATTGTTTATTCACCTAATTTTCGATTTTCATATATTATTGAAAAGCTTTTAATCTAAAAGTGAAAGTTTTTACTAAAAATAACTTCAATGCTGGATTAACGAAGAAGCACGGTCTCCATGACTTGCTTGGAACCAAAAGTATTTGGAGATTTTAAGTTTTCCTGCATTAACTTATTATCCTTAGTTTCTTCAATATTAACAATAAGCAAAAATGCTTGCTTGGGCTTCCAGTTAATTGTTTTTCCATTTCACCCAAATTTCAGATTAGATTTTTTAATATTTTGGGTTATGATGCTCATAAATAATCAAATGAAAATTGCATTAAATATTCAAAAGGCAATACTAAGCAATACGAGTGAATTGTAGTAAAGAAAAAGAAAATATAAATAAAGGAGAAAAGAAGTATAACATGTCACATAAGAAAGTGTATATTATGTATAAAGATAGCAATCCATGTAAAAAATAAAATGCATACCACGAAGCAAAGATGAAATGGCCTAAAATGACAAGAACAGTTAAAAGGGATATTAAGTGTCAAAAACAGGCGCATAAGTTTATAAGCCTTAGTTTCTTACACTACATTACCACTATTCCAATATCTGCTCATATGTATGCATGTGTATTTACTAGAAACACTATCTGTACAGAACCTAAAGTGAGAGAGAGTAAAGAAGGCAATGGCAGATGAAATTGCCTTTAAATGTATAACAAGAACAAAACTGAAGTGTGAGAGGTCATAGCTAAAAATACAAGTAAACTGCATTGACGGAATCGGATATCAAGAAAAGTGGGATGCTAAGTGACGAGGATAAACAACGCATAAGTGACCATAAAAACTATAGTGCACTAACAGCATGAAGCTGCATCCATAGAATTTTTAGAAATAAGAAAATTTGCACAAAAAGGCTCTAAGGCCGATCGCTTAGCAATTTTTCATATCGTTTGCTTGTATATACATACATATGTATATATATATATATATACCGATTACTAGGTTGTTCAGGAAAATTTGATTGTGCAGAGTGCACATATAAGAAGAGAGAAGAATATAAAGTCTTTCGTAATCTACTACAGTTCCACTTGCCCGAGCACTATGCAGTGCTTTGATGTATTTAAGTCATAGGCGTTACGCTCACTGCGCAATACAAAAGAACATGTAACAAAGTGAAGATGAATGTAGGAATACGTGCTACGTTGACACAAAACATCTAAGACTCGATGCCCCAAATTAACGTTAGAAGGCAACATATCTTTTAGCAGATTCTCAGGTTTTAAAAAAATTACGCCCTAACCCTTAGTATATTATTAAGAGTAACATCTTGAAACGTTGAAAACGGTTTGCGACAGAGGTCAGGTCCAAAAACATAAGCGTACAAACGATTGAGTGAATATCTCTCTAGTGCAGTGCTTTTGATTGCCACGAACAGAATGATAAATCTAATGGATCGTAAAGTTTTCGTTGTGTTCGCAAAGAAGAAAAAAAATGCAAAACTTTTTTACATAATGGAAGATGAGAAATTTTCTTTTTCTACTTCTTTTATCTATGCGCTACACATATCTATGCATTAAGGACACTTTTCAAGCAATACTCGTAAATAAATCAATAGCAAACAATTTTTATTATGCATCCACTCGCTTTGCTTGAAATTTTGCTTGAGGCTCTCTTTGCTTAGCTCTTGTTTATAAATAAATGTATATATGTATGTACATGACAATAATGATGCAGTAGTAGTAGCTTGTTGTTCTTTCCGTTTACTGAGTTTTTGTAAAGATTTGAACGTTTCTAAGTTACCGGATATATATACCATATGCAAGCGGTCTGTACAATGTTGAACACATTTACATATCATATGAACATGCATAAATTTTAAATCGGTTTTCCATGATATCCAAAATGGAAGGGATATAGAATCTTATGTTATTAAATAAATAATCACCTAAAAATTGTAGTCATTCCATATGCAAGTACAAAATATCCAAAACAAAAACAACAAAAATTATAAATATATGTATACAGTATGATAAGATAAAAGAGACTGATTTTATATTTAACGTAAAAAGTACATATTGAGAAATTGGACACGATAGACTCCACGATAGATTCATTAATGGAGAAGTGCAGTGGAACATGGTTCAGATAATCTGAGACAATGGCCAGGTTACACTTTTAGATGTGCAACTTCCTTAAAGAGAGATAAAGTTTTTCTATTTCTCTCATTTTACATCTATAGTATCTGCAAACTGGGGACTATGGAATTTGATTAATTTGTCCGATCTACAATGTCAGGTAATTTGAAGCTATTGACAATAGCTTTTGCTACGAGTATATTCGCGCTAATTTATTATCGAGCGACGTTATTTTTGATGAGCAATGCTCTGGATTTCGTTGTAGTAAGATGAGGCGAATGCGTAGTCTAGTAGATAAAATTGGAAGGTTAGACTTTCTCTCCATGTAAGAGACTGCGTTTCGTGGTAGCGTCCATATATGGCGATCAGGCGCACACTATCCAGGCTACTCTCATACCCTTATACACTCTCCTCGAATTCATTTCTAACCGCTACTATGTACACGAACAGGAAATATTCAGTAACGCGTCGTTGATCCTGAAACATAAGAAAGGAAAAGAACAACCAAAAGAAATATTCCGCCTTTAGTTCTTGAATACTATTTCTCCCATAGACTATTTAGAAAATTTAGGAAAGTGAAGAACGACGAGTCGCATAGGATTTTAGGCTTCACTTAAAGGAAATATAATAATATCATGTCGTATGAAGTGAATAAGTGATGGATGCATTTGCATCGTGCATCATGCACTCAAATGTCAAAATATGGTTTCCCTGTACGTAAATAATAGAAAAAATATTTTGCATGATGCACTAGGCAAATGCATTTTATTGTGTTAAGTCTGCATCAGTTAGGGGCTGAGAGAATTGTTTTTAAGTAAACTGATTTCATTGACTTTTTTGGCTTTTCGTTATCCGAACGCATTTCTGCTAAGTCAGAACGATCGAATTAATTTTACTGCCTAAGGGGCATTTTCCCTATCTTTTCAAATATTTTTCATTATCTGTGAACAAAAATGCTAGATGATAGAACGCGTGGAAGATCATTCACGTGGAAACGTTTATGAACTTTATTATTATTATTTTTATGCTCTGAAGACTGTAAGGACGCCCCGCTAACTAATGAAATAAACAATAAAAGGGAACTAACGTACAAAGTCGTCTTTCATTTCCTTACAGGTAATCTGTTCTTTATAATTACAGCGTGAAGACGCAAATGACTCCCTGTAATAATTCTTGAAAGCTCGAGTATAGGAAAAATTTTTGCGATACGCTATTGACTGATCAATAAATGAAAGAGTTTAAGGAAAGTAGCTCTTGCGAATTTTTCTTCTATATTGGATGCAGGGGTACAGTTTAAGATTTCGTAGAGTATAATGCTTCTTATTGCAGAGATATATGTTATATCACATAACCGAGTAGGCTGTAAAAATGTCTTAGTGTCTGTTTAGTTAAAAATTCAATTCGACGAGTATAGTGATAACTGATTAACTTATGCCATTGCTTAACGCCTAAACGCCAATAACTTATAAAGTCTGATATGAGGCCTCCCTACGTCCCATCCCAAAAAATATATATGCAGCTCTTCTCTGTCTAGCTGCGAATATAGGAAATAGTTTCGATTTTTAGTTGATTATCTGGTCGAATATTAATGCGAAACAGCCACCATGATGGTAAGAGTGGCCATCGCTTTTAAACTAGAAGAAAAGTATAATAAATTGTGAACTTTACTGATTGCTAAGTAAATTTGATCTATTATATGTCATTTTTTATAGGTTTACTTCAGACGTTTAGAGTTTATTTACATTTGAAACCAAACCTTTCTTTCTTTACTTTCTTTATCAAAAAAAAAAAATTCCATACAATTCTTAAACTCTTATACTTTCTCTCATATGAAATTCTTGTTCTTATTTTCCTATAATTTATAAGTAAAGTAAACCAAAACTGCTTTTATATCCTTGTTAACGATCCTTCGGAGAGTAATTTTTGACGGTAGGCGTTTTATACCAAAAAAAAAAAAAAAAAAAAAAAAAGCGAAAATTCAAGCTATCGTTTTAACTTTTCTTATCCTCTTTTCTTCCTTTTTAAAAGATTTTCAAAGAAAAGAGAAAACGTTAAATTGAAATTGTCGCGTACATAAAAATTTGCATATTTTAACATTGATTTCATGCACAGTTGAGCACATTATCATAAAGAGGTGGTAGACCCAAAAAAAAAAAAAAAAAAAAAAAAA
>NW_023998417.1:7324244-7358662 GCF_014805625.2 Glossina fuscipes
TTTTTTTTTTTTTCTTTTAATGGGAACTTGTTAAATAATGGAAAAGCATGTAATTGTTTTTCAATAAATTAAGAATGAAAGCAAACCCTCAAAGGAACACTTCCTCACTATCGTCCTTACTGATTATAGGTATTAAAAAATTTATTGTTGTTAGTAAAAGTTTTATTGAATTCTTTTTCCCTTTTAAAAAAATCTTTTCCTGTAAGATGGCTTAGTGTAATATTTTATTACTGCGGGAAGAAAAATTTTTGGTTCATACCAAGTAAACAGACATTATTAAACAATAGTATTTTGGGTTTTTTTTGCACTCTATATAGTATTCGCAATAAAACGAGTGATAATAATGCAAAGTTTTCGTGCCGACAAAATTTTGTTTTCACTTTCTCCGCGTACTCAGTCACATGGGTACTCTTAGCGACAATGCTGCAGATAAAATTGCATCCTCCAGACTATTTCAATTTAATGATCGCGCTCTGAGTCCTACAGATTTGCAATGGAATAGAAATTAGATCGCACGTGGAAATACGATGCGAAGAAGATCGCTTTTCAAAATCAATGGAGCTAAGCAAACTACAGCAAAGCCTATAGGGATGCCACGTGAGTTAATGCTTTGGTGTTTTGGTGGTTTAATCTGGTCTGACTATGGCTTCTACACTCTGTCTCTACTACCGGCAATTAGTGCGATTGGGGAATACAGCTGTGATAAAACGTCCCAATCTAATCTATATAATAATGAGTCTCCCATTTATCATTTGTCTGTTGATCTTCTACCTATTTATCTAAATTCTATTAAATATTAGAATAGTTTTATCTGCGTTAATTGAAGCCATTGGAAGATTAAATCAAATGTCTTTCGAAATTTTATTGGCCTATGGCTAATGGTTATGAAAGTTGACTAAATTGAGTTCATAACTTGCGTAGCTCTCTTATTTGCTTAATATAGTGTGGTTTTCCTATGAAGTGAGCAAAGTTCGAAATGATTTCGAAAAAACCTGTTAAATGACTTTGATTCGTTGATCCTTTTTGAATTTCTATTTGAAAATGTATTGAAAAAATTTGCAAAAAAAAAAATTCGGTTAAACTATAATTTACAAAACATTAAATTTGTCATTTGAGTTCTCTTCGCTTTCCAATTGTTAGCCCGAAAGCAACGAATGATGCTTTGTCATCAAAAAACCATTAAATACATTCGAACTGTATACGATATACTATACTAGGCAAGGATGAGGTTAACATATATATAGACACACACACACACACACACACACATATATATATATATATATATATATAATGTATTTTTGTATCAAATTGTAATTTATGAAGATTGTAATTTAACGTGCATTTGTCGCCACAAGTGAAAATAACAATTTTGTCACTTAACTGCAGCAGCAGCAGCAGCAGCGTCAGCAGGAGTAGCAAATAGTAGCAGTAGAAATGACTGTAGCAGTAACAACAGCATAAATGGAAACCCACAGCGACCGACACAATACAAAACCAATAGAGAGAAGACCGACACTTTCAACCGCAATTCGATTGTGGCCCAGCAAGTCAGCCCAGCAACTAAATGTTGATAATGACAACGGTAACGGTAACGGCATTCAAAGTAGTAGATGAGTACTTTCACCTTGATGAGTATATACATATCTATATATATATATATATATATATATATATATTATTATATGCATGTAAACATTTATATATATTTAAATGCACATATATACACACACAACAAAAGCACTTGACAAAGGCAAGTTAGCGTAAATTTCAAAAATATTTATATATATATTTCGTTTGTATATACGAATGTTAGGCAAATTAAAAAATATAGAGCTCGTATTTAATTCATATATAGCGAGATTTATAAATAATTTAGGCTCATTACTTTTTCGGTAACCCAATATTAAGTTATATAAATCGTGTACGTGGCTGCTGAGTTTTTGTTAGGTGTTGAATATGCGATAAATACTACTGCCGCACGACAAAGCATCGCAACCCATTTTCCACATAGGTTGCGGACGAACGGGAAATTCCATCAGGCACGTTTGCCTCATTTTTGCTCAATAGTCAAACCAACGTATACCAACGATGAACAAACCAAATATAACCGCCACCCATCCCTTGTCAGCCGGAAGTCCGCTTTCGGTGTGGCTTCCGTTTTAATGATGAAAACGCTAACGCAATCATATCGAAATATTGCAATGCATACAAAACGAACATACTATGCATGCCGTAAACATTTCTACAATTCAATGAAATGCTTATTGGCGTCTTCATCGGCCCATCATCGTTTAGTCTACGCGGAGATTCATTTACAAAAACTCATGCATTCAACTCGCTCACTGTATCTGAATGTGTGTGTGTGTGTGTACAAATGTTTGCTTCTATGTTCGAATTTTTGCTTAATATTGCGTCAACTTTAACGTTAAAATCCAATGAATTGAAATTGTAACAGCAGGATGTTGAAACACATTTAGCCATGCATCGAAATATCTTCTATAGTCTATATAGACTGTATCGCTTGTATCGCTTGCATAGTTCATAACTGTTTGTTGTATTTTTGTAAAACAATTTTACATGTGGCACAAATGTCTTTGCTCGCATTTACATATATATATGTGTGTGTGTGTGTAAGTAGTTGTGTATGCGTGCCACATTAATCGAGAATAGTATCTGGTGCTGGGGTTCCGGCATCATGTACAGGGCCTCGGTATAACATGCGCAACACCGGTAATTACTGCCACGTGACAATGAAAATTACCCGTTGTTTTTCTTATTGCTTTTGCGTTACATTTACACACATTTTTGAATGAATGTTGTTCATCTTGTTATTATTTCTAGTATAAAAGCATTTACGAAATACCTTTTAATTTACTTGAGTGCGTTTTATATACGAAATTATTTGATATTTTACAAAAAAGTTAACAATGCTTGCGACATTGAACTATGGTTGGTTGTTTGAACTGTGAGAGGTAAAGGAGGGTGGATTATATTTTGTCATTCCTTTTTATAATATTTACTTTACGATACGCGAAAAGATTCCTAAAAGTTCATATCTTTCTGAACCAAAACTCAAGATTTTAAGCAGAGCTAACTATTCTATGCGGGCTTTTGGTATTTTGAGATCTGTTTGGTCTCAATGGACATATTTAGGCCTCGATTTAACGAATGCCCATTAGGATAATTTATATGTGTCTACGATAAAAAACGCATAGCAAACTTTGTCATCTCTATTTTTTAAATACCTTCAAGTCCGATGCGCTAGAAGTTTTTCCCAAAACTTTTATTAACAAATTTCTCTCCTTTCAAACAACGGAATGAATGAAGACAACAACTAAATAGTCAGTCATTAAGTGTACCTCTTTCGGAAGGACTTTTAATTACTTGTTGTCTTTTCAGGCTTAAAGATTTATATAACAGTTTTTCCTTAGCCCTTATCTATAGTTATGCTGGCTGCGTGACACACGCCAAATAATAAGTCAAGAGATAAGAGTAACGTGGTATTTATACGCACTACTTATGGTACATGTGTGAATGTATGCAATTCCCATAGGTCTTACCTCTTAATATATCGATCGGTCTTTGTTATAAATCTGTCATCGCGTTATGTTAAACGTAATCAAGATGTTAATAAGAAACGTATGTATGGCTAAAGAAATATTTAATAAAAAAATAACGAAAAAATTAAATAAAAAAAAATGTCCTTTTTTATCAATAGTGGTATAGCCGCTATAGGTGTCACTTCGGTCTGCTGAATGCAACATTTGCAATGAAAACTCGAGGCCAACAACTAAATAGAGTTTTCCACAAAGGTGAGCATATGATCTAAGTTATCCCATCGACTTTAAATCCATACTTTGTCTATTTATTTCAATGATAATACACATAAAAAATAAATAAATATGTTGTAAAAAAAAAAAAAATCTCAATTCTTGTTCGGACATACATTCGCATTGCAGGTAAAAATAAACGCTAATCAATAAGCGGTCAAAGTTCTTCTTCTTCTAAAATTATTACTTTTGTTGTTTATCTGAAGAAATCTGCTAGCGAAGCCGACCAAAAACGTACGGTGATCCGTCATTACCTGATTATTGGTTCAACAGTTCAAAATTGGCGACGCGAATTGATTGAAAATCTCCAGTGTACTCACCAGACATGGCGCCTTCTGATTGCCAACTGTTCAGAGGCGTGCAACATGGCTTGCGGTTCCGCAAAGCTGGGTCGGATCGCTGCCAAACCAATATAAGTTCTTTCGACATCATACCACTGGGTTGCAAAAAATATTCTAAAATGCTTTACAAAATGATGGGAACTATTTCAATATATATATATATACATATATATATATATATATGCCAATTTTCCACAACAAATGCCTTTTTTTAAATGAAAAAGTGATCAGATTTTTTGCAAACACTTAATAAAATAATTTTCTTTAATAATCAGACTTAAGATACGATATGATAACACTTTTAATGGCCATGGAATAATAAATGGTTTTTTTCTTCACTAGAGAGAGCAAGAGATAGAGAGAAAACTATATAAAAATTTATTTAATATATGTTTTCTGTATTATTCCTTCACGGGATTGCGAACTTCTTTCCGCCGTGTTATATCAATCTTACGTGTTATAGGAAGATCTATTTTATATATGAGAAAATTTCATCAGTTACGTTAAATTAAAGAAAAAGTTTCCAAAATTTAAACAAAAATTTCTATAAAATGTATGAGTAACGAGTATCGGTTTACTTATTATTACCTTTCGCTTATGTATTATGTATAAGGGATTGATTGCGCTTGTATTGAAAAACAGTCATTATAAGTGTAAAACAATTGAGTATACATACGTACGTTTAAAAACAATGAATATAAAGGCAAATGTAAAGCGCTTTGAGAAAAATAGAATAAAAAAAAAAAAGATGGAAACCTTTCTACTTTTTACGCCATTTTGTGCGTTTACTTATGTAATAGAAGCTTGTTTGTTTTTGTTTTTCATTTGAGCTTCTTTGTCCCATACTTTTCTTAATTTTATACATTTACACATTTATACGCTTATTTGTATATTTGTTTGTTCGTTCGTTCGTTTGTTCGTTAGTTCTTTCGTTCGTAGTCATTCATTTCAGTGAGAGCATCCTATCCATCTACCTAAATACATAGAGAAGCCTGCTTGAATGGCTGTCGGTTGGTTTATTCGGTATGAATGTAACGTAAGTGTATGTTTGCTTTTCATTTTCGTTTTGCAATTTCATTAAATTCCAACATCCGCCATAAATCTTCTTCTTTTCCTAGTGACTGCCACACATTGTAGCATCCCAACAATACTAACAACAATTATAAAAACAACAACAACAACAATAAGAACAACAACATTAAGAGTAACAACAATTTAACAATGAACTATACCCATAGTATAAACACGCACATATATATATATATATACACACACACACACACACACACACAAATACATTGCATGCTATGCATGGTTAGACTAGAAAAGTATAGATGAGAAAATGTTGAGTGTGTAGCAAACGCTTTAGAACTGTGATGTTGTGATAACTGTTTGGTTGGTGTGAAAGTATGTAGATTCGTTTGTTCGTTCGTTCGTTGGTTTGTTTCTATTTTTTTTTTTTTTTTGTTTCGTATCATAGCTTCACAATGACATTTTATGCTAGAAAAATAAAAAAAAAAATAAAAAAAAAAAAATTAAACCTCCAACACTACACTTGCTTATATATGTAAGATTATAAACATACTCACATAACAGTTTGAATATTGAAGAAAACCAAGGAATTTTCATAGAGGACTATAGCGTAAATGTTGCGCATTAGTTTAAAAAGGCGGTATGACAGAGTACATGATAGTCATCAGCCGTGTCAGTAATGCATAAAAGTGAAAGAGGCAGAAAAAGGCTTACGATTAAATATAAAAATTGTGAATATTTTCTAAAATAAAAAGAAGAACTCTGCGTTAAGTTTATTGGAAACGACGAACCTTAACATCTGCAATTGAGAATTTTAAAGTCTTTGACTTAACTTCAATTAAGTTTTCATTTCATTTATGTTTTTGAAATGTATGCCCGTAAATTTAATACAATCATGTTTGTCAATCTGATTGATAATTTTTATTTATTCAATTAAAAGTCTGAAAAGTTGTTCGATCGAAAATAACCTAAAAATAAAAATTTCATTGAAGAGTGTTTGCAAATCACTTTAGTCCACATGATATGAATGTGTTCCTCTACTAGGTAGCTTCTTATGCGTTTCTTCTTCTTCTTCTTCTTCTCTGCATACTAAACATAGTTGAATTTTATTTCTCGTCTCCTTTTTTTTTTTTTTTTTTTGCTCATATTTCTGAACTTAGGTTCATAAAGGATACTTTTTAGTTTGGTTTTAATTTCTTTGCAATTTTTACCTTTTTTTTTATTTTCATTTTTATTTTTTTTCGTTCATTTTTCAGTTCTCAGTTATTCGGGTCGTTTTAATCTCATCAAGCACTAGAAGGCGGGTTTGGGTGTCGTTTAATTCTAAAAGAAAATTTACATATACAAATGTGCAAAAAAAAAAAAAAATAGAAAGAGTAAGCAAAGAAGACATAATTCCTCACATACACGACTTGCACACAAAATTCACTGTTTTAATATATTTTATCAGAAAATGGAAAATTTTTCGTAAATTGGAAAAAGATTTGTTGAGAGTTTTTGTGTTAATAGGATTTCTCTCTCTCTCTCTCTCCAATATTTGTTATACATTGAATGTAAGTATGCAAACGCGATTTCCATTCTTATTTAATTTTTAAATTTTTTTTCTAAAATTTTATGTGTTAATGATAAGGGTCAACGGGCGAATGAATTATAACTTTTATTAACCTGATGATTACAAAAAAAAAGAAAAGAAAAAGAAAAATTATTTTCCATTTTTAGCGAATGCTTTGTTAAACACCTATAGATTGTCATAAAATGAGGAAAGTATTCAATAAATAATCGCAACTATATCGCACATATTATCTTTTATCAGCAAATAGCACGTATAAGTTATAAGCAGATATTTTCATGTCGTTTGTATGACCTCTACGATCAAAATGGATAACTAAGATTTCATCGTTATGTTCGGCGTAGTTGAAGGTACGATTACGTGCTGGAAAAGCGTTAACTTCTTAATAAGTTAAACTCTTACGTTCTTGTGAATGGCCATGTTAGGCTGCTTGGCTTCGACACTAACTTTTGTCAGTGCAAAACATTTGGCATGAGATGCATTTTTAAACGGTTTGGCTATCCATCTCCTAACTAAATGATCTTTTTCGGTTGATTGATTATTAAAATGTAAGGGAAAGTTGAATAATGCACGATATGATATTCAAAATGATATCATGTTTTATGATTTCATAGTAGAGCAGAATTATTTCGACATATATTCAAGTCTCCTATAATGCGATTAATTCGTATCGTTTTATATGAAGCTCGGAGTTAGTTCAATTCCGGGAAAATGTTTTGAGGAGACGGCATAAAGAAAGATATAGAATGAAGCTAAAGCAGATTAAATTGTTTTGCGCTATGTTGAAGCAACTGCTGGATTTTATGGAAAACACGTTATAAAAAAACTGAGATCAATGTAAATTAAATGAATTCACGCCGAGTTATATAGAATCCTAGAAATAAGTAAAAAACTTATTTTGTATTGAAAATTTCCTGATAGTTAAAATTGGAAATAACTTAAAAATATCAAAAATAAATATCCAATATATCGAGCAAGTGCAGCCATAGATAAATTTTTTAAATTTTTCATTAAAACTATTGGAGGCAAGAGATTGTGGATGAAAAAGGCGCATAACAGTAAAAATAGTTGTATGCAAAACGCAGGTAGCTCTAGCTCACACAAACCACATATTCCTATAAAAACTCTTTACAACAATCTTTGAATCCATTTTTTTCGTTAGTCCTTATTAAAAAATATGTTCCCGGTATGCAATTTGCAACGCAATACAATACAATTATAATAGAAATGATTCAATTAAATGTTGCAAGCTTAGCTTCACATTCATATTTTGCATATGCAGTGAAAGTTTGTAGAATTTTATTATGTTTTCTATAAATTTTTGCACAGTTTACGGTACGTATGAGTACTCTGTAAATTTGCGGTTAATTAATATTCATACGCTAAGTATATATTCTCTGCAGAGTTCAATACAAATTTAATTTTATTTAACATGTATTGCACACAAACACACATACGCACAAACACATACACACACACACCCATAGATATATTAAATTTGTATGTATATTAATTATAACACATATAAACTCAATGGCATATTTACAACAACGCGAAACATCAACGTACAATAAATGAGCCCACAAGGTGTCGTAAAGCAATCAACAAACGAGGCAAAGATTGCTATTGTGGTCATATTACGCATATATAATTATAGTTAAAATAACAGCAGCGGCATTAACAACAGCAACAACAACAACAATAATCATATCCTAAAGTCAAAGACCTTGTTATGATAATAACATGAAAAGGGTAACATAACGTAAAGTTCACATAAAGACGCGTACAAACACACGGGCAATAGCCAACAATTAAAAAACCGCCCAAATCTAGAATATGAGAAAAAAAAGAAAAAGTAAATGTTTCCAGTCAAAGAGCGTGATGCAAATAATTGTAATTAAGTTAACGACATTTAACACTTATCCGCACGCATTGAAACTGCGTTACCGCCCCCGTATCTCTTCAATATTTAAAAGATGATGGTTACACGCCGGATATACAAAAAAGCACAAGAGCACCGAAAACAAAAATTCATGTAAATGAAGATGAAAAAGAAATAAAAGAATAGAGAAAGCAAATTTTCGGACACTAAAGGGTAATTAAGTGTTAAAATAAACAACATCAATTACCGAAATCATCCATGGGTCACTACTATTATCCATATATGTGTGCTTACGAAGAACGACAAGAAGAAAAGAAAAGACAAGTTTTACGACTAGCCACAGAAGCAATATTAACTTGACCGTCAACTTAATGTTTATATACCGTATTAAACTTCATTTTATATCATCATCTCGTAGCGTATATGTGTTTGTATATGTAAATAATTATGTTATTTTTCATTTGATAAATGAATTGAAACGGTTTAATTATTCCCCAAACTGTCGTATAATAAACATTTGCTCATCTTATATTTATATATTGAAGGATCCACATATGTTTACCTATGCATATATATATATATATATATATATATATATATGTGTGTGTGTCTTGTTTACGGAGATTTAAAAGAAATTTATAAAGAAATTTATAAATAAATTTCTTTTTGTCATTCTTCAGCTGCCCTATGTAAAGCCTTTAAGGTTTTTTTGGGTTTACGCGAGTTGTTCTTAATTTTCCCAACAAAAAACATGACATAAACGACTTTATGTACATAGACAATCTTAAGGCTTAAGACGAAGACTTTTTATGATAATTTCGAGAATTAGGAATATTCAATCAACTGAAGAACGATAGAAAGGTTAAACGGCAAAACGATGCAAAGACTAATTTGGTTGAGTTCCTTAAGAACCTTACCGCGATATATTATATTATATATATATATATGCGGCGTGTTAGCATCTTGCGCTTTCACATTCTTCACTACAATTCTTTTTCTAGTAACAGCAGATTTTCCATTACAGGAATCGAATAATTTCATCAGTAACGCTATTGTTGATATTGTCACTTCCTCCTTGCAATCAATTCAATCAATTATAGCAATTAAAACAAAAAATGAAAGTTCGGCTAATAAATTTCTTCTTGATTGCATATGATTCCAACTGCCCACACGAGAGCAATAGTACGATCCTTAAAGCAACCTCTTGCAAAAACTTCATATTTTATATTCATTCTGTAAAAATGTTTGCCACGCCCCATTTTAAGCATGTTCGCATTGGTCGATATACATCTTTCCCTACATAGGCCATGCAGAGGTTCCGCATTCATAGGCCCGCATGCAGAGGCCATTCGTACATAGGCCACGCATAGGCGACATATAGGTTCGGATAGGTGGTGCATAGCCGATGCTAGGTATGCTTAGGCGATACATACGCCTTAAATAGGCCGTGAATAGATCTCGCTATAGCTTTGACCAATAAAAATTCTATTGCATTCGAGATTTGAATCTTATTCACTTGGCTACTAAACCATACACAAAGAGGTTGAAAAATGTACCTTCTGGTATACCCTTTCGAATATTATTGTTTAGCAATAAACCTTAGAGTTCGACTATAAAAGGATCTATGCAATGTTAACAACAGAAGTCTGTGCAAAGTTTTATATCAAAATTGAGGTTAATTGAGCCGAAATATTTTATGATATTCGCCGTAGTACTCAAGCCAAGCTTAGGTAACAATTATTCGCCTCATCCTCTCCAAATTCCTTGCGAACTTAAATGTATTTCCAAAGATCTGCGTGAAGACTGTGTGTTATTATGTTTTTTATTTCGAATTAGTATAAGTTTTATGGCGAGGATTTTTATTAATATTTTAATACAAATGTGACGAAATCATTAGAAAAATTGCATATATTTGATCGTACAACAACTACCACTGCTATTTTATACGAATAATAATAAATATATTCTCAATTTTCGTATTTCAAATCTTTATATTAACGAAGGGACCTAATGTATATTCGCGAGCGTTACAAATAAAGTGGAAAGCAATTATTATATGCAGATCCTGCCGTGATGAGCATAAAAATTAATTCTTTATTAAATTGCATAAAATCTTTTCCAAAAGCTTTGAAAGCATTAAGTATTATTATGTTTGAGACTAAGGGATCACGGTAATGTGGTAAAACTTATTCACTCTCTTAGTCGGAAACGCTAAATGGCCATAAGCATAAATTGCTATGACCGTTATCGTCCAAATATTGTATATAAAAACATATATGAATATAACATGTATTGTATACAAATAAGCGAGCTGAGGTTTTATATAATTTCAATTTTAATTGGTTACGTATTTTAGTCATAATTTTTATGAATTTTTTTTTTTTTTTTCGTTGTTTTTTTTTCTTACTTTTCCTGACCAATTTTGTACGTGTTCCTGCCCTGTAAAGATTGGATAGCAAAAGCAATTATTCAACACAGAGAAAAACAGGAACTTTATGATTCTTTTTTTTTTCTTTTTTCTTTTTTTCATTGTTACGACTTTGTTACTTTCACTGTATTGAGTGTGTGCAGCATACTGAGGCGTACTGGGGCAGGATAACACCCTTTGAACGTATACGAAATTAAAGTGAGAAAATAACGTTTTTGCAACCAATTATCGTCGCGCACATACAGACATACAGGCACATAAATGTAAGGAAATTTTCGTACACCATTCAAGCTAATTATGACCAAAATTTGTACGTTGTGCATAAAAATTGAAAAATTATGGAAATATCTTATTGTATCACGAGACTAACGAGATGTACGGAATCTATTAAATTGTTGTCGCTCCATTGCGTATATAGAGAGAGAGGCATGTATGCGTGTGTGTTGATCGCAATTTGTGGCACGCCATAGAAGCCAATTAACTTTACCTTTAAGATGAATGTATTTCATTGACGACGTGTCGTAATTGCAGGCATAAATTAATTTCATGGCTAAATATTGCAATATTCAGTCAGTCGTCGTCTATAGATTTATATATCCTGTGTGTGTGGGGGGATGAGAGACTGAGAAAATCAAGCTAATGATGCTCTCAGTTCTTTACTTAAGGTTATATTAAGTTATTTAAGGGCTTACGACTTATAGAATCATATTCCATTACAACGAAAAAGGCAAAAATTTTCTCCCATACCGATGTTTATAAAAATAATCTGCCTAAAATTTCGGAGCGTATTGTTCAGTTCTTCCATCGACTTTTCAAAACGTATCAGCATCTATTTGTCTACTACTAGTCGGACAGAAGTGGCGAGTGAGAGAGAGAGAGAGAGAGAGAGAGAGAGAGAGAGAGAGAGAGAGAGTGAGAGAGAGAGAGAGAGAGAGAGAGAGAGAGAGAGAGTGAGTGAGAGAGAGAGAGAGAGAGTGGGAGAGCCATAGCAAAAATGACAAGTCAGTCGTAAGTACGGTATGGTCCCGCTTCTTAACTACTTGGCTATATATTAACCCGTAATTGCATTTCGCACACTTTTCGTCTTACTGCCTTGATCGAATAGAGGAGATTTTATTATTAACAGAACGATACGACACGAGTGATCTTCATATCAAAATGAGAATTGCTTTCGATGTCACATGTAATGTCATCACAGTGACCTTAGCATTATTTGAATCTATGCACAAACAGATTTAAGCGGGCGCAAAAAATTCAGACTAATTACAGAGATACCCATATTTCATACTACATAACTTATAAATCCTTTACATTACAAAGTTCAATGACTCTACCGGAAAGTAGTGAGCATCATATCACTATTCTTAGTATAATTGTATTTCACATGGACTATTGTGGCAAGTGTCGACCCCCTTGCATTATCTGAACAAGGAAATCTTTATCATTTTCGATATCGTTTGAGGACGCACTTCACGCTTGGCCGTAAAAGATAGACTCCGTGCAAGAATCAAGCCAAATTGATTCCAGAGATGCTAACAATGCAGAATGCTAAACAGCCTGTGACTCAGGCAGACAAGAAAATGTGAAAAATTAAGATGCAAAAGTGAACTAAAACTCCAAAGTAGCGAACGAAAACTTCCATTCAATAGCTCTTTGCTATATTTTATCAAGCAGCCAACTAACGTAAGTAATAGTGATCTAAAGATTCGGTTTAAATTGTGTAAATGTTTTCATTATTGTTGTTTAAAAAATTTTTTTTTTTTTTTTTTTTGTTTTACGATTTTTCTGATTGCGACTCTATAATGTCTGTAAAGCGTTTCTGGGGTACTGTTCTGCTGGTAATTGTGTCACATTGAAAACCATTAATTCTTGTTAAGTCATTTTCATTTTCGTTTTCATTTTATTGGATGAAAATGAAAGACACAAAAAAAAAAGGTAAAGAAATGACCAAATATAAGGTAACAATGACAGCCTATTTTGTGCTTGCGTTGTTAGCGGGTGATAAGAAGGTATACTTGGAGCCAAAAATTTCATTACCTTAAGAAACGATACAAAGAACGTTTATATTAATTTACACGCTATTGCGAGTATTTATGTGCTTGTATTTAATTAATTAAAATACGAGCTTAACATTCTAAAAATGAAATTAACTTAATTAAGATAAATGTTGTAATTAGTTGGCGAATAATTTGGCTTTTCGAATTCAAACAACATTCGCGTACATAAGAAAGGTTAAGAAACGATAATAAAATTGTAAAAAGTTTAAAGTTTCCACTCGAAATATTATATAAAATATTTTATGGAGAAAGGTAAGCGTGTGTTTTTGTTGCGTGAATAACATCACGGAAACCATTACATTGTAAAATTGTCACAAAAATATAAATTTCTTAGTTTTGTTATACGCTTTTAATAATATCCTGTTATTTGTTATATGATCCCATAAAAGGTTTTCTGTACATTGTTAAGCGATATGTTCAGTTACGCAAGAATATGTTCGTTTTGTTAAAGGAAAACTTTACCCCTTTTTTCTTAGCTTACGCTTTAATACATTTACGTTAAATTAAGCGCAAGATTGAAAAATAATAATAGATTCGTCCTATTGCTGAGTTTCCTTCGTCCTGTCTGATGCCCTATGAATTTCAAATGAAATTATATTAGTAAAGGAGTAAAAGATTTTAGCATAAAATGGATGAATACTCTGAGTGAGTTGATTTTAGGTGTAATTAAAGGGTTCCTTTTATAACCTTCCACGGATTTTGAATATTCGGATCTGAAGTATTTGATAAATCGTTGTATGTGGGGTTCATTTGAAAGTAGAAAAAAACACCATTCATACAATAAGCGATCTCAGGGCGTATAAGGTGAGAAATGTTAAACTTTCCTTGATTTCCTTGCTTTTCTTTGCTTTTCTTCTACTCCTTCCTCACCATTTCTCTTATTATTCCTTTCCTTCCTTTTCCTCCTTTCCTTTCTCTCCTTCATCTCCGTTTCTCTTATGAACCGTTTCTTTCTTTTTCCTCCTTGCCCTCCTCAGCTTCGTTCCGTTACTCTCGTTCCTCTTCTTCCTCACCTTTTCTCTTACGGTTCCTTTCCTTCCTTTTCCTCCTTTCCTTTTTATCCTCCGTCTCCGTTTCTCTTATGAACCGTTTCCTTCTTTTTCCTCCTTGCCCTCCTCTGCTTCTTTCCCTTCCTCTCGATCCTCTTCTTCCTCTCCTTTTCTTTTATTACTCCTTTCTTTGCTTTCCTTACTATCTTTTCTCTCCTTTATCTTCTTTTCTCTTATGAACCGTTTTATTCTTTTTCCTCGTTGCCCTTTTTTGCTTCTTTCCCTTACTCTCGTTCCTCTTCTTCCTCACCTTTTTTCTTATTATTCCTTTCCTTTCTTTTCCTCCTTTCTTTTCTCTCCTTCATCTCCTTTTCTCCTATGAACTGTTTTATTCTTTTTCCTCGTTGCCCTCCTTTGCTTCTTTCCCTTACTCTCGTTCCTCTTCTTTCTCTCCTATTCTTTTATGACTTACTTATGACTGGAAACGATTAAAGCTTAGCTCAGTTAGGCGCTCACTATAGATTATATGAATATGACTCATCATCATCAACTGGATGAAAATCATAATATTGTTTATAATATTTAATTTAAGCTTTAGTAAAAGTTTTCGTTTTCTAAAAAAAAAAAAAAAAAAAAGTGAAAAAAAAATTATATTAATTTCCGCATAACTGAAAACTTTCGTACACCTGCAATACTTGATGCATACAAAAAAAAAAAAAAGACAAAGAAAAAAAAACAGCAGAAGAAAAAACTCTCTAAACAACAAACACTTTGCAAACTTTAACTCAAAATCGTTATTATTTTTGTTGCTGCATAAACTTATATAAAAAATAAGGAAACAAAAAGTATAAAAAAAGTATTAAAATAAATAGAAAAAAATGCAAAATACAGCCAACAAACTTTTAGAAAAGGGGATATTGGACGAGTTCTCTGCTGTTTTTCTGCTCCCAATGGAAAACGAAAAAAAAAAATAGAAAGCAAAAAATTTTACAGCGCCACCACCAAAGTGGAAGGCTTAAAAAATAAGAGAAAAACTTCTTTTTTTTTTTAACGCTGCAGGTAACTGTCAAAATTGATTTTACTCAACTCTCAAGCGTGGTTATTAGTGTGTGTTTGTTGTTATTATTATTATTATTTTTTTTTTTTTTTCTTTTTGTTTCGTTTAGTTTTTTGTTGTTAAATAATTCCTATTAAATTTTCATACTCACACAAACAACCGTACTCATAGAGGCATAAAGTAAAAGCAAAAAAAAAAAAAAAAAAAATAATAATAAAAAAAAACAACAACAAACTTCATTTTCATAATAAAATTGCGAGAAATTATAAAAGTTTCGTTCATATGCATATATATTATAGCACGGCGTAGCATGTAGCCAACAGTTTTGGGTCTCATCTCATCACAAAACTTTCGCATGTTACCATAATAACTAACATGGTTTTATTTTCAGATCCTTTTTTCATTTTTTTTTTGTTTTTTTGTTTTTTGCATTTTGTTATTAATGAAAAAAGTATGCAGCATGAGAAAGAAAAAAAAAAAAGGCTTATGCATATCAAACTTTTATTCATGGGCTAATTAAAAGTTGATGCAAAAAAGAGAAGAGAAAAAATGTTGGTTGAAATGAAAAAAAGAAAAAAAAAGCGAATAAGGATTAAAACATGATTTCACAATAAACTTTTCATTTTATAGGGAAAACGAATATTCTTACACTTCATAAACTTTATTTATGCATTTCACTATAATTGCGCAAAAGATTGCCTGAATGAATAAAGTCAAGTTTCCTATTAATTCTTAAGCGACTTGATATTAAAACTATGCATATTAATGAAATCTTTCAGTAATATATTCCTTATATTCCCCATACGCAGTAGGTGGCCATAAGCGAAATCCTATATCGGTCTCCCACCTGTTTTTTACTTGTTTGCAACGCTTGATGAATAGCTCTTCACTTCTAATGTAAATGGACGTAAATGGCCTTAAAAGGCAAATGGTTTGCTACAACAGTTTGCAATAGTTTCTGAGCTGGCGTCCACTAATTGTCAAAGAGATGGGGGAATGGTATGGCTTTTCATACAATAAACGAGTATTTGCTCTGCAAAAATTTTGGTTTCATAACATATTGTAACGTAAACTGACCTTTGTAAGTTTAAGTTTCTATCCGCTTACGAATAAATTTCGTCTTAAATTTCATTTAAGATCAAGTCCATACCATTGAATTGTGATTTTTAGGGGATCTTTTTACAAAGTATTTACCGGAACAAATTATTTATCTGCAAGGCTTTACCTGGCATTATTCGTTTGAATAGAACGACTATCAGATTTGAAAAAAAAAAAAAAAAAATCAAATAAATATAAGCGTAAATATTAAATTCCCTACGAAATATCGAATTCAATAATAGATATAGCGTTAGTTGATGTTAAATAGCTGCGCATAAAGTTACGATCAGTTATTAATTGCTTTAACTGCTTTTATATCTCGGTGAAATTATGTATGGTCCTAACGCATAGTCGAGTAGATAATATAATAGCGATTACACAAGTCAACAGTTTCATGTGTAATTGCGGGTTCAATTCTCAGGTCGCTTACACAAAATTTTATGATTATCATATCGCTGTACGCACTGATGATATCGTTATAATCTCATTGTATAAATTTTTGTTACGCAAGCAGTTGTTCCCAATAGGGGGATGAATATATCGAAATGAATTATCGAAATTATCTAAAAGTAGATTTAGATTTAGATAATTTTTGTATATTTTCAAAAAGCTAACTGCATACACTGACGGATTGCGTTAGCAATAAAAAAAACTTACAGATGTAAATTGTATTTGAAATTAAATATATTTCATTAAATATATTTTAACTATTTTTACAAAAATTAATTTCTTAAAAGTTCTCAACTCTTGAGGGTATAGTTGTGAAATTGAAAATATCTCAGGTTGTTGCAAAAAGTTGCCTTGCAAACTACGTTAATGAGAATATTTTCCCAAGAAAGTCAATTAACTTGTCAATCAAATTATGTATAGCTGTATATGTGCGTATAGCATTAGCTAAGCTTTTTTTTGTCTATTACTTTATTCTAATTAAAAAGTAAATCAGTTTTTGTAAAATAAGTAAATAAAATTTTAATTAATACATTCTTTTGAAGTTATTTATAAAAAAAAAAAAAAAATGAATATTATATGTAAAAAATGTTTAAAAAAAATTAAATAAATAAAATATTTTATTCATTCTATTTGCTTTATTTAATTAATTAAAGTGATTCTTAAATTAGATAAAATTTCTTATTCATGCTTCATCGCTTTCATACAAGCTTCAAGCGATTGGAATTAACTTTATCTTATGTAATTAATGTAAGTACACTGTCAAACAAACAATGACAATCTGGACATCATAACATCAATCTTTTGAAACATTGACAAGCAAAAAGCAAAAGCCGAAGTCGAAGCCGCAGCAGAAGCAGAAGCAAAAGCAACAATTCTTGCATCATAAATAGTTGCTTAAATGAACTGTACTGTGTGCAAAAACCAATAATAACAATTGCATTGGGAATATTTGTTAACCCTAAAGACAGCATAATGAGCATCATCCATGGTAAACGCCAAGTCCAAGTTATGCCACTGCTATATATATATGTAACAACTCTCTCTTCAGTTAAACAAATCAGATGCATATATATTGTGTATAGGTGTATGTATGCGTGTATGTGGGTATATGTTTAGATGTATATGTAACCAAAATATTAGCCACAAATTACATTAACTTCTGTGCTCTGCATTGTTATAAAGGTAAAGTTGTTAAACCATGCATTGAGTGTCTCTCTTAGTTTAGTTAGTTAACTAAACCATTGACCAAAAATTTGCTAAATCTTTAGTTGTACGTAAACAAAGCCCTTAAATATCAGGTATAAGCCGTTGTATTCGCTATATATAGATATTATGTTTTTATATATATATATATAAAATTCTCTATTCATATATTTATCTAATAGTCATAGTCAGTGCGTGTGTGTGTGTGTGTGTGTGTGTGTGTACATTTGAGTATACACATGAACAGGATGCAATTGCTTGTCGGTTAACAAACCCGATTTTGTGGGCATTGTATTTGCGTATGTGTAATTATGTTAATGCTTAGGTGGTGACAATTTAGTGACACCAATGATCTGTTTAAATAAATCTCTGACATGCAGCATTTACCGCATGCACTACTACTATACATAGTTGCATGGATGCACATATACGCCTAAATGCATATATTACGTATAGTATTAGTTAGTTAGTTAGTTAGTTAGTTAGTTAGTTAGTTAGTTTGTTGTTTAGCATATGTGCATTCTGCATATCTCTCTCTCTCTCTCTCTCTCTGTTTTATTTATATGCATATATATATACATATGATTTCCTGTTAAATATGTTCACTTATAACAGGCAATTTGATAATGTCTTCTTTTGAGATTAGAGGTAAAGAAATTATCTCTTGAGCTTATTTTATTATGGCATTACATTTATTTATAAAAGATTGTGGCTAAGCTTCTAAATAAATATGAGCTTATATAGGTATATATATATTAGTAAAAAATTGTTATTTTATAATAGATTTATGTAATATTATTTAATACTTTAAACCGCAAATAAATGGAAATAATTAAATGCAATACGTTGTTAAGTCTAGATAATAATATTACCTAAGGCATAAGCTTTTCTATCTAACATTGAAAACATTGAATTTGTATTTCATTTTATTCCTTTTTTGCATATACCTACGCAGTTTCGATGTTCATTAATATGTATTTAGGTTAATGAACTTAAGCACTATACACAAGTGCATGTAAGTTTAGAGTTTGCATGAAGCCAATTATAGCAAAGTTGATTAGAAGGTATTTAGCTGTGTGAGGTCAACACTTTTCGTTACTTAAAACTAAGTAATATTAAACAAAATTTGTATATTTTTCGTTGTTTTTTTTTTCGATTTTTCCAATGGCATCCATTAAAAATATTGCGTTACTTGGTTTTCATAGATCTTCTTAAGATTAAGTTAAGATTATTCAAAATATTTTGCATAAAGAGCATAAAAAGAATTATAGTCTGACAAAGACAAGTCGATTTTATGCTCCGTATTGCTTATTACCTTCGCCTATAAGCTTTGCTCATTTCTTACATCGCTTAACTGTTAACAATACTGCCTAACAACAGTCAAATTACAATTTTCAGGACTTGTTTGCCAAATTCATTAAGTTAAGACATTTGAAATAGGTACGAAAAATTTGATTCGGTCGAGTCAATTTTTTCAAACCCCTCTCATAAAGCCGTTCCTACGAAACCTCAATTTTTATATGGTGCAAAAGTTCATTTTCAAAATCGTATTGAAAATTGGTTCATAATAGACTCACCGAATTTTTGCTATATTATTACCAAAACTAGTGAATAACTCTACTAGGTAAAATGATTGTAGGGTATCTGATCATCGGCCTCGATTTCATTCATATAATATTCGAAGATTGCAAAAACTGTCTACCGATTATCGACGAACAATTTTTCTTGTTGAGGATATTTAAGTAAGACCTTCCTTTGTCTTCCTTATTATCTTTCTATGCGGATTGGCACACGACAAGCCCGATGAAAAGGGACGGAAAAGATGGAAAAGGATAAATTCTTATACTAACTAAGAATATATGCGTTATACAAAGTCCATGATCGGATGCATATATTGTAAACCATATTCACTTCTTTCAGTTCAGATCAGAACTATATTGAAATATTAAAAAAAAAAAGAGTAAAAGTTTATTAAAAAATATCTTTAAACAGTGGTAATTTCTCTTTGTCTTAAAAAAAACTTTACAATACGTGCACATATATATATATATATGAATGCAATCTATGTATGTATGTGAAGTGTTTGTGTATGTGGATTATAAAAAGTGCGCACAAAAATGTATTTTGTTAAAACTCTTGGGAAAATCTCGTGAAAGGCTTAAGTTAAGTCTGACAAACACCTGAGACATTCAATTACCTGAACAGCGAAATAAGCAATCATACCAGAGGCAACGTAACAGTGCACAGGAATATTCAAAACTTAAAAAAACAATGCACACAATTACAGTTATACCAGCAACTTTGCTTACCTGCAAGAAATTGAAACAAAAATATTGTCAACATTGTGGTTGAATGTGTATGTATTTATGTACGTTTATAAATATATATATATATATATATATATATGTACAATATCTCTTTTTTTTTACCAGCAAACAATACAACTTTTTGAATAAGACTATGAAAAAAATTAATAAAAAAAGAAGAAAAAGATGAAATTGAAATTTATACAAAAAAAAAAAAAAAAAAAAAAAAAAAAATCCAACATAATACTCGTATCAACCGAGTTGAATAAAGCAAAACAATGAAAAACAAAGATGTATAGAATTTGGTTGTGTATGTATGTCCATAACCTAAGGATAATACAACAAAAAAATGTATTTTAGAAATGGTTTTGTTAGTATTCTATGTCATAAAAATAAAACTGAAGCAACTGAAGGGATTCAAGTTTCATAAGTAGTCGACATTTTTAAAACAGCTGAGCTCAGTCTTTATGGGTCTCAGTCTCATTTTGCCTTTTCTCGTTAGCGTTATAGAATGATTTTCTTATAAATGTTAATTACAAGTTAAAAGATAAGGTTTTCCTTACATCCTTCACTCTCAATTACTAAAACGGAAAAGTGAACTAGCTTTGCGAAAAAAAAAATCTTGAGAACAAAGCATAGTCTTGCTTAGAGTATGGTATGCTTATCCTCTTTATCTTCCATCTTTTTTCAATGTCTCTCTAGATATTTACAAAAATCAATAATCAGTCAAACGGTTCACGCGGACTATACACTCCTCATGAGTTTCATGGCGTTTGCACTTAACGTTCTAACTTTCTAGAAGGAAACACAGTTTCGTATGAATGTGTTTCCATCGGCGTTGCAATTTCCTGCTTCCGCGCTTTTCTACTTCCCACGTGCTTTAAAAGACATTTTGTAGCTTGCAATATTCCTAACAATGAAGTCCTTCTTGCGGACGGAGAGATTGTAAAAGTCAGACTTTTCCATTGAAAATGGCTTCGACGGATTCTGCACTAAGACTAATCTTGTCATTACTTTTCGGTTTAAGGTTCTATTTGTCTCCAGAAAGTTAAGAATTGCGACTTTTGAAGCTTTGGCGCTTTAAAGCTCATCTGGACATTGGTCCCAATTTCCTTCAACGATTTGAGTCTTTACCATAGTATATATACTTTTCTATTGTCTATTGCCTTTAGCAATAAATACAGTTCCAAAAACCCATAGTTACTTAGATGTAATTACTCCGTTTATTCTACTTCAGCTTATATCGATAGATTAATTCGATTCATTTTGTAACTTAAGCTGAAGAGAGCGGTGTTGTTATAGGTGATGTAAAGACATGTACGTGTACGTAAATGGATTCGCTTGTTCAGCGGTACGAACACTCGACGATTTACATATTACACAACAAATCAAGAAAAACAACAAAAAAAAAGAGAGAGAGAGAGATAGAGAGATAGATAGAGAGAGAGAGAGAGAGAGAGAGAGAGACAAAAGGCAGGCGGACAAGGCAAGGACCGGTGTACGTTTTTCAGTCAAGATCTGTCAATTTTTGGCGAGCCTGGCATTGTACAACATATGATTGAATTCTCAAGGATTTATCTCAATCGGGCTGATTGCTTCCATTATGTTGATGACGGTGAAAAGTGTTACCAAAATAAGAGGAATATAAAGCTATTCACTCGAAAAGTCATCACGAATTTCGAAATTGCGGAAATTAGATCATGCACGATATTGCGTTCGGTCAGAGAGATTCAATTATTAGCTGTGGATAAATTACTTTCAAATTTCAAATCGTTTGGATTTGAAAATGGATATAAAAAATTTTTAACCTTCTTATAGCGAATATTAAATATTTAATTTATTTGCAGTTTTCTTTTTTTTTTTTTTTTTTTATTTATTTATTTATTTCGCATTTTGAAATTATGAATTTCGATAAGCAATATGCACTAATTGTGTTGTATATGTCGAAAATATATTTAAATTGCATAGTTTTGAAATTTATAACAATATTTTATTACAATTTTTTCTATTGTTAGTGTACTTACAATAAAATTTGAAACTTGACATATTGACACTACCAAACCCATTTGATGTTTTCTATTCATAAATTCAATAAATTATATGTACAAGTGTATAAAGTTACTGGTTTATTTTGTATGTACGTCTGTATAATTGGTCACCTATTGCATCTTTACGATATGCACATGCATAGATAAAAGACATGAAAATAGACAACACAAACACACAAACACACAAACACACACACACACACAGAGAGGCAAACGCAATCATACTTTACAACCAGAAACAATAATAACACACTGATTAAACTCTAATTGAAATGTCAGAAGATGACATTCGGTATACACACCCATATTGATGGGTTCATTGTAAAATAAGACATGCAGACACACAAATTCAGGCACATAATCTAAACAGAAATTCTATGGTAAACGCAATATATCCTAGAATGCATGTATATAGTAGTTTTCGTTTAGCATACACCCTTGTTTAGAAGAAAGGTGTAAAACAATGTGACGAAGATGAAAGACAGACAGACATAAAGCAATGCTTGTTAAACACCTTTATAAACTCTACCATGTTTTTATTATTAGAAAATAAAATAATTTATTTTAAATGAGAGAATTTGAGAATTTTTCAAATTAATTCGGTCTAAGGCAAGAAAAAAAAAATAATATAATTACACTGTTGAAAAGACAACATAACAACGGTAAAGGAAAAAAAAGACAACAAATTGTCTTATAGTCTTACATATATAGCAAGCAGTATTCAAAAGCTTTGATACTAAAAGAAATTCCACAAAAATTTTTAATCAATCCTTGCTCTATTATTTTTTCCTTTTGAAGTGAAGCCGATCATAAATTTTAAAAAAATTTCCAAAAATTTTAATTGACTTTTAAGCAGAAAATACATGATTTTTAAAATTGTTTGTTTGTTGTTTAACAAAATTAAATATTTGTATCAGTTTACGTAATCAACCAACCAAGCAGACAAATAGTCAGTCGCTTTTCTTATGCCTTCGACGCGAAATAACAGAGAATAAGAGATAAGCGAAGCAATCTCTTGAAAGATTCGCGAGCACAAGGTTTAGTTATTAAATCAAGTTAATAACTTTTTAACGGCAATAAAACTGTCAAAGTGATAACGTTTTCTTAAGCTAAAAACCAAAAAAAAAAAAAAAAAAAAAAAATAAAAAAACTGTAAAATTTTCTGCTGCAATCAAATATTCTGTACACAATTTCTTAACATGAAAAAAAAAAAAAAACAACCGACAAAATGTAGCTTTATAGCAATTACGCTAACTATAAAAAGCAATTAAAATATTTTCTCGAAAATTTTATGGTAACGAATATGATAAGAGTAAGTCAATTGAATTTTCCTTTAAGCTAATACGCGTATTAAACATTTTTACTTATTTCGTATAATTTTGAAATTTTTTTTTTTTTTTTTGTTTACTTATATTCGCTAAAGTGCAATTTATTTCAATAATGAACTTTAAAAATCAGTACAAAGTTGAAAAGTGATAAAATCTTTTCAGTTGAAGTGTTTTGGAAAATTTGAGAAAAAAAGGCGAATATAAATGAAGCGAAAGACCAAAAATATCAATAAATTCTTTACAAAAGATGAAAAAAATCATCCATCATTTCGGAAAATTTTTTATTTACGGCCAGCCTTTAAATGGTCAGATTAGGTTCAATTTTTCTTTTTTTTTTTCGTGAACATATCTATCAAACTTCCAATCGATTTATAATATGTTTCTTTTAAGGTTAACGAACGTTTTCGTATGCAAAATTCGCAAAGTTTACACTGGTTTTCACATCAGGTCGATGATATTGAGTCAAAGATATCTACTCATTATATATAAAAATTATATCATTCGAACTTAAGTGCCACTGATTGATGAGTACTCGCATAAGAAAGGCAAGAAAGCTTGATAATTGTTTTGATTTTTTATCAATTTTGGCAATCCGAAGCAAAGGGACTTCTTATGCCCCTCAAACTAAGCAAAAACAATGCCTTGTGACTTGTGTTGTTATCTCTGTGATGTTGCTCAGAATAACTTTTACCCTTCAAAAAGCCTAAAGTTTCACATTTCGATTATAATTTTGTGATCTTAAAAATTCGTTGAACGTTGTTGCTAACATAACCTTACAATTCATTCAAGTACCTATATAAAATATTCTTCTCTAGGTGTGTATATTACATGTTTATGTATGCATCCAGTCTTTCGTTTTTCGTATAAATATATTTAAAGGAAACAATTTAGATACTCGAGCTTTTTATAAGTTTCCGTCTCGAAGATCTATCTTACGTTAAATTCAAAAATATATTATTTAAGTTGTGCCATCGAAGAACAAATCATCAAGCGAGACATTAGTATTGGGTATAAATGTTTATATACATACCGACTGTTTCCAAATACATACATACTTTGTTGGTTGATTTTGTAGTCCGATGAATGTTTTATACAAGTCATTAATCACTACATTTCAAGAATACATCTGATGTTAGTTAAAAACGTAAGAGAAACATTACAGACAGTATTATAATTCATTAGCATTATTAAAGTGATGCAAAAAAAGGTAACGACGAAGGATATAAATTAATGTTTTTAAAAAGGTTTAAAGCAATAAGTTACATGTTTATGTGCATTAAAGTTGTTGTAATTTTGGAAAATTATATTTATCTTCTTTTTTTGAAAACTATCTTAAAAATAACCATGTAACTGATATGTTTGGTTGGTCAAATGTTGAATGCATAGAAAAATACAAAGAAAAGAATTCACCGAATCAACTCTTTCTCTGGCAGTGACCTTAGGTTGAACTCTCAAGTAAAAAGTATCTGAACATTTTAGTGTTACTTTTGTATTGATATGCAAATGTGGCAACGTTTCTTACAAAGCTTGTTCTAAATATATTTGAGATTGGCGCGCTACGGCAAAAATTTGGAGTCAAAATGCTCGTGTGAACTTGCACTTACGTTTTGTCCTAGTGATATAGGCATTAAAAATTAGGAAATGTTTTCTTTTATTTTCTCCATTCTTTTTCTCCTTACAGCAATCATGCTATCTGCTGGGAGAATGATTGTCTCAGAAACATATGCAGGCATACATGCGGATGGGCAGAAGTACCAAGATTATATTTTCAAGGTTATATTTATTTGCTATTGTCTTCGAAACATTTTTTCTGGGTGTTGCAAATGTTTCCATAAAACAAGTAAACACAGTTAAACTTCATTTTTTGGGGATACCCCTCTTATCCCAATTTACTTACTAACGAATAAATTACAAGTAAAGAGATTCGTCTGCGATGTGTATGAGCAACGTATATTAACAAAAAAAGAATAAATTTTTTTCCCAAAGATCAGCAAACTGAGAGAGAAATCAAGTGTAAAAACACTTAACTTTTGTTTGTATACGTATGGCTATACCTGTCATGCATAGGAAACTTGAAACATACTTTATATATGAATTCGGAGATAATAACATCGATTATTTCTCAATCACACAGCCGTCTAGTTTTTCTATGCTATAAACTACAGTATATATCGTAAATTAACTCATACTATTATGTTTATGTTACGTGATTACTGTCGCGTTAAATTCTCTAGAAGAGAGAGAGAGAGAGAGAGAGATCAATGAAATCAGCTGTTAGAGAATAAATTAGTTTAGTTTCGACTTTTCGTTTTGCGTACGTGGCCGTGTTTTATAAAATATTTAAAATATATTTTGTATAGAATAATGAAAAATAATAGTGGAAAGTATAAATAAAGTCATGAGGACCTGTAGAAAATAAACCAAGCCATCAAGGAAGTTAGTTAATTTTGATTAGTTAAATTTCCAAAATTTAAGTTTCTACATTTTTTCTTTGCTTTCGCGCAACAAATTGCAACAAAAAAATTCTCGGGCAATTGGAAAGCAGGTGAGCATCTATTTCTTTTCTACTTACGATGTTTTAAAATTAAATATATGGTAATGTGTGTTATGTTCTGTATGTGTGAAAGCGTAAGTTTTGTTTTCTTCAAGACAAAATGCTTTTCCAAAGGATTGGTTCTAAGCTCTTCTTTCTTATTTCTTAAGACGTAGAAGTTGGCATAAGAAATTATGATTTTATCGCCATCTTGAGGTGCATTAAGTTGATTCAACTTTATTTATTTGTCCCTCCGCTCGTTTGTTGAGCTACCTGTCGTTGTCCTCTGTTGTTTTCTAATATATTTTTAAAAATCAGATATGAATTGAACATTGGCCTTAACAGAAACGGACATTATTCAAATTTTTTTTTTTATATTTTGTTTTTATATATTATTAGAAACTATAGAAAAGGTAAAATTCAATAGACAGTAGAAAGAATCGTTGAGTTAAAAAAGGAATGAATATACCGAAAACCGACACTACTGACGGACATAGAAACGTTGTGAAAAACCTACAGCTCACGTTGAATATTATGAAAAAAAGTGAATTTTTATTTATAAATTTAAGAAATTTAAATACATTTTTAAATGAAAGCGTTTTAAAAGAGCTACTTAAGCAAACTTCTCTCTAGTTAAAATATTTTCCTCCATTCTACGTATACATCATGCCATCTAACAGATATATCATCAAACATATCAGTAGCTTATTACATTTTATGCAGCAATGATGCTTACAATAGACGACAACATGATATCACAAAAAAGTCATCTTAATTAACTCATTTTTCATAGAAATTTAATGGAAGGAGTTATGTTTTTTTTTTTTTTCTGTTCCCCTTGCTATGTTCTGGTTAGTAATTCCCTAAAGCATATTATAGGAAAAAAGGCAACGAAGGCAGGCAGGTGAAGAAATATCATCATTCAATTGTAATTTAAACCATTTCTCATTTACTCATTTTTACTTATCTCTCGTTAAAACTTGAATCAACAACAGCACACACTTTAGGCGGTTGTCGTTGATATCGACTTGAACAATAGCAAAGTTAACTTTGACTATTTGATAATCAAGCAAAATATATATATATAGTAAAGTTTCTTTAAAATTTTTGCTTAATCTATGTTTAAAAAGTGTAAAGCAACATTTATTTGCCGCCTATATGAACTGATAACCACTTCATGCCATACTTGCGAAGTAGTAAACGATTTAAACTTTCTATAATAACGCAAATTATTCTAGCGGCCTATTAAAATTGACTATTTTTACGCCCCCACATAAACGGCAAGTGGTCAAAGTAAAAAGAAAAAAAAAAAAACAAGAAAAAAGAATCACAAACAACAATCACCCACCATTTTTCGTCGCTTGCCAGCCTCCTATTCATTTATGCTTTATACGCAAAGCACTTAAAAACATTAGCGTAGCCATAACGGCAACAATTTCTCATAATCTTCATGGTAATAGTAACGTTGTTGGTTTTGTAAAAATTGCGTATGCATGTGTATGAAGCCGATATATCAAAACATTTAGGCGCATTAATTGGCATCAATTTCGAGTTTACTTTCGAGTCCTTTCCGCTTTTATTTGTTGTTATTTTTTTAAGAGAGAATTTCTCTTCCTTCCCCCTAAGTGCTAAGTCTAAGCATATTTGCTCGATAGCTATTTGAGACGTGCCCTTTTACGCCTTACAGAAATTAACTTTATTGTCTTTTATATATAGTTAGAATAATTAGTTCGTGATAGCATACCGTAAGCGTGTTAAGTTATATTAACGAAATCAACTTGCTTCAAAAGAACAATGAACGTCCTTCCATATCAAGAGAATATTAAAACTGAAATAAAACTAAACATATATATATATATATATAGCCCGATATATAACTAATAATTATTTTAAATGAAACGCAGATTTTTTTTAATTGCATAATCGCGAAGCTACGGAGAAAGAGAATAAAAAACATTTATGTACCCATGATCTTCATAATATGTAATAGTTTCTCCTTTTTCCTAGAACGAGATATGCAAATGTCCTATGAAATGTCCTGATCGATGATTTGTTTATTCTATTCTGCTGTACTTTTTGATTTAATTCAATATAAGATTTCTAAACTTATTTATACTTTCGATGCTAAAGTTTCTAATTCGCATTTCTCAAATTCGTTTTTCGACGCTTTGAAGCGTTGTGCGTAGACCTATCGCTCCCTCGAATGGAAAGTAGCAGACGTAACACCAATTGAGATGCTTTTATGCTTTTAGAAAAACATTCTGTTTTCATTTTATTCCATGTTCCCCTTTGCTTTGTTGGCCCGATATTAAGAAGTTAAGGCAAGCGAAAAAGATCCACTATTGGCTCTCAAAATGGGCCCTCACTTCTTTCAATGTAGCAGTGCACGAGTCTTACATTTCATATAACCACCTTTATTTTTATCTTAGTATTGGTAACTACCTTGTATTTGCGGATTAACTTTATATTTTTATTTTTCTTTTATTTTTATTCAATTCAGTTAAAGAAATGTTAAGGAGTAGGGAATGACTTCCTTTATGAATTTAGTAAAAATTTTTATACGGAATCGTAAGAAAATCTTGCTATAGTTTTCAAGACCGGATTGCAATACAAAATCATTAATTTTTCTCTTTTGCATTGTTAGAAACAATAAAAATTGTGTGCAAGACGCTGGAAATTTAATTCATACGTTATGGTAGAAGAAAATTTCCGAGTTGAAAAGCATTAAAAGGTACACGATGCTATTCTCTATAGGGTCGGGAAAATTTACCCGAGTCATGATGTAGCTTAAGGAAAAGAAAGTTTTGTCAGGTTCTATTTTAAATGTACGCTCGCCGCTTGCTTTGTCTTCGATAGACAAAGTATTTCTGATATCATTTATTAAATATGGTACGAAGATATATAAAGTTTGTACGGATATACGCAACACCCAGAGGGACGTGATATGCTATAATATCGACAGATTCGGAATCACTTTCTGAATCGAGATAAGTTTGCCTGTTCGTCTGTCTGTTTGTTTGGTTTTTTTTGTGTTCAGCCTACAGATCGTATTTCTGGAATATTTTGATGAAATTTCCTACACCGACGCATTTCGGTTCAACGACGAAAACTATTGAAAATTCTTTGCATTGGATTACTTTTTCGAACCCTCCCCCATAAAACCTGTTTTTGGAAGATGGTTACATGAATAACTACATGACGTGCTTTAGAGTAGAGATAATTTTTTTTCAATAATTTTCGCTAACCGATAAATCGATGCAATATTTCGGATGCAAAAATTCATAATATTTGAAAGTCAAATTTATGAAAATGTATTCTTTTAATTTTTGCTCCAAGTTGGAGTAATTCATTCGAAAGTAAACAGTGATGCATGTTCGCTTGTTTTTGTTTAATTTTGTTGTTTTTTTTTTTTTTTTTTTTTGAAAAAGTGAATATGAAAGAGTTTATATCATTAAAATTACATACATACGTACGTATGCTATAACATTATATGCATATAGATGGATGTAGTAGTTGCTTATCTTAATTGTTATACATATATACTTGAGCACAATTAAAATGTCGTGTTTAAACATTTTTAAAACCCTACTTAACAACCTCATAAAACATTTAAGTACTTTTCACGGTAGTATATATATATATATATATATATAGCGGTTATTTCTGTGAACACTTAAGAGATCCCTAAATGTCAATTATTACTACAACTTAATAAACATAATGCTCGGCAAGGTCGTAAAAAACAAAAAAAAAAAAACAAAAAAACACTTTATTCTCTTATTTATTTTTATTATAATAATTTTTTAAAACAGTTTTCCGTATGCTAAAAATGAAATTATAATTTTATTATTATCATTAACCCGACAAAACTTATCACAGTATGTCAACTATTATGCGCTTTTACAGTTTTTATGATCTCACTTGAGACAAACGCAAACACATATACACACACACACACACACAAAACACACCCATTAGCATTATCTGTGACATATGTGTTAAGTGGACTCAGATGTCAAATGAGTGTTTGCGTATACAATACGTTCGTTTTTCTGTAGTTTTATAAGGAAAATAAAAAAAATAAAAAATAAAAAAAAATAAAAAAAAAAAACCATTTACACACAACCGAAGCTGATGATAATAACTTGACATCAAAATAATTCTATGTCAAGATATCCTTTCGTAATTATGGATGGTTTAAGGCGAATTTTATGACTGGCCTGACAATTCTCTCTCTTAAAAGGAGTTGGCGTATGGCCATCTCTTAGTGTGTGACTTCGGTTGGTTTTGGTTTCGGTTTTGGTTTTAGTTTTCTTTCTAAGACCTTTACTTGAAAGTAAAAGTTTATGACTCTTCTTATTTTTTTTATGAGATTTTTATGTTTCATTTTGAAGCTTAATTTAATTGTTTATCCGGTGACAAGCATTTTATTAAAGTGACATCAAAACATTCGCACAAAAAAAAAAAAAAAAAAAAAAAAGAAATGAGAATTTTTATGATTTCAGTGTTTCCAGCCATCTAGCGTGTTGTATGCATATTTGATTGGAAGTGTAAGGACCGGTGAAAGACCTGGAGAGACAAAGAGAAAGACAGAGATAAAGAGATAGAGGGAGATAGAGTTAGAGAGAGAGAGAGAGATAGACATAAGAACAGTAATAATGATAAAACTTTTATACGGCATAATAAACAGTTACTGTAACTCTGCGTGTGTGTGTGTGTGTATAATATCGTAATATTGTACAAGTTGTATGTTTACTGTTTCCTGTTGTTTTAGTATCATCAACTATCAATTTGACAGTTGTAAAAATTGATACATCCGTCCGTTCGCACTTCTCACTCTTCGCCTCTCCATGAACACACACATTAGTGCTTTCTGCTTTTGTTTTCGCTTGACTTTGTTTTTTTTATATCTTTTTTCTTTAATAAACTCGTGAAGATTACTGTTTATGACCCTATTGTGTGAACGGATGAGAATGCTTTTAGGAAGTTGTAAAAATCTCTAAAATTGATACTAAAAACACAAGTAAAGCTTTTCATTTACATTTCCCGTTATTCAAACGGAACATGGTAAGCGCGGTGAACTGGGAGTCTTGAATTTACGACACCGAAGAACGAACGAACTTGCACTTCATTCAGTTTCTGATATTTGTATTTTTTTTTTTTATATTATTGTTGCTGTTTGTGCCATTTTGTTGTTTACGATAATGGTGATGTTGATGGTGATGATAATAGTGTTACTTTACTGTTGGAGAGCTATTGTTAGTTTTATTATCATAGAAATAATACATTGGATTTAAATTTGCATTCAGATAATCTTATAGGTATGTATGTTAAGAAAAAAAAATACGTATATATTACTCTATTCATACAACGTTAAGTTGAATTGAAAGTGAAGTGAGGTTATGTTATAAGAAAAACTGATGCCTGGCCTGAAAATGCCACGCCTGGCGTGAAAATGCTTCGAAAACTGTTTACATCACCATTTCAGTTTGCCTTTATAACTGCCCGAGTGACACAGAGCCGAATCTGAGTAGAATTTCAAAGTAGAAGAAGTAATAACTGCTGTTAACAGTGAGCAGTGCAGCACATTCCAGGTTAGTGCTGTTAACGTTTCCCTGCCAACTTTTGCTATAGGCGACTACAATTTTTCATTTCCACATCAACACTTTTGTATTGTATTTTGGGCCCGTTTTTGTCCTAATTGCATCAGCTGTTGATGATAGCGTTCCCTAATGCTTTTATATGAAACAAATCCTTCATACCCAGATGAACATCTCCATGGGTCTGCCGTCGATATTAACAGGTCGCTCAGGTCTACTTTGACTTTGGATATCGTAATCCATCCACCGTTCATGATCTGTAATGAAAATAAATTTTACCGCATTCAGACTATTTTGTTTACTACACAAACTTCACATCTTCGTTGTTAGAAAAAAACAAAAATCCTTTTGCTGCCATATACGTTCGTATTACGACTAATTAGGTTTAAGAGGTGTTTAAAGTATAAAAAACAACTTCGGTCATTCATATCCATTACACGAGCCCTCTACGTCATCCATGAGGGCAACCAAAGGGCTGTCTTGAAACACGAGTAATTTAAGATAATGAAGCATTCACAATGCGAGCTTGTAATTATCGGCGACCAGCTGAGATTGCTTCAAGTTGATTGATTTATATGAAATGACACTTTTAAGTTTTTTTTTTTTTCAATTTTCGTAGAATTCAAACCAAGGGCTGCATTATTTTTTAACGCAGGCAGGACTTTGCAACCGCAAGCCCTGCGTACTGCATAAATTAAAATCGTTGCATTTTCACCACAGCGACAAAATGATAGGTGCTCCTGTTGCGTTTCCAGATAGTCGAATGGTTTTTGAAGTTACTGACATTGAATGATCGAGACAAGTTCAAGCCGCTTGTCCGCTAAATAGATTATGAATAATACTTATAATTGGATTGCCTTTCACTGCTCTTCATAAACTATTGCTATAATTTTTCTGCATAGTCTTGCGTAATAGCCAGAGAACCCAGCCAGAGAACATACCGTTATATCGTGAATACTAATCAGCTTCTTTATCTGCGTACCGAACGACTTTCGAAGCTCACGAAGCTTTTAAAAGTGGAAGAGCGGCTCAGTCGTGAAAAGGATATCGAGAAGAATTGATTTCATTGCGTCCACAAAAAAATCTCAATCACTTCTGTATTCAGAATTTTTAAAAAAAAGACATCTTTTAAACAATTAATCGCGCGTAACACATATTAAATAATTTTAAGCAAAATGAGAATAGCTTTAAACAAAATATCACAAAAATATAATTTATATAATTTATATTTATTTATAAAAAGATTTCTTGTCAGGAAAAAAAAAAAAAAAAAACCAAAAAATTATTTAATCTGTTAATATTATTACTCTAATAAAAAGTCCCTGAGCTGTCGTATTTAGTCATCGTAAATAGTCATTAAATTCGTATCTAAATTTGTTGGTTTTTTAAAATTGCTTTTAACCTTCAAGTAGGTGAACGAACGAACGAACCGGTGAATTTATCCGTCTTTGTCTCTCTCTCTCTCTCTCGCTCTCTCGCTCTCTCTGTCAAATGCAATCTTCACTGTTAGGCAATAATATTTGTAAATTTACTTTGCCGTTTTATCTTCTGTCTGAGATTCTTCTGGTCTTAATAAAAATTGAAAATTCTTCAATTTTTTTATTCCTTATATTCTCTGTGTTAAATGCAGACGAAACCCCAAATGTACAAGCGTTTATATTACAGTCACATATATACATATATATATATATACACTCGCAAGTACACGTACAAGCAAAGTTAAATGTAAATACCGATACAGAACAATTTGAAACAATTTTCTAGCAATGAATGAATGAAAATTTTGTGTAGCTTTAGTGGTATTCTTCAAGTTTGCAACGTGGCCAGACGATTTTTATGGCATGACCACAAAATCCTTAAACTACTAAAATTTAATTTTTGTTTCACTTTAGATCACACAAAAGACAAAAGACAAAAGACATAAAACTGTTATTTTTTTTATTTTTTTTTGTTTTCTTTTTTAATACATTTCTTATAATTCTTTACCATTTCCATCCAAACAGATACACGTTACGTTTTGCGTACATTTGTAGTCGATGATCATTTTTTTTTTTTTTTTTAGCATTGTATGTTTTGGACGCATTTTTACCTTCCTCTCAACATAACTAAATGAGAATTTAAATTGTTATTTAAGGCTACTCAAGTTATTTGATATGTGGAGGACGACTAACTAAGAACGAAAAGCGAAAACAGAAAACAGTTAAAAAATTAAATTACGATTTTTTTTGAAGGATTCGATTCGAATTAAGATGAGGCTTTGATCCATTAAGAACTTTAGGACTTTTCTCTGTTCCGTATATGATTCGATTTCGTAATAATTTCGTAAATTAAACTTAAACTTATCATAGCTTTTCCAATATTTAAAATGAGGTAAAAATGAAATTCTTGAATCACACTTGAATCACCTTCACAGTAGAGCTTTTAGAATTTCAAATCACTGAGATGTCACTGTTCAAGAGCACTCTCACTGAACGAATAACTGAAAAAAGGAGCATATAGAAGACCACTCAGAATAAGGCGGATAGTCATAACTCATTCAAAATGAATAATATCGATACGTTGAAATATTCGTTAGGGCTATGAAAAATTTTTGCTTAATAAATTAGTTGGTGAAAGCAATTATTAGGGCCATCGTATAGTTCCGACTGTGCTGCACGTAGCTG
>NW_023998417.1:7358672-7361328 GCF_014805625.2 Glossina fuscipes
AATACATTGAAAGATTTGTAAAGAAAAGAAAAACACAATATCAAAGTAGGCAAAACTGTTGTTACAGATATGGCGGGCAAATTTTCTATCGATCCGCAGGTGTAATGATTGCGGGCTAATAAACGTTTTACCTTTACGATGTGTTATAACTTTCATCCAATACACATACATATGGGTGTACACATATATATATATATATAAATAATAAAAATATAAAAGCAGACCCTTTTTCATTTAAAATATTTGCTTTAAATTGGCTTAAGTTTGTCTAACAATTGATATACGGATCAATAGATGTGTATTTATTTGGTATATTGCTATATATATAGTTGAGCTTACAAGAGAAACTGATATGGCGCATAACACCACAAAGTAAGATGTCAGAATAGATTTATTTTCATCTAACGTAAAGTAGTATTCATCTGCATTAACGAACAACATTCTTGGTTGCTAATGCTCATCTCACTTTGTAGTCCTCGAATTCTTTCTTTGGACTGACTAATCAAGTTATAATATTAATAAAAATAGTTTCATAAAAAAACAGAAAATTCATCCTTTTGAAATGTAATAGAATCAAGTGAGGATTAGTCCAAACCCAACCGGAGAATAAGTTCTATTGTTCTAGTATTTGAAGACCATAAGACTGTAAGGCCAGCCTATGGGGAAAAGTGTCAATTTTTGGTAATTTCGTAATATTTACGGTTGATTCGTTTATCGTCAGCTGCAACTTATATTGTTCGCTTATATATATTTTTTTCTTTTAGATTATAACGCATATTTTTCGATTTCCTCTGATTGCAATTAAAGCTAATAAATTTAGTTGTAGTTACTTTCTGTGGTCTTTATCAATTATTTCTATGTGTGATTACACAAACTACCCAAGTATGGAACCCAAAAGAAATTTTACAGACCTTGTACGGTACAAAGTTTGTCCGTCCATCTGTCATTCCTTCTTTCTCCCCATTCGTGTTATGTTTGTCGTAAATATTCTCCAGGTCTCAAAACCACTAAGCATTCTTGTACTCGTCCTCTGAGTTTTTTGCTCATTGCTTATTTACTACAAAAAAAATACACAATACAAAATACCAGCTAAAAAAAGGTGAAAAAATTACCGACGCCCGTTAGGGTATCAAAATCCAGTTTTTTTTTTCACAAATTTAAAAAAGATCTTTTCAATGCCCAGGAATATACCTCCATGTGTTTCGTTTTATCATTATTGAGGAAGTGATCACAAAAAAGAATCAATAGCCGTTGAAAGGTCATATAAGTGCGTGGGGCGTAGAGGCGGAGCAACATAAGTATCTATAATACTCTTCAAAAGCATTCTTTATGACGTCGAAAAGTATATATTTTTTGCATTCAATTTCTTCATACATATTTTACGTAGATGTTGTTTATGTTTTATTAAATGCTCGTCTAATTCTTCACTGAATTGCGATATTTTCTACTACAAGTTAATGCATATTCACCAGGTATGCAAATATTCGGGTATGAGATGGGTATGTGAGAGGTTTAAAAAATTTACTCAGCCGGTCAAAAGTTTTCATATCAATTTAGAATGCCGAAGTACTACTACTCAGCCTACTTTTGTTGTCGAATTTTGGAAATTTGCAATTTCTTTTTCATATAACAACTTTTGAGAAAAGGACTTTGAAAAAGTTAACCATTTTCAATAGTGTTCGTCTTTCGGCGAAAGTATGTCTTTGTACCAAATTTGAGCAAAATACTTTAAAAATTGCGATCTGCAGCTTGAACACAAAAATACATGGACTGACAAAAGACAGACAGACAGACAGACAGACAAGCCTACATATATATAAAAGCTCTTCTGAGTGTTACATACATCCGCACTAATTTAATATAATCTGTACCACAAATCGTGTAACTATGTTTTCACACTAGATGCGATAGTAGCAATACAGCAGCAGCATAAAACAGATAAACTAAGGAAAATTTTAAGCTGACTTAATAAGAGGGCTCATGAAATATTTATTTTAGGTGTTTTCTATTAATCCATAAAAATTAAAAATTAAACTTTAATAGACTTTTATAGAAAATTTTTTTAACAAATATATCCCTTAAGTCGCCCATTATTTAATGATATGAAAAAATATTCGTATTACTACTTACTTTTTGTGAAGCGTTTCAGATAATAATTTTCTTATGGTCTTTTAAAGCCTTTAAAATGTTCATTGAAATTTAAATTAAACAAAAAACTACTAACTTTTATGTGCATTCTATCGTCTACTCTGCTGTATCCTCTCTATTTTTGTTTTTGGTCTTACCGCCATTTTCTATGACGAATTGCTTTTTTTTCTCTTTCAACATTACCGTATTTCAGCATTCAAACGTCAGTGAGATGTGGAAAGGAAAACTGCTTTCATATATGCACGCATACATGTACGCAACTATTCTATACATACACATATATACGATGGATTGGGGAATGTTGAAGAAGAAGAATCAGGTGAATTTTTTTGTTAACTTTCTCGTTGTATTATTGCTGATGTGCTGCTTTCCAGCTGACGTATCACTAGACAAAACGTGAATATCCTTGATGTACGAGAAACCATTCATCCATTTACGAATACTAATATACATACATACATACACACACACACACACACACACACACACACACACACACACACACACA
>NW_023998417.1:7361338-7393509 GCF_014805625.2 Glossina fuscipes
ACACACACACACACACACACACACACACACACACACACACACACACATCTATATATATATATATATATTTATATGTATGTATATTTCTATGTACAAATAATGTTGAAGAAGTGCTCGTTTATGTGTAAGTGTGCATATCTGTAGACATGACCAAGCTGGGTGGTGAAATGCTAAAATATCTTTTCTCTATAACATCAGCAGCAACCAACAATAACGTCATAAACTAAAGCTTCAAATGGTTGAAACACATGAGACCCGGTGTTACGGGTTATTTTGTGAGGGTTGTATGCTCTCAAATTATTATATATATGCAAAAGTATGTATGTGCACGTGTATGTATGTAGATGTGTTTGTGTAGCTACATTTACCCACGCACAGGCACACGCACACATCTATACGTATCGTTAAAACGGAAGTTGCTGCAAATTGTATTGTATGTCAGTAGATATACCTATATGGAAACATTTACACAGTTGGTAAGAGTGCGATTGTATGTTTGTATTGATCGAATGCAGGGGTGGTTGGTTGGTTTGTGTACGTCTTCGTTTTGTCAGTTTTCATATACTTTGGTTTTTACTTACGAGGTTTCAGTGGTAGGGAGATGACAGTCAGAGCTTTACGATACGCAATCATAAGCTATAAAAGTGTTGAGGAATGATTTGCAGACCAAAAAAAAAAAAAAAAAAAAAAAAAAAAAAATAATAGAAACAAACAACAAAGACGGTATATTCTTGCGCCAACACACCTACATTTGCTATCTCGCTTACGTTCATATTAAGTTGCTGCCGTTGATACATTAGTGCTTTTTGAAACTTGCCCAAGCACATACATACAATAAAAGGATGTTGGCTGTTGATGCTGATGAAATGAAATACCTCTTAGACTCCACTTACAGCCAGTTATGCACATATATATATATATATACACACACAACAACGTATACATACACGTTCAAATTCGCCCCGTTAACGCTTTATATAGATTAAGCAGCATATAATTGTATGCGTATGTGTGTGCGTGTTGAAATTGATGAATGTTACAAATTGCATTGAGGAATGCAGATCTTTGTATGTTTTTGTAAACTTTTTCTTATTTTGGGGAAGAAACAGACATACGAAACGTTTGCTTGTTGTTGTTACTGATGCTTTTTTCCCTTGTTTTTTTCTTTTTTTGGTTCTTCTATATAGCTGAACTGTTTTCTCATGTTTCCTTTTGAAAAATTTGTAAAAGTATTTACACGTACACATATCTGCACAAAAAATATGATATATATATATATATATATATATATGTGTGTGTGAGTGTGTGTTGGACAAATATGGATTATGGGAAATATTTCACCCACTAACTGCTTTAAATGTAACTGTTAGTGACAGTTTTGTGTCACCGTTTCCAGGCATTATTCCCACTTTGCTTATGCAGCTTTGAATGCCCGGAGAATTTAAACTTAAAAAACCACAATAACAAAAAAATTTGTGTCAAATTCTATGCTCTTTAATTGCTGTTTTTATTTTCATTTAATTTTTTTTTTTTTTTTTTTTTTCATTAAATAAAAGAAAAAGAAAAATACATTGCAAAAAAAAAAAATATCCATGCCAGTCATAAATATAAAATACAATCAACCTTGAACAATTTATTTTTATGGCTGTAAACATAAAAACTCCGCCTGTTATATCGTTGTTACACCTCATCGGCATGGGTGGATGGATAGACGTATAGACAGGAAAAGCCTGGAGTGATTGTGTTTGCGGAAATGGTTGTGGTGGGGCGGCACAGAATGAGGTAAGGTTAATGTTCTCTCTTTAGTCCAATCGAAGAGGGTGTGTTTTATATCTGTTTTTGACAGTTTTGTTAGAGAATTTTACACATTTTGTTTTCGTTTTTCTATAGTTAACTTAAATTTTCAAGTTATCTCTTTTCCTCTTCAAATTTTCTCTTTCAATGAGAAGAGAGAATGAAAAAATCAAAAAAAATAAAAAAACAAAACAGCAAAAGATAGAAAAAGCAGCGAATAATATGTTTTTTTTTGTTTTTTTTCTAAGGTAAAAAAAAAATAATAAATTTAATAAAATGAATAAAGGTTTTTTGTTTTTTTTTTTTGAAGTTTTTGTACAAACATTTTTCCTGTAAACCCAGGTTAGTTTTATGTGAAGTAAAACCTTTTATTAAACAATAGTAGCGAACGTAAAGGAGGCAAACACAAATTCACTTACTCATCCTGATGGTAATTTAAGGCATTTAACACGTGTCTAATAGTCATAAAAAATGTCGTACAGTTTCTATGTAGAGCGTCAGTCACAGACGAAATTCTCTGCTTCAATAATACAACACAATACAAATACAATAAGGGCTCGGGCTCGACAAGTCGTAAAAGTTGATGATTATTTTTGTTGTTATTTTTGGTTGCTCTTGATGTGCACAGTACACGTAGTATTTTCCCGTCATTTTTATCTATATGTCTATATGTATCCATAAGTGTCAGTTTGCTGTCAAATTGAATTTGTTTAGCTGCCTTTATTACTAAAATCTGTTTTTCCAGAATCCAACAGGTTTTATTTTTTTTTTTATTTATTTTTTTTTTTCTTCAACCATTTTCGCACAAACGCATAAATATTTTACTGCCAGCTTTTCTTTTTGTGCCTTTTAAATGCATTCCTTGTGCAGAAGTGTGTGCGTTTGTTTATCACATTTTTTTTTCTTTGGTAACTTGTTGTTTTCCTTCTTTTTTTTTTTGCGAATGAAATTGTTTCTAAAATGTTTTGTTTTCATTTCCCCGATACCATAAGTTGCTGCGTCATACTAATATTTTGTAATTTTTAACGCCAGTTCATTTATGTTTATTTGGCTGCAGAGTAGGGGTTGTATTAGTGTTGCTTTAGGTCAGGATATGCATGTACATGTTCGATTATTTATCTTATTTTGATATCTGAAATTCGAGGTCAAATTTTATGCTTTTAATTTTTACTTTTTGAATTTTCTTATTTCTCACCGAAGGACGAGAGTATACTCATTTTATCGTAACGTTTGCATTGCCTAAAACAAAATTCACTGCAGGTTTGTACTGTGAACAATTTTACCCGTTTTTAATACCAACGTGCATCCAAAAACTTGCAATATTTCTATCAAATTTCAAGTCGATTACTTCATTTTTGCGACCGAGGAAATGCCAACAACATACACCACACAGACACATAGACGGATGATTCAGAATTTCACTTTGTAATGGGTATAAAAATGGTACCAAAATCCCTAAAATTAAATTTTTTACAAAAAGGGACCTTACTGTTCAATAAATAGTTTTTTGTAGTTACTATAGGCATTTCCGTGAGCAATCATCAGCATGATAAACAAATGGGCAAGATGGACTATTAAATATTCTGCGTTACAATTTTTATCATATAATGTAAGAGATTGGAGCGGTTTGCCATGCAAAAGTTTGCGTTTCAAAAACATCTTACATGGCGTTACTTATTAAAATGTTGTCTTTACTAACTGGCTGTTTTATCTGTCTTTTGATTTACTTTGTTTCCTAACTTTGATTTACTTTCGTCAAGCACTAATTTTCAATTGCGCTGGTGTTCTCTGCATACATAATTCGCTGCAAATTTTGATATAACCTTTAAATGTTTTGAAATTCTTAAAAATTTTTAATCAATATCAGTAAAGTATCAGTAAAAGTATATATTTAAATATCAAAAAAGGATTTCAAACCTTGAATTAATATATATTATCATAATTGCGATCGTAAGTGTGATTAGTTTCGCTAAAAATTGATATGAGAAAAACAAACGCAATTATACTCATTTAATCTCTTCGAGTTATTTCCTACATTTTTCTCTATTGTTCTCTATTCGTGCTTGTTTCCTTTTTATAATGGCTGTGCTCAGTTGAATTTTCATTTTCTAAGCTACGGTTGATATTAAATTTTGTTCGAAATTTATATTGAAATTAATTTTAAATATTTTGAAAGAAAAGATCATTTAATAGGAAAAAATGATTTTAACAAAAAAATTAATATATCAATAAAATGCAAAAATCAAATATTTATGAACAAAATTCCTTAAAAGTAATTTTTCGTTTAAGTGACGTTTTTTACGGGTTCTCGTGAATATGTGATTGTTTTTGTTTTTGTTATCCCAAGAAATAGTTATAGTCGGCAAAAAATACAAATATAAATCTAAGACAATGTGTATGTACACGCGTTTTTGCAAAAGCCATTCGTATGCGTTCAATTTCGTCAATGTTAGACTTCGTGTCGTGTTCGCTGTGTTTATTTGATTCTAGTTTATGCAAGCAATATATTTTTCCTTTCACTCGTTTATTTGTAAATGTGTTAAGAAAAGAGAGCTGGTTTAGTTACGTGTTTTTAATTTTTGATATTAAATGAGACAAAAGAGCATTAAAAATTAGTAAGAGAGAGTTCAGAGTTGATCAATACATCGAATATTTTTGTTATTGCGGAGGAGAGGTGAGTAAATATATTCTTTTTTATATTTATTTATGTAATAAGAAAACGTTGACGAAACAGTTCAAATATAGTTACAATATCTACTTCGTAGTGTTTCGCATTTATATTTGCCTTCATTTATATTGATTAGAAAGAGGTAAGAGAAAAATTTTATTCAGCTTGGACCGAAGGTCTTATTATTATCCATCCAGCTTTGGAAGGAAGTTTTTTTTATAAAAAGCGATTAACCTTATAGATTTATATATTTACTTCTAAACGGTTTCGTTCGTATCGTGTTTTGAACGACCATGCGATAAACTTCTCGTCAGCAGTTGAATTTTATCGTTCAGTAGTTCATCGCAAAGTTTCGCACACGAAGGCTTGAGTGATCCAGGTTTTTTTATCTTCAACTCGATAAAGCCATCAAAAATAATTTTATAACATTAGCACTTTGAGAATCAAAAGTTTTTTATTTGCTTATTTTTCAATTATTGAATGAATAATAGAAAAGTATTATTAAAACGCTTTGAATCAAATGAATGTGAAAATTCCTGAGAAAATAACTAATTAAGTAAAGAATTGAAATATTTTTCATCGGCTTATAGAAATGTTCTTGCAGGAGATAAATCCAAGCAGGGTTCTATAGGTCTTACATTGTTTGTAGCGAACACCCTCTCTTTCTTGAGATAACATAAAACATTTCGATTCTTTAGAGAAAATAGATTGAAAGGTTTATTGTTTTATCTGTTGCAAGACATGGGCAAAGACCAAAAAACTCAATTTTTTACCTTTTTTTTTGAAAAAAAAAAAAAAGATTTCCTTAGTTTAAGTTGTATTCTGGATGGGTTTTTTGATCTATTTCGCCTGTTTTCAATATCAACCTGCCTGCAAATGTTTTCAGTGTTCTGAAATCCTTCTAGTCTCTAGATTTTTTAAGGATACAAATATCTATGAATATTCTACAAAAAACGGTCACCCTCACCTAACATTACAGAGTATTAATTTCTTTTCGAGTGTTCCGAGTCTTCAGATAAAGGTAGTGGATCTAGGAGACCCGATCATATCCCAATATAATTTTCTGACTTATTTATGAAATCCTACCCGTATTTGCAGCTACTGAATCATACTTTAAATATAATTTTAAGCTTCACGTTACACTTACTTGTGCTTTTTAAGTAATATGTACTTACTTATGATGACGTTGTTTGCGCAACATTATTTGAATGGATTTTTTGTGCATGTATTTGCTTTTGCCATTTCACTAACAAGGCAAGATTTTTTTTAGTTTATTCAATTCCTGTTGAGCAATGCTTTTGACTTCGCTCTCATATAATAACATTCCTGTGTACTTTTACACACTCATTATCAGTCAAGTGCTCAAACAGGGAAGTGCACTTCAATCAAGTATTGGTTTCAATATCGAAACGACGAAACAACTACCAAATCTGATGTTTTTTTTTTCTTTTTTTTTTTTTTTTTGATATCTTTTTATACAAATAAGACATCTTATGTTAGCAAATATGTGGTGTTCTTTATTAAATAAAAAATATATTTCTTCTATCCTTAAAATATGCTATATAAATTGTATAAATTTTCAAAAGCATTTAATATTGCTTTTGCCATTTAATGCAGTGCTTTTAAAACGTTTAGATTTAAATTTTCCAAAAAACAAAGAAGAATAAAAGATATCTTTTGGTCAGATCGAAGAAATAAGAACAAACAATTGATATCCTTCTGGTATTGCGTATTATATTTCTTAGAAAATTCTAATTTCAATAAAGAACTTATTTACAACTTTACCACAACATGTCTTCAACTGTAGTTCTGGCGACATGTTTTTGTGTGTGCAAAATTTTCAAACCAATTCACTCTTTAATCGAAAACTTAGGATCAAAATGCACTGAAAATGATTGCAAGAGTCGGACGTATACACTATCCTACAGTTATATATATATATTGACTTTTCAAAATAAGGCATGGAAGGTGGTAGAAAGAGTGGTACGCTCCGAACTATTTCATGTAGCACTACGATTGACATGCATAACTTAGTGATTCGCAAAAGAAAAATTCTATCGACTGATTGAAAGAAGATTAAAAAGATCCCGTACAATACCATCGCAGAGATCGAATCTTAAATGTATGCGTATAAACTCTAGCAATAAACAAAATTCCATCGACTAACAAACAACGAAATGATGTCGAGTTTAAAGCATTTTGCAGCAAATGGAGGGCTCTTTTTTCGGGAAAAGTATTCTTGGCACAATGTTAGGTTTAGAAGTCTAAACAAATAATCCTGCTACGTACACTGTTGCAGTGATATCGTCATCACGGCGTATAGTCTTTAGTTTTGTTTTTATTTTGGCGAATGAACTGCGTGCCCAATTAGAGAATTGGCTGTTGTCTTCCAAGCTCCAGCATTGTTTCGTGCCTATGCGTAAAAGTGCTTTTTCAATTTGCTCTTCTAAAGAATAATAAAAAAAAAAAACATCGAGTGTAATCTAAATTTTTTTTTTTTCTTAGCTTCCTAACGAATTATTTACTACATGGAAAGATCCTTGAATAAGATGCTGATCTTAATTGAAAATCGAGTTTAACTTAGGAAACTTTGTGACCTTTGCACTTTTTTTCTTTGCGAAAGTAATGTAAGTCTTAAGTTCCCAGTGATAGACATTGAAGATGGCGTAGCAGTAAATGCGGTGTAATTTTTATTGGTTTTGTTAAACTCCTACTCTTTCTAATTCTTGAAGTGGCGTTTCTGCAATAGTTTACAACTGTTCTTCAATTTATTTATCATTTTGTGATATTAAAAAGTTTCTTATATTTTTGCGTTGGTTTTTTTTTTTTTTTTGTTTGGCTTGCCCAGTATGTTTGCTTTTCGAGATATCAAAAAAAAAAAAAAAAAAAAAAAAAAAAAAAAAAAAAGAATATTCCGCAATCAGAAAAGAAAGAACGTATGGTAAGCAAAACAAGCTAGAAAAGTGCAAGACCAACAAATGTCCGGCAAAAAGTTGAAATGTCAATTCTTATAGTTGGAAAATGTTAACTTTTATTGTGCTTTATGTAGGAGAAGCAATGTGTCGCATACTGAATCTAAGGACAATTGTATCAACAATGATTCTCTTGCTTTGCAAAACTATTTTTTCTTTTTCTTATTCTTCTTCTTTTTTTCTTTTCTTAGTTGGCTTTTTTTATAACATTGCAATTTTCTCCTCAACGAAAGGGGAAACTCATGCCTGTATAATGAATGAAATAGAATGAAAACGATGCTGTATGCCCGATATATATATATATATTTATATATATGTCGGTATGTAAGTAATCGACTTTATACAGTAGCACAATTGGAACATTAGAGAGATGGAGGGAGTAGTGTTAGTCGTTAAGAGGTAACCTGGAAAGGACACAATAACATTCTAACAAAATAAATGGAATTCATTATTTTGTTTGAAAAGAGATAAGAATTGATTGGGGCCAAATAACTAGTAGAAAAGTTTCTTTCGTTTTCCTTTCTTTTTCTCGTTTCGTTTTCTCTTCTTTTTTTTCCTCTTCTTTTTTTTTTTTTTGTTTTCTTATATAGCATTTCCTACAGATAACACGATAACCATTTAATGCGTTTGTGTGTTCTTTGAAATTTATTCCGTATTCATTAAAAATAAAATTTTCCTCATTTCTTGCTTTTCTTGCATGTTGTTGTTAGGTGGAAATATAAAGAACGTAACTGATGGTTTTCGAAATTTAGAAATTGTTTTTTTTTTTTTTTTTTGCTTTCTAATTTTTAAGAATTTATCACAACTAATATTGCTTTTTAAAGCTATTAAGTGGTCTACAGTTTCCACAAACAATATTAGAATAAAGAAGGCGCGATAAATCCTGTCAAATATCTTTCGATCATTGACCTTCGAAATGATTGATTATATGAGACGGCAGACTTGTACCCGATAAAAATATAAAATATTGCTTTATGCGAACGGCTGGAATTTCGGAAAAATTTCGTTATGCTTTCAAATTTGTATCTTGATAAATCTGCTGATAGAGATAGAGTACAGATGGAGTAACTATACACAAGCATTATACGTACGTGTAAGTGGATGAAAAAAATGAATTAAACTCTGGCAAGAAATGAAAAAGGAATAACATTTAAACACTTCCTACAATTTTTGAGATATTTTGATCGGCTTTGGTACATAGATGCGTTTTGGGACAAGGACAAACTCTATTGAAAATAGTTTGGATCGGATCATTTCTTCGATCGTTTTCCATATGATGCCTTCTTTTGAAAAGTCGTGATACGGATAACTGCAGAATGATGGCAGATCGTGGCCCACTATGGTGCTCTTACTTGTTTCTATTTAGCTTTAGGTGAAAGATAGTGGAAATTATTATATAAAATATATAATGTATATATAAAGAGTACCTTATTGTCATAATGATGGGCATCTAATTCTCTCTTGAAGGTGAGTATCCGCCCTAAGTATTTCCTAAGTAGAATCTAAAACACGCCTCGACAAGATGTCGGACAGACAAGTTTAAATCGATTGACATAGCAAATCAGCAGGATATTCTGCATCGATTGACACAAGTAGGCGTTGGCCTTTCTCAAGTCATCGTGGATGCTGCATACATACGCGTAAATTTATTACATCATGTATCATAATCGTGACTTTATAAAAAAATTGACTAAATTAATGAAATTACTTTACTTAGCGTCTATTCTCGTATATGGCGTTCGTCGTAGGAGGATATAGTGTCTTTTCTTTTTATAGGTTTTCTGATTTTCTATCGATTTGATATTCCGACGGAATAGTGAGAGTAAAACATTCTAATATCAATTTCATGATGTAACCAAGTTGCTAACTCACGCACACGCCTTGTGACTTGTGACCTCACTGTAATGTTGTCCAGAGTAATGTTCTTAGTTTCAAGTGTAAAGATGGTAAAAATATATACTATGTACATAGCAAGCAGGATATGGATGAATTAATTGTCCATGACTGTCTATGATAATCGGGAATCGCTTTTTGGCGACTATAGCTTTTGTTTGTTCTTCTTATTTTTCATATCGTCTTTCATTATTATTGCGTAATTTGAAATTCAATTGATTAAAACGCAATTCGATTAGCAACGCTTTCAAATAATAAATTAAATTTATTCTTTCGCACACAATCGCATCGCATTAACATCATATAAGGCGGCATAAGAAAGTAAAGAAAGAAAACTCTTATCTTCATGATGAAAGCAAGGACTTTTATATGTTTACAACCTCCCTGAACTTCATATTAAGTCGGTGAGTAGCTGAAGGTTACGCTATTGCAAAATTGTTTGGAAATATTTTTTTTGTTTTTTTTGAATAAGTGAGAAAAAAACAGAATCAATTTCCGCAAAAAAAATCATCAAGTTTGTCGTGTTAGTCTACGTGACGGTAGGGTAACTTGCGCATTTCGCTCAAGGGATCTAGTTTGTCAAACGATTCTAAACTTATTGCATTCTTTTGGGTATGTTTTTCAATCTTTCCATTCCATTTTCATCAATTTTAAGTTATTCAGAGTAAATTCATTTGGTTGGTATCGTCGCGCTCTTCTACACACAATATTAAATTGCGAATACAGTAACGGTAACATTATTATGGTTACAGCAAATAAAATTGTAAGACATTGCAATTTATTCGATAGAATAAAAACACAGAGAAAAGTGTGTGAGAGAGAGAGAGAGAGAGAGATAGAGAGAGAGAGAGAGAGAAAATGAAAGCAAACAAAAGATGAAAAAAAAAAAAAAAAAACAGAACTAAAATCGTCGCAAAGAAAAACAATTTTTTATGTTTTGTTTGCCAATGACAACCATTAATCATGTCCTGTCACTGAAATGTATGCATGACGGAGCTTTTTCATTTCGCGTTAATGCGTGCGTGTACTTATGAATGGATGTATGTGTGTGTGTGAACTTATATTGTATATGTGCTTAAGTACATGAGGCACTACAATTGGTAAGAAGACACAAAGAAATGTACCCACATACGCTTCAACGAAGTGTAGCGATCTACTAATTCCTTCATTTCCTCTGGCATAGTACGGAGCACACTTTGACGACATTATAAAGCAAATTGTAAGCAATCTAAACAATTTTTTCAAGCCGTTAGTGAAAAGAATTTCAGTTAGTTTCGAATATCAGTTCATGTAAAAATTAGATGATATAGAGAGATGAGATAGATAGATAGTTAAAGTTATAGATAGTAAAAGTCAATTACGGCCGCCCTGCTTCTATTAATAGAGCCGTCATATACGCAATTACTTTCATTGTGTATATAGCTTATAAATTACAAGATTGAGTGAATTGCGTCACGATCTGAACGGTAATCATGTCCACAGTTGATAATAAAACACGTAAGAAAACTATGTAGTAGAGCACAGCCGCCATTAAAGCCCCCTACACAACTTTGCTTAGCGCAATTATTTATATAATGACTTTTCAAAATGAGGCGTTATATGGGAAGTGGTCGAAAAAATGGTCCAATCCGAAAAATATCCATTAGCGTTAGTCCTTGGTCAGGGTCCCAAATTTCTTCAAAATCTGTCAAAAGGTGAGTCTGCGTACAAGGTAAGGTCGGTCTATGTCAAGTCCTTTCGGCCATTTTATACATCCGCACAAACTTAACATGTCCTCGTGCCATAAGTTGTCCAGGATATATATCTTTATCTAAAGGATAGACTTTCTATTTCTCTATTGAAAAAAGCCGGTGCCTAAATACGATTCTCTTAGAAAATCTATCTACAAAATTTTTGACTTGAGGATCACTGATATGTCAACTGGAAACTATTCATTATGTACGTAGGGAATGACGACTTGGGTGTTGACTTTTTGTGTATATGAATTTTAATGTATGTACATGTAAATGTACGCCGGACTAGAGAAGCAAAGAGTTCAGTCTATATACGGACGCAAAGATGAGCAGACGAATGTTGTGTACTCTGCTTTAAATATTGCTTTCGTTTAAATAAAGACTAATCTTTGAAAGATCTTGTCCCATATATATATATATATATATATATATATATATATATATATATCTATATGTCAGATGTTTCGAACGATTGTCGTTTAAAGATCTTGTTATACAGTTTTCCTTATTCTATCCTCAAATAGTGGAATAGAGGAAGAAGAACAAATCATTTTGGAATTTTTACACTGTTGGTGTGAAAAACACAACAACAGTCAGCATTCACCTCAACTAAAATAAAAGAAAAAAATAATGAATTATAAATAGCTTTGTTAATAACTATATTAAGGCTCAAGCAAAGAACAAAAGGTCTTCCTGTACACATTGAACCTTTTTAACACAACAAACCCAATTTTCTGTTGTCGATTCGCTGATTTGCAGAGAAAGTACAATAAGAAGAGGAAGCAGAACAAAAAGTAATAGTGTAAAAATCTAAAAATTAATTTTAAAGTTTAAGTAAATATGCTCCCCGTTTAGTTTTTGAAGAATTTTAAACTTGAAATCAAAAAATTGTTTAATCAAATTTTTGTAATATTTTCACATTTACTCTGAATCAAATCTGAGATCCTTTGGTTTCACAAATTTTTCGATATGTCAATTTATGAAATTATGAACAGAACAGTGACAATTTCATTATATATGTATATGTGGATTTTGTGTGGCATGACATATATGAAAAATAACAGAAGCAACACTATAATTAAGGAATTCAAAAATGTAATAAAGATGCACGAATCGCCCAACCCATAGATAGATATTACGTAGGTAATCGAGTTTAATGCATAAGTCTCATAAAAATTCTGACGCATTGAAAAAGCGATAAATCTCAGCGATAATTGCAATAGCAAAACAATGACAACAACGAAACAAATAACAAGTTGTACAGGACCACACCACCAGACACTAGTACATAGAGAATATAATGGAAGAGAAGAGAATTTTTGACAAAAATAACTTTATTTTTGTTTCTATGCGTGTATGCTTCATATATACATATATATATATATATATATATATGTAAGGAAAAGATAAACATGTACCTCATGACATGTGCGTGTGCTTATGATATTGTTAAAGAGCCCACCCGCAAATTTTTGTTTTTCGTTTATTGTTAGCAGCAGCAGCAGTAGTAGTAGTGAGTGTGTATGCACTGTGTATGAATACTTATACACAGATATTTACGTACATTTACATGTGCGTGTGTGTGTGTGTGTGTGTGTGTGTGTGTTGATGTCAAAAATTTTAGTAAAGTTCGTTTGTTTTACTTAAACACGTTCGTTCGCATATCTACAAATGTATATCCATGTGCTACAACAAGCTCTAATGCGAATGTTGCCAATAAATTGCAAATCAAAGTCAAATTTTGGCATAAGTCGACATATTAGCGTCCTACCCACTATGCTATGATATTTTAAATGGGATGACAACTATACTTTCGATTGTATAACATAATGCCGGCGGGCGTTACACCACTAATCGCAATAATCGCAAAAGAAAGAAAGAGTTGGTGTTGTTGGTGGACAACTTTGTATATATGAGCATGAACTGCAGCAGGCAAGAAAAAAAAAAGAAAAAGAAAAAATCAACTGTCTACGTTTGAAGGACTGAGTGGTGTACATATATTCGCTTCGTGTTATCGTATGTTGTTGTCAACTAAACTAAACTAACGGTCAAGTCAAACGGGGAGAACCTTATATATATATTTTTATACACTTACGCATATTAGTTACCTTTAAAAAATCTTGAGCCCAATATGGGAGAGAGTGTTTTGATTAATCCCTTTGGATATTAGTATATTCTTTTTTTTTTTTATAAAGATCAATATTTTTTAGCCTAACGTTAGTCATCTAATACGTACATTACATATATGTAACTAGCTTTTTCTCTCCTCTTGGCTTAGCAGATAAAACTCGAGTACTTTATGACACTTGGTCATGTTGCCACATGTTTTGCATAGTCTCTGGTCTTTAAAACATTCATAGAGTTAGGATCCATGTGCATTCTCTCTCTCTCTATATGTGTATATACATTTTTAACTATGTGAATGCATATTTGTATGTAAATTGTAAGCAAAATTTTGTAGGTGGCCAAGAGGCAAATGCACCAAATGCAATTTTAGTGGGTTGTCCAGTCTTTCAAATAAACACTCGTCCACATGCAGGCGTACATGAGCATATCGACATGTATTATTGCAGCAGCAATATCGGTTTGACAACACATTAGCAAATGTGTACATTGCGAAATAGTCTGACGTCTTAACAGTAACAATGTTATTAGTTTTGTGGCATAAGCATACTAAAGCATACATGCACACATACCCGTACACCTTCATAGTTTGTATGCATTTGCTATACCTTTTGCTTGTGTAAATATCCTACACTATATATACATATATATATATACATATATACGTTTCATGATTTCGAAAATCTCATTTACTTAAACCTTTGCCTGGGACCTCTTGGCATTCCGGTGAAATTTGACATGTTTCCAATTGAAGTTTCGAAAATGTCATCGTCGTTCTAAGAGCGTCATTATCACAATCGCATCATAATCGTTGCCAGCGAAATACATTCGATATATTAAATGACTTGTTTGTGCGTTTGAAGTAGCAAAGAACCTGTGTGGTTCTATTTTACTCTTTGTCCTTCTCTCTCTCTCTCTCTCGCTCACTCTCTTTCTCGCACTGTCCTCTTGATGTTACTTACTAGCAAGTATTTGCATATAAAAGCATATAATTTCCAATCAAATCAATCGATTTAGCTAAGCATGTTATGCGTATGAATAAGTGTGCGTATATTTTTGGTTGTGTGTGTGTGTGTGTGTGTGCATATACTTATATTACACTTTATTATGTTAAGATAATGAGAAACATGTTTTCATTTCTCTATGACAAAATTTTGCAAAATTTGTTGTGTTTCTTGTTAGTGACCATATCGCATATATATATGTATATGTGTGCACTTACGTAAATATGTAGGTATAATGTAGGTATAAAAGCGTTTATTTGTGCTTCGAGAGTATATTATTACACACTCAAACTTAAATGACTTTGCATGTCACGTGTCACTTGCTTACACGCTATCATACAAACACATACATACACCTACATACACACTAACGTATGCACATATAATATATATATTTAATAATATTGCAGTAAGTACACAAGTAGGTGTAACCGTACATGAGCTGTTACAGAGTTTGCCAATTTAAATAACTTTCGCTTGATTTTCGTAGTGGGCGTTACAAATGGCTACGCCTCCCATCATTAAGAAATGTGCTGATCTTTCGTTCATTTCAAAAATTTTATTGTATATGTCATCGCTTTTCTAATGCCTTCAATGATTTTCTGCAATTAGTGAATATTTGAAATATTGACACACAATGAATGAACAAAACGAAGACCCTATAGTCGCACACTGTTTAAATATTTATATAATTCACTCATTATATATTATATGACCAAAAAAAAAAGAAGAGATTAATTATATATCCTGAGTTACGGTTAATAAGATATCATACTTGCCTAAGGTGAATGTCAAATATAATCGCAATTGATCGAAATTGTGTTTGTATCGAATTTTGATAGCCCTTTGAAAAGAGTTTTTTCTTCAAATTTCAAATAAATATCTATTCCTTATAAGACTTCCTTGTTACGTTACTTTCTTCAATATCAAATTCGAAATAGTCTGCCTACAAATACACTTACAATAGCCAAAATCTGTTGTTTGCTACGTATTTGGATCCAAAGCGTAATAAAAATATTTCTGAAAGAATTTGTACTAGACGTGTAACGCCTACCTTAGCGATCGTATTGAGTCACTCGAAATAAATAAATTTCCGGAAATATGGGTCGAGATTTCGCTGTAAGGCCCGCACAATTTTTTCATTTATAGTAGATTCCCCTTACAGCGAGGTAGACTTGTTCCACGTTGTACGACTCGCTTTGAGTGTACGAAGACATGAGCCGTTCATAGGACAAAGCGATTAATTTGTCTGATTTTCTCTAATAATTAGGCTCCAGAGCCTAACAATTTTTACGCCTGTTCTTGCTTTTATAAGACAAAGAGAGAGAGAGAGAGAGAGAGAGAGAGAGAGAGAGAGAGAGAAAGAAAGACAGATCTATAAAGATTTATCAATACCTATTTTCTTCATCAGTCCATGTTGTAAGTGTCTTTTCAGCGCGTTATATCAATGCGGTCACAATTTTTCGTCGTATAAAAGCAGATGTTGTAGGGCGGTCTAGTGTATTTTATTTTGCGCTGTGATTATGTAAAAATGAAGTTGTAGCCGTCACAAGCCACAAGTCATTGCGTCACTTAACAACATTGTTTTCTCACATAATTGATATTGGACTGTCTTCGGAAAGGAAGGAAAAGTATTGTGTTCTCCTACGACCAGTGATCGGTTACAACGTCAGAGCATACCTTTAAAGGCATACCATTAAAGGGGACTCCTCTTTTATAATAGAACTATTCAATGTCTTCTTTCGTTGATGGATTGTTCAACTGTTAAATTTGCGGTAGCTGTGAGCATCAATCGAATTTCATCACATGGAATGCCACGTTCCTTACATTGGATGTAGAAATAAGTTCTTTATGATTTCTTGATAAAATTCAAATGTAATTAAAAAATACTAAAGAGAAAGCTTAATAATCGCAAACTTCATCATCCCTATCATACGGCCTTTCGCCGTTTATCAGGTAGCTTGAGGATGCGTGGCTATCACTTGCACTTCACTGCTCGTTGATGGGGCTGAATGATCGTTTGTAAACAGTTGAAACTTAAACCAATGCCTATGTTATGCATAAAGAAAAATTTCGGAAAAAATCAACGCGTCCTAGACGCTTTATGAAGCAAACAATTTCAACATAGTGGACTTATTTCTACATCTAATTTGTGCTAAGTGTGCTTAAGTGTCTTATGAGTAATTTTTTGAATTCCGTGTAAATTTTTTCCAAAGGCTGATGATTAAAATATATAATTAAGTCTTTGTGGTGACTTTAAGTGTTTTCCGTGGGAAAATCATTTAAAAATTTTTTTTTAAAAATAATTTCTTTTACGTCATTGTTTTTGCATTCATCATCTGTTGGTATTGGGGTCGCGTTCTCTTCAGTGTGACTATTAAGTAGTTATCATCCAAAGCTGCAAAACTCATAGTATAGGATAAGATGCTAAGATAAGCAATGTTTTACTTTAAATTATATGCATAATTATAGATTATGTCGTCAACTGTTAAAAGGAGGCAAAGAGAGAAAAGGTAAAAGAGCTTATAATAAATAACGAAATACTTGGTTGAAATTGTAAAGAATTAATCCTCTTCTAGTGCAAGTAAACTTAATTTTAATATATATATATATATATATATATGTAATGGATATAATTTATTGGAAATTCAATGTGATGAACGCAAGCTATGTAAGAAGAAGAGTTAGTCAGAAATAGACGAGTGTTTTTTTTTTGTTTTTTTTGTTTTGAACATTGAACAAACAAGAAAAATTTTGTTAGATGGCATCAATTATAATACATAAACGTGTTCCGTTGACTGTGAACGCTGAATGATGTAACATTTAGCGCTAAAGAAACAAATTGACTCTTGGCTGCTGATGATGGCGATGTTGATGATTTAGCTATTTGTGTATTTTGCTGATTTGGTGTAATTTTTTTCTGCTTTTTTTTTTTCTTTTTTTCTTTGTTTCTTTTTTCATTTCCGTATCTTTCCTTTCTTTCGGATTTTGCTTTAGTATAGCAGTTCTTTACATGGATGGGTTTTTCTTAGTTAATGCTAACATCGGCAATTTGTCGTTGTTAGCTGCTGTTACTGCATTCGTCGTTTGCTATGACATTTGTCAAGTGACAAATTTGACATACAAAACTTAAAGTTAATAATTTAACAACATTTTGCATACAAATGCCAGGAAATTTTTTTTGTTTTTTTTTTTTGTTTTTATTAAACCCTCATGGCATTGTTTAACGTGATTTCGATACGTGGCACCGAATGCTGTAAACGAAATAAACTGAGTTTTTATAAAAATCAAGGAAAGTTTTTATTACAATTGTCCCTGGATTTCATCAGGTTCAATTTCCTATGTGTTGTCTTAAAAAGTGTAAGCACATACATGCATACACATAAACAATCCTTCAACATTTTTGCAAATGTTTTTTTTTACTCGCACGCACTCTTTGCTTGATTTATCTTTTTTCTTTGCGCTTTAAATGGGAAAAAATTCACAAAAAAAAAAAGCAACAAAATATATTTTCCACCAGAAAAATTTTGTGACAGAAGTGTTAAGAAAAATTAACCGAGAGAATTGTATTTAATTTTTTTTTTTTTTTTTTTTTTTTTTTATAAAAATAAAAAAAAAAATTGAGAGTAGAAAAAAAAAAAAAAAAAAAAGAAAATATGTATATATATATATATATATATGAAATAAAATGAAATGAAATGAAAGGAGAGAAAACTTCCAACAGCATATACGAATACTTATGCATTGTAGCATAATGAAATTGGCTCGTCTTGGCTGTTGGGTTATAAGTTTTTCCACATTGTGTACGTATGCGAATGTGAGTTGTTGCCCAATTTAAATGCGCGTCCGCATATATCATTTTGGTTGACAGGACAATTCTCTTATCTGCAAAAAGCCAGAAGCAGCAGCAGCAGCAGCATCAGCATCAGCAACAATAACAACAGTCATATAAGTAGTCACTGTAGTCACCGAATCTATGTTTGTATATGTAAAGGTTCATATAAAAAACTTTAACATTTTATACAATTCATATGTATATGCAAATGCACACATATCTACGTAGATCTACGTCTGCACGTATAGCATATCAAATAAGTAAACCGTGAGTGTTAAAAACGAATGAATATTTAAAATATAAAACAAAAAATATTCATCTCGGCATGTGTCTGTCCGTTTCAAATATTTTTAGTAAAATTCTATTTTACTTTTTTTTATTTTTATTATTTTTCATTTTTTTTTTTTTCTTTTCTTTTTATTGACAAATAACACAGTAATGGTAGTTGTTATTTGCCAACACTCACATAAACTGCAATAAACAAATATTGTCTTGAATGCATGAAATCGTAAAAATTGTCCTTGCAATAGATCTTCTTTCTTTTGTAGTCATGTGAAAGTGAAAGATTATGATTTTGCAGAAAAGTTTCAGTTTTTTTGCTTAGTGCACTTTTGCTCCAATTGCTTCAATTTGGGGAAAATTTTATTAACTGTTTAGCTAAGAGTCTTGCGCTGATTGTTATGAGCTTTTTAATACATTTTTTTTCCTTTTCTCACTATTTGCATTCGTCTATTAGATCGGTAACGGACTTAAGTTTCATACAACTCTTCTGTTGTTCTGTATCTGAAGGTTTCTTATTTCAAGAAGTTCGTTTTTTAAATGATTTTTAATCGAAAAAAAAAATAAATTAAAATCTTTCTAAAGTATTTGCATTCCATTTACAACATATGGGGTATCGCAAAGCCGAAGAGCTAAAAAACCGCATCTATTATATCGCCATACTTGGGTTTAAGTCCTAGTGTGGCTGATCGAATTTTAATTACGATTGGTGTGCGGTCGTAGATATATTGAGTGCCCGATCTATAAAGACATACCACTTACCGATCGAGAACACATTTCCTAGGTCGCGGTCATTACGTATCCGTCCTTTCCACTTCTTTCTCTCTGACCATTGCCGCATTTATACACCACGGGGGTGATATCACCTCCCTCTACCTCTTTGCATTTGAATTATTCGGCTAAGTTCTTACACTTTGTACAATGAGCCGAACCTTATTAATTGCAGAGCAAGAGTCACATTAAGAATTTAGTCTAAAATTCTTTTAAAACTTTCAGCAGAATGCACTTTGATCTACGACCTGAAATATAAATTTCATAAGAAAAGCTTTGTAACCTAAATTGTAAATGGCGGAAATGTCAAAACAAACGTAAATAAAAAATAAGAGCGTTCCACTACTTCCGTGTAAGCAAACAAACTTTGGCAAGCATTCAGTGAGAAATTTAATAAATTTTTGAAAACTGCTCTTGGATGCTATTCTTCGAAATTGATATCGAAATTAACGGATAAACTATAAAATGACACGGAGAAGCCAAAGAGGTTAAGTAGCGTTTAGTTGAGCCTACATTACTTAGATTTAATTAGCCATTACATGACAAGGGACGTCAATGTTAATTTCATTGAATAGAACTAAGGTATGAATTCTACCCTTCGGCAGATCACGTGAAACTGTTATACTTGAAACACACCAGTGCTTTTCTTGCGAAACTAGGTTCGCAAGAAGCTTATGGGAGTCCAACTAAGATTATGTATTGCAAATTGCAAGGACTGCTTCTGCTACAGAGTCAATGTGACTGTGATAACTTGGAAACCAAACAATCGACGACTATTCAAGAACATGTCTGACCAGACTACTAATGATTCTCCAATTCGTCCAGCTATTATTAAATGAATCATAGTAAAATTTTCACTTCATTGAGTTCTGCTTACAGGTTGCAACTGAAGTGATGTTTGCTTTTAAAGGCGACGAGGAGATCAGGATGTGGATCTACTTCTCTTAAAATGAAATTTTTAAGATTGTGTGAACTGTGGGAAGAAAAGGAAGAAAGGCATGGCCTCTATACCTAACTGATATGGCTTTGGGATTTCTAGATAATTGAAGAATAAGAGCAAGCCACACTTATAATAATTGCGACAATTTGAATATCTACAGCAAGGTCGTTGAGTTATAACACAAAAAAAATTTACGCTATCGATAACCAAGTATCGGATCTGATTAATACGTTTGCGAATTTGGGCATGAAAAGTGCATCTCTTCTATCCATAATAAGCGCAATTGCTTACGAGACAGATTTCTGACCCAACTTCCTTAGCATTCTGCCACATTTTCGTGCCGGCGTTTTAAAGTCTCTTCAGGATATTTGCAGATAGCACCTTCTTTCCAAATATTTGCCTTTAAAGTAATTAATACTTTTAATTATTTACACCGAGAGCCCCGCCCAATCACTTTCATTTGCTCAAGTGCTAAAAAAACAATTCTCTATCTATCCTTAATCTTTCAAATTTGATGGTCAAGAATAGTCAATATATTATTGTAACTTGAACTCCTTGCTGAGATGAAATAAGAAAAATCACTCGATATTAAGTTATTTAACAATAATACAGTATCCAGTAACGTTTAACTAATCATCAATCAAAACTTTCATCAATAGCTTTACTTAAATAACTCACTTATATAATTGAATGGCTATAAATTCACACATAGTAGGTAGCATTCATAAAGTAACGCCCACATCTATTTATAACCGATGCTTTAGATCGTTTTCGAAGAGCGCTAAACAATCAACATGAAATGAAACAATCATTCATAGGCAGGGTATAAAATTTGTGAGACAGATGTTGCACATCAAAAAAAAAAAAAAAAAAAAAGAAGGAGAAAAAAAAACATTTTTTAAAATAAAATTTATTTGTCACGTAGTGACACGTAAAGGCTAGACCCCCCCCCCCCCAAAAAAAAAAAAACGGAAAATAGAGGAAAATTTATGTTAAAAATAAGAAAAAAAAAGCAAAACAAAACAGAAATGGGGGCATAATAATAAAAATTATCACACTTGCATTCAACTTGACTGAAATCAAGTGACTATGTCATTATTATATATATATATATGAAATGTATGTATGTGTTGTGCACAGAAAGATAAATATTATATGTACGTAAGCTTGCAGCAGTTGTTAACATTTTCACAAGCTGTCGTTAATATACATATGTGTGCGTATGTGTGTATGTGTTATTATAACTCAATTTCTCATAACTTAACATGTTCTCTAGGTGGGTGGTTGTGTATTAAAAGCGCAAAAAAAAAAACAGAAGAAAAACAGAAGAAAAAAACCAAACAAAATGTTAAAACCCCACTCCTTGCAAACGCTTATAAGCATCCCTTGAATAAGCATCATATAGACTTATTTCTTTGTACCGTGCATTGTTCGACCAGCTTACACATATGGACTGAAGCGAACATACAGTATATACATATATATATATATATATATAATGAAAAATTGCAGCACTTTTGCTATCGTGTTCCTTGGCATACAAATTATTTTCTGATTTGATTTCTTCTCATCATTCGGAGAATACCAGCGCATTTATTGCCTTTGTCGGCAATTGTTTTGACCCTGTGCCATATTTTACTCTTACTTTCCGCAAAATATTGCTAAATTGTTTCTGACACATTACCGGGATTTAAAGGTAGCGAAGGGAGTCAAGAAAATCCATATGAAATTCATATTTTTGTACGCATCATTTAAGTGAGTTACTCGTTTGCTCTGCTCTGCTCTGCCTTGCTTTCGAATTAGTTACGTTAGTACTACATCTCGTAACGATTGCGGCGTCATATGGCGTGGCGTACAACAATTTATACGAAATTGAGTTTATATTATCTGGCAAGAAAAAGTAATTGTGTGTGTGTGTGTGTGTGTGCGTATGTGTATGTGTGCGACAAATAAGTCCTATGATATGCTGTTTCCTTAATAGAAAATTCTTTTCCTATTTTTTAATTAAAAACTTGTTTTCATCATCTAAGGACTATAGCGCGTCTAAGTTGATTACTTTACAAGATATTCCAACAATAAAAATCACATGGATATCAAAATTATTATTTCAAGTTGAACTTTTTTCTTTCTTTCCCCGACATGACATCAGGTATTGAAGATTTGATAAATTTTGCGAGTCAACTTGTAAATGCCTGATATATCACGTGAATGTACATAAAAGTACCTCGCGAATCAGCTAAAGAAATTCAAAATTTTCTTAAGAGAATAACACGTGCCTTACTGATGTTAACAGAAAAAAACAAATAATGAGGAGTGAACAAAAATATTTATATAGGTTTTATAACATGGACAGTGGAGTAGCCTTCCCAATCCATCCTGTATCTTACTTCTAACTTATTAGCAGAGCTCTGTTAAGTGAGTTGATAGATGTCTAGTGCTAGTTAAATTCGAATTTATCTTGACATCCTTGGGTTTTTTGCTTAAATAAAAAGTTTATCGGAAATATTGAAAAAAGAAGCATTTCTGGCAATTTATACCGTTACTGGGCTTCAAATGACCTAAGTGCTTAACCCATGTAGCTTGTTTCAGTGATCATTTTGCTTGCAATGGGAAACTAAATTTCATTTTTTTAGCAGAAAAGTATAAACAAAAAGTATGTACAATAATATGGCATTATCGGCTTCCAACGGGAAGCAAAAGTTAACTTTCCAGTTCTAAATTTCAGCATAACTTCATAGAATTCGTAAATTTTTGCTGATTTCATTTTTCATATTGTTTACGAGACGCAATGCTTGATTGCAGCTGAAAGTACGAAAATGCTCGAAATCACTGAAATTTGCTTGCAGTCTTGAGAGTAGCGAGAACGATTACATTCCTCAAGCCAGGTTTAAGCAAACAAAAGACGTAACGGTTTCACCCAATTCAAGAAGTCGAAAGATGGATTGGATCAATAGTAAAGAGATCTCAAATAATTGCAATTTTTATTTTAACTTCCCGAAGGGATGACTTTGTTAGATGACCGACAAATGGTGATATCCTGTTAATCTATCCATTCCCAGGAATATGTTAATATTGGTTATATTAATTTGTCCAATTAAGGGATCTTTGTTAGCAGTCCATTCGAAAGAAGACCAATTAAGTAAGTGAAGTCACTTTAAGGATTTCTTCGCTTAGCTTCTCCTCTTATATGCTTCATATAATTTATTCGCAAATGCGGGAAGAATTCTCGATCTTAAACGATCCAATCATGCGATCCAAAATTTTAAATCGTTTCATTTTAACCTTAACCAGTCTTTCGTTAATTTCAAACTTTCGAAATAAATTAATACAAAGAACATTACAAGACTTATATGCCAAAAAAAAGTGACATTATCAACGTAATTACATTAAACATTTTTCACGTCAAGCAGCTTACGTGTCAAGTATATATGTGGCAGACATACACATTATTTCGTACCTCTATTGGTGCGAACAAATCTATTTTCCGCTGTGATTTTCCTTTCAAAATGAAACTCTTAAATGATATTTCTTTTCCTTCCGTTCGTTATAGCGCAACAAAAGCATATATACAACAACAAAAAGTTTTATGATAAAAAAAAAAAAAGGAGAAGAACTTTGTAGCTTTTTGTATTTACTTTTCAAGACCCGCAATATGTTTATTTAAAAATGAAAAACCGAAATCAAGCAAAGCAACCAGCAGCAATAGCAATAGCAGCAGCAACAGCAGCAGCAGCAGCAGCAATAGAAGCAGAAATTCATATGTGATTGTTATCATTTAATGCCGCTACAAATGGAGTGACGAAATATAACAAGGATAATAACAATAGCAAAAGTGATGTCATATGTATATATATACATGGATATATATAAACATGAACACAAACACATCCACTACGATAACCATAATAGTTGTAATGCGTATATCTGTGTTGCGATTTTACGCTATGTTGATTTGCTATTGCTGCCGGCTGTTTTCCGAGATTTTACTTATATTTGGTTTATTTATTTTTTTTATTTTTTTGGATATTTTTTACGCTATTTTTGGTTTTTTTTTCTTTTTTTTTTTTTTCTTTATAACATCAAGTTACCCAGTTTTTTACTTAAACAATTTCCTTTTTATGTTTATTTAATTTTATGTTATTGTTATGACACAATGAACAGAAATTGAATTGACACTGACGCCACATTGTACACGTTAGAGTTGTTCGTTTCAGTTCTACAAGTTTTTTTTAGTAACAGGGAGCAAAATAACGAAAATTTTATAAACAAATACATTCACTCATAGTGCTATATATATATATATATATATGTAGATAACAGTAACTGACAGTTGTTTTTGACATTTTTATTGTCGCATATATGTTAGATGCCCGTATATATAAATATATATACATATATATATGTGTGTGTATTAGTGAAAGTGTGAATTTGTATTTAGTTAATATAGAAAATAAAAAGTGAAATTTTCCATTCACTTCTCTATCTAAGTTTAGTCTTTTCCTAAATACGTGAAAATTGAATTTTTTTTATTTATATATATTTTTTGTTTATTTACGTGTATGTTTTCAAAAGAGCGTATGAAAATTGCTCGATATATATCTGTTGCCGTAAGAGACTATTCGATTTAGCTTTATTCAATGGAATAGCTTCGGTTCTTTCTTGAAATGTCAACATTTTTATGTAATGGACTTTTCATGATTTTCCCTAGAGCTCGGATGAATTGCTCAGAGTTTCGGTGATTAAGCTTAGGGACACTTAGGGACAGTTTCATAAATATAACATTATGGGCAAGTCGCTTATAAATGTATATAAACAAAGTCATCCAGAATATATTACCATAGCAATCATCGTCGATGTAATTGCCTGACAAATTGACAAAAGCCCTATTATGAGATTCGAGATATTTTGGGCATTTGGAAGATTAGGAAATGCATTCTAATGCATTGCATTTTACATAAAGAAAACGGTAATGGATTCTTGAGTTTATATAAATCTTTAAACAAAGAGCAGTTGCTTGTGTAGGTCTTTTAAGCTGACAGGTATTCAATGAAAGTTGTTCGCGTTCCAAGCACGTCGATATGAATCTGCTTGTTTTTCAAAAGGGCTTTGGCTCTTTCCAACTTACTCATCTGTTACTTGATACGTAACTATTTTCTTTGTCAAGATGTCTATAAACACCCAAAACGCTTAAAGTCTTAACAATTTCGCTCGAACTCCATGCTTTTACTAGAAACGATAACTTCTCTGGTTTGACTGTACGGCGCTCATGTATCTTGTGTTTTAAGCCAATCCAATGCAGCTTTTTTATGCGCCTCTTTATAAAACAATTCGAAATAAGTCGAAATAAGCAGTGAAGTGATTAAGCATTTCTCACCCAACTATTCACTCATCGCGATAATGAAATATTTTGAGTGCTCAAAATCGTTTACGACTCTAAAGAATCTTGTGTGAACATTTAAAGCATATTTAGCATTCTTGAATCGGTTACGAGAAAAGTCCGACAAATATTGTTATCATTTGCACAATCACATTGAGAATCTGGCGTTATATATGGAATTTAACAGCAATAAATAAGGGAATTACCTTCGGTTATGATCGAATTACTTTCGGAATTACCTTCGGTTATGATCGAATTACCTTCGGTTATGATCGAAGGTAATTCCCTTTCCCATCCCTTCCCTTCCCTTTCGTTTACGTAATTCACCCACATGCAGAATCAGATAAAAGTTGAAATAACTGAGCACCTAAAGTTATATTACAATGCCTCGCATATTTATTCATTTATTAGATCTATTAATGTATTTAGGACATACGAGAAACGCAACAAGAAAGCTTCAAATTTGAATGAAAGGTTTCTCTACATTTCAAGAGCTGCAAATACAACGTACAGATAATATGAAACTTGATAAAGCTATTCAGGCAATCGTTATTAGTTTCAAGAACGTATTAACAGTGTTAATTTTATGTGACCTAAGAGCCAGAGTCCTTATATGGGTGACTGTTAAATAGATTTTAGGATATGGAATTCGATTATATTTTCAATTCCTTTTACTTACAATTCATTGAAGACTTGATTAGTGAGGGAAAAAAGAAATGACGGGACGTCGGAGTATATCTGCTCAAGATGTTCCTTGATTGTATATAGTTAACCAATGGTAGTTAAAAATAAGGTGGGAGTGATATGCGTAAAATACTCTGAGACATACTATATTCGAAGTGTCTTGCATTTTATGAAACCATGATATTAGTAAAGTTGTAATCGTTTGTACTGAATATCGTAAAATTTTTGCTTACATTTTTGTTTGCGATATTTTAAATAATAAATCAAGTATTGCATTAAATTTTATCTTAACTGCAGACGTTCTACTGCGTTAAAGGATTTAAAAGGACAGTTTTCGAGTGAGCAATTTTTTTTTGTGTTTTGTTTTTTTTTTTTGCTGAACCCCTTTCAGATTTTTACAAACAAACTTATCTTTTGATTACATAAAAGCAGAATAGGAATGACTACTGACTGGGTGTTAGTTGTTGTTAGTTGCAGGTCATTCTTTTGGCCTCTCTTATCACAAATACTAAGAACGGGAGCGTCCATCAACTTTAATGTAAAATGGCATAAGGATTCATCGTATTTCAGCACAATTTCCTTGTTTCAGTACCAGTAGTAGTGGTAACGGTAGTAGTAGTAATAGTAGTGGTAGTAGTAGTAGTTGATAGCAATAGTCAATTTCAAGCACACGAAATTCTAAAGAATGAGGGAAACAAGAAAAATGCAAAAGTATAACGACGACTGAAATGGACATACAGGACATACTAGAACTATTTTCAAATTGTGTGAATGAATGAAATTTTCTATAACAGTACTAGTACTTTGCTTATAGACTAAGTATTTGATGTTATTAAACTCTTGATAAAAATCCTCTAAAGTCAGTCATATAATGCTATGTAACTCTATGTATTGTACGAAGAAGAATAAAAGCATATATGGAAACAACCGACCATCATCTAAACGATCAAAGCTCAGGGCAATTAATCATTTTGTGTTTAGTCTTTATACTAACACCAACAACAATAATAATACCACCACCATTGGGCAACAACTATATAGAGAATGAACTTTGAAGTTTATAGCAATATTTGTAAGTAAGGCAAGTAAAAGGGAGCAGGATGTGTGCGTGTTTATATCTCCTTTATGCCTGCAAGTGTCGTCTTTTCTATCTTAAATAGAACAGCATACGATTACATTTGCACTATGAATACTGTTAGCCACCAACAATAACTGTAGTAGTAGTGACGTTGGTTCGTTTGTCTGAACTGAACTGGACGTTAGAAAATCCTAGCAAACGTTAGATTTTTTCTTTCTTTTTTCCCAGAGACCGACCAAATGGAAACACATATATATATATATATATACATACACATATATATATGTATATAGATATATATGTAGTGTGTAGTAAATATGCACGAAAACGATAGCATATTTATCTATGTATATACAATACATAAAAACGTATACAACTGCAATTCCCTTTTGTGTTCCCTTTCTAATGTTTGCTATATTTGCATCGTCACATAAATGTCGTGCTGTTTATTTTGGTCTTTTTACTCTTTGTGTTAAGCTATTTGTGTATTGTCTTGTTTGTGATTATGTTGGTTTGGGCGCTTGTGTTTGCGCTTGCTATACATGCATAACATTCCATCCGATTCTTAAGCTTTAGATAGAAGGGTTTCCTTTCTTATCAGCATTGCAGAAGTATTGTTTGTTTGCCTCCACTGACTGTATGCGTATGTGAGGTCAAAGATTAATATTTGCTGATAACATTCATCTCCAATATAAAAAAAAAAAAAAAAAATATTGAGAAAAATTTTTAAATTTTTTCTTATAAATCATATCGAGAATGCGTTAAATAATAATAATTGATTATTTCTCTCTCTGCTTTTAATAAATTTTTGATTTTATGCCGCAACTAAATAGAACATCCATGAATTTTAATATTAAAAAGAAATATGAAACCAACGAAATGTTCGCCCACAAAAGGAAAAACATCAATAAAGGAGTGGGCCAAAGAACGCAAATAGACGGGATGAGCACAGAAACTTGTTACTCGGATTGAGAAGATGCAGGCTTCCGTATCATTCAACTACTAAACTGTCACAGTTTGTTTAGACTAAAAAGGGGCGTGTATATAATGTTCTCATTGCAGATGCAATGTCCTTAAAAAAGGACGAACATGTACTTTTTGTCTGTCCTACTTACCCAGCAAAAGAGATTAAAACTATACGAGATATATACTTATCTTAGTTTCGCTTGAAAAGCTCTGCGCTAAAGAATCACGCAATAGAACCCAAAATAATTAAGCAATGGAAAGCAAAAGAATCAAACATTAGAGAGAAAAAATTTGGAGTCCCTTACTCAGGTCTCTGCCGGTTGTGAATTTGAAGCATATTATCCTGCCCGACAATTGATGGATGCTTTCACAAGCATTTCATCTTTCTATACTTTTCTTCACAAAAAAAAAAAAAAAAAAAAAACAAACGAAATATATATTAAGAATTGCAAACATGGTTACATATATGCTCGAGGAACTTAATTTATGCTTACGATTACGTACATGCATACGAAATAGTGTTCGATAATGACAAGCATAGAGAGAGAACAAATCGCTATGAAAAATACGCAATTTAAATGCATAACACACATGACTACATGCCTAATGCCAATAATAGAAAAAAATAAATCCTCAATATAAATCCCTAAAGACACACATATACACGCGCGCGCATCTACATGCATATTTTAAGATAAGAAATTCTTCTCTTCTTACCTCGAACATACTTAGTATGCTCAACAAAGTCTAATAAATGCTTATGATGTTTCTTTCAGGAGACATTTTGTAGCAGATTAAGTTCTACACGTTTGCAAAAGGGATGGATGGCATTGAAAGTCAACTGTATGTAATCTTGGTAAGTACAAGTGTGCATGTATGAGAATGCTCTTATTAAAAAAATATGAATGATAGAATGAACGAACATATTTCAATAATTGGAATTTTTCGAAAAAAGCGTAAGCGTAAGCAAAGAAAGAAATATAGTTTTTCTAAAAGCGTTTGCAGAATTATTACACTTTCGAAAAGAGAAAGAAACAAATCATATTCGGCTTAAATTGCTAATCATCACTTCATACAAAGCAAAAAAAAAAAAAAAACAAAAAAGAACGCATTTAAAGCACCACAAATAAACGCCTACATCGTACTGCTTAGTTGCAACATAGCGAACGCTCTAGCTTTTGTTGTCGCACATGGGAACGCTTTGAAGCTTAAGACGTTTTTGTATTAACTTTGTTTTCATGACTCCCGTTGAAGAGGCAATGGCTACATTACCCGGTTCTCCTCCGTGCATACGCACTTTGTCAAGCTTGTCTATGAAAAATTTAACAGACAGGGGTAGGGGTATTTTCGTTATAGCTTTAATGTGTGATTTGCTAAAATATATAAAAGCATTTCAAAATGTATATTAGAATTGTGGGCGTGCCAACTCACCGATTGGCAACAGAGAGATGTAGCCTATAAAGCATATCTAAGTTAAAAAAAACTATAATTTCTGATGTTTGAAATTTTGTTTTATAGGGACCGTCGCACCCATTTTTTATACTGAACTTTTAATACTTTCGCCAACTCCGTGTATTCATAATTAATATGCGTCATAGGTTGCGGACTATAGTGCTTGGGCTTGAATGGCGTTGCAAGTATTTTCTAAATTTCTGTAACAGTGCTTGTAACTGTGTGTGGTGCAAGCGTAGATAACAAAGAAAGGATCTAGGGCTTAGCGAGGGTGATCTGTTTATAGTATCTGGCTTGAAGACTTATTTATACGCTCTCGGATAGCACACGAATTTCAGATCGGTAATAAAGTACGCATGCGGACTTCGTATCATGTGACGTTTTCACATCAGGACGAGGGCTATAACCTTCGTCTTTCTTTTAGTCGTGCTCGCCACTGCAAGGCAACTTCACAGTTAGGCACTTTGCAGCATTCTCGTGGACCATGCTTCACACTACATTTGTAGCCTCCAAGACTCTAGCTGAACGGCTACTCCCGACCGTAAGCTTCGTGGTAATTGTATTATAACTAGTAGTAAAAGCAATAATGCCGTAGAATTTCCAATGACTCCGCGAAAAACATCACCTCGACGGATGCCTTTTAATTCAATTATCATTTCGCTTGATCGTACACTGCTAAACGCTTTTTGCAATCGATCCGTCTGTGTGCTCTGTGATGAATCCTTCGTCAGGATCAATTAACAATTAGACAGAAATGTGGCTAAACCTTGTTACATTAAGTCTGAGTCTTACGTTAATTCCGAACAAACGTAAAGAAAAGTTTTTTAATTGTCGGATCAACTATTAGACCTGCATCAGTAATCTGAGCATTTTTTAATTCTATTTTTAAATAATTATAAAAATCTTTGGTAAACTTGAGTAAAGACATAAAAACTTTATGTGAAGTAATTATGCCGTAGGTTGTTACGCATCATTTTCTTGCACTGAACCCGTAGACGTGCAGCAGAGGGCAAGCCGTTCACATTTATATCTCATCTTATAGAAAGCTTGAAAAGATGTCATATATGGTGCTGCGCCAAGGAAGTACTACTTCTTAACTTTCTTATGCCAACTTGTCTTTGTATGCAGGAACAGTAAGGCCAAAAAGCATGACAAAGTTGTATGGAAAATTTTATGAGAGAAGATTTGACGGAGAAAAAATGCATTTTTATTAGTGCTAAGTAATGTCTTAAGAAGATATTTCCTCAAATTGGATACGACTTAGGTAATCGATGTATTTGTTAGACCTGTGATGTCTTCGAAATGTTTTGAAATTTCCGCGCTGCAAATGTCTTTCATGATAAGGTCTTGAAGTTCTACGTTATCTTACATTCTCGTGCAGTTCTGCCTGCTTAAAGAAGACAGCGAGTTGAAGGCAAACTTCAAGAGATTGCCATTGTTCTAACACGATGACAATCCAAATTAGTTTTTAGTTTAATTTTTTTAATTGTAAAAGTGAAGACGAATCAAATTTCTACGGCCTAAGAACGTATTAAGTTAGCCAAAGCCAATAAATGTTACGGATATCTATCCGATCGAATTAGACTCATGTCTCATGTTAACTTTTCTCTACCAACAACAATAGAAGAAAATACTTAATGATAGAAACACGGTATCTATGCCGTCGCCATTATTCTTAAATGCAAAATTTTAATATTCCCCTTGAACAGTTATTGCAAGGTTTTTGTGTTTTTTTTTTTATAGATAACTTTCAATCTTAGTCAATATGAAAATCCAGTCGCATAAACGTTACGTCATGTGCTTACTAAATGCCATCAACTAAATTGAAAATTAAATTTGAGAAACTTCAGTAAACATTTATCAAAAACGTCTATACATATATATCGAGTAAAATCATTTATGTTTAATAGACCCACAAAATTGCGTAATAATATCAAACCACATAAAAGCTTAAATGTACTATACATATATATATATATATAGAGAGAGAGAGAGAATATATATATAAATAAACGCGTAAACATGAAATACAATTTCAGACGAAATAACAATCGACCTCGATGAACCAAATCGAATATGTAGTCAACCACTATTCAGCCGGTATACAGCCGGTATATATATATATATATATATATATATATATATATATGTGAGCGTATGAATGGATGAAAGTTTGGACGCTAAAAAAGGGGCACTAAAATTGAAATCATATGCATTAAAAGCTCTACTCGCGCCGTATACAGTGGAATATTGGGCGGCACACATAAACGCGGGCACATTCAACTTAACTTAACCGACACATGGATAAACAAGGATGTGACAATATTTTTCCGAGCATATCCTAGCGAGCATATAATGGGATTATGTGCGATTAATGCATTGACATGTAACGATTTTCAATTGAATTTATTGCTTGTATTGTTGTTTAAAAAAAAAAAAAAAAAAAAAAAAAGAAAAGCAAAATAGAAGAAATTTCTTATATTTCTTGTTGTTGCAAGCGCTTAAATGTCCCTGCATTTGTGTTGATAAATATGCATAACGCACGCACACACATACACACACACACACACACACACACACACACACACACACACACACACA
>NW_023998417.1:7393519-7414876 GCF_014805625.2 Glossina fuscipes
ACACACACACACACACACACACACACACACACACACACACACACACAGAGTATTAGTATTCATGAACAATTTAGCGGGTGTCATTGATACAAATTTTGTGTAAATAAAAACAAAAGCGAAAAACTAAAACAAAAAAAAGACAAAAACAAAAACATAAAAGCGCGCACAAGAATGGGGAACGCATTGTTTTTAAAGCTTTTTGCAATTTAAAATTACAATAAGCTAAAGGCAAAATAACAACAATAACAACGATAACAAATACGCACACACACACACACACACATTCACACCAACAAAATGATAACAACAAGAGTAACGACAACAATGGCAAGAACAATAACATCTGCATAATTAAACAACAAAACAAAAGGAACCTCAGCTGTGATTAACACATGTAAAGAATTGTAAAATAAACATAACGGAACACAAGCATATAAACATACGCTTAACATCGTACTTATATACACACAAAACAGTTCAACCAATCATTCTTAGTGGAGACAATGAATGCCTTTCTCTACCCACTTTCTCTCTGGCATTCTTACAGGAAGACTTTCGGAAATGCTATCCAGCACCCTTTTAGTTTAGCTGATGTTGTTGTTGTTGTTGTTTTTTTTTTTTTTTTTTTTTTCTTTCTTCTTTTTTGGCTTTGGCTTTTTTAATATGTTTTCCTTTGGCATCACTCACTCATTGACTTTAGTAATTGAGCGTACTTCAATGGATGATGTTTTTCGTTTTTTTTTTTTTCTGAATTTTTTTGCTTTTTTTTTCCATTTGAAGGGTTGTTTTACAAGAAATTCCGGTGTAAAAGGTAATTCTGTTTACGCTTCGTCCTTATAACCAAATATTTATACATATTTTTTTTTTTTTAAATGCAAAAAAAACAAAAAACAGTCAGTTTCGTTAATCAAACAACCGCTGTTAAGAATTTGATTTTTGGATATTTGTAGTCGAAAAATTTCTTGTGTCTATCGTTTTTTTTCTTATTTTTACGATTTCTGATTAAGTCGTAATTAGATTTAAGAATATCGCACCAGCGGCCGCCACCCATTATTACATCACATGTGCTTATGTGTTTATTTTACATTTACGACAAATGATGAATTTCTTTCCCGGCATGATTCATAGTCGTTAAGCGTTACTCTTATTGTGCTGTGTGTGTCTGCATGGTTAGATAGTGTGCGATAGTGTGTGTGTGTGTGTGTGTTTGTATGTATGTGTATATAATATTTTTCTCCCCACATTTGAATGAATTTTATATATTTTTGTTGGTTAGCTGGCTGGCTGGCTGGCTGGCTGGCAGATTGTTTAAGCTACGCGTACACACAGCTATTAGTGTTGATGACCAAGAGGGTTGGTTGGTAGCTTAGTTAACTGTACTGTCGGATTAGTTGAGGGGTTGATGCCTTGCGCTAATCTGGCGCTATATTGTGTAATATGCTGTGTAGTTTCTGGTGTGACTGTTAAATGAGCAATTTATACACTGTAAAAAACAATTGAGAACAAGTGAGTAAACGATTGACTGACATCTTTAATATTGATATTTAAAATTTTTAAAGATAAAATTCAAAACATTTTTTAGAACTCATGAATTATAAAAAATAATAGAAAAGTAGAGATTACAAAGACTTTATCCAGTTCCACGTAAGCTCGACAACTCATTTCGTTTTGCTTTTAGAAAACGTCTTTCTTGCCTAAGGTTTCTGAATCTATAAGAAAATAATGATTTCACTCTTCCCACTATTTCTCTTAGCTTAATAGTCTTTTTGCTTCAAAGAGATGAACTCTTTGAACTCTTTGAATTTACAATCACATGTACGTGAATCGCCGAACAGGTACAGGGTACAGTGTCCTTATTTGCGGTGGATATTCACTAACCTCATATCTAAAACCCTGCCTTTGAAAAAATTTCAAACAAAATTTATCGAAGAGCTGACAGTAATCAAGATCAACAGTTTGATTTCCATGTTTATAATAATGGTCAGCTTTTCTCTTTCTTTTTGTCGTCGTTTTTTAACGCCTTAAAAAATTCTACTTATCTTTATTATAATATAACGCCGCTTTCTTCACTGAATATCTGCCTATGTTTACTGATTACCGTTGATTTATCTCACTGCTGCATTGCCCCTGTTCACGATTGTCAAGTAAACGACTTACTTTCATTAGATCGTTAACCAGTCCTAATTGCCGATTCTAATAATAATATTTTGTGAGAAAAGAAGAGAAAGCAAATGAAAGGCTCTCTTAATTAAAATTAATTTATGGTCTTACGCGCAATTTGAATAATGAGATCACTTTAGCTTAATTTATTTGTATGTCCATCTCTTAGTTCGATTACGAGCTCAAAATTGTATCTGAATGTAATCATAGGTCCCTGGATATTTTCAGACCATTGTGAAAATTTTACCTCCCATAGTCGCTTGTAATTTTGTTAAATTATGCCAGGTGCGCTATAGTCTTTGACTATGGTCTGTTAGGCACATTACGCCTATATCTGAACATTGGATCAAGTATTTTGTTCTAGACAATGTTTTTACTTCAGTATTGCGAGATTAAAAGAAGGAGCAAGCATGCAGACAGCGAGAACGTTAATCTATTTCCTTAGTCATGCGTAATCAAAGAAGTACATACTTTTAGGCGGTGTCTGCCGAAAAGAACAGGTATTGAAAAAAAAAAAAATTTAACATTAACATTAAAAAGGCGATGTGTAGTATGGAAGACATTTCTTCAAAGGTCACTTTTGCCTGAATTTTATTCTTAATAGATTTCGCAACGAAAATGACTTTTGTACTTACATACATTAATTTATTTGAGTGTATTTTATGGATTCTTATGAAACGTTCTATGCACACACCAAGCGCGATTCAACTGTTTTTCTATTTCTCTACATTGCTTGAGATTATGTACCCCTACGGAGATTCTCAAACATTATGTGGTAGGAAGGTCAATCCACAAAAACATTCTCGCACCCAGCAAAACGCAACCGAACAGAGAATGTTAATGAAAAAAGTTCTTTAATCAGCATAATGTGCCTGAGCTAAGTCGGAATTCATGCTTACGCTTTTGTTTCACCAAATACACAAAAATTTATATATATATATATATATATATTGTTACAGTGTTTACTTTATGCACATAACAAACATACGTATATGTATTTAGGACAGATACTTCGCGCACAGTGCTCTGTTTAGTAGGCCATGGCATAGTGGCTACATGTCGCAGGATTTATGGCAATCATTAATCTTATTTTGTTTTGCTTAGCGAAGGCAACATTATATCACTAAAGTCGACTGATAGCAACACCACCACTGTTACTGTTAACGTCATACATATCCAGCTATGTTCATCAACTTCTCTATCGTTTCGGAAATCTCAGGTTGATTATATGAAATGATTTTTATTAAATTTCTAGTTGTTCGTCAGTTCTGTTTTGGGATTTTATTAATTTATTAAGACGAGGCAAAAAATGGGGGGCGACAGGAGCCGAGTGAAGAAGCATTAAATAATAACAAATACAAATAAATCGTTTTCTTTCTTTTCATTTCATTAATATTTACACTCATACACGTCAAGCAACGAATCGGTCGGTCGGTCGGTCGGTCGGTCGTCTTTGTTAAATATGCCACTGTTTTGCTAAGAAATTAATTTGATTGTTGTTGGTTTTTAGCTCTGATTTCATCATGAATGTGTGTGTGTGTGTGTGTGTGTGTAAATATTATTCTGAATTTTTCTTTTTCGTTGTTTTGTGGTAATACACACAATATAGTGTTATGCAATAGTTTTACATTAACAAGTCATCAATCATTTTACTGGAAAAATTATCGTTAAATATAATTTGTTAACTTGTCCAGCAATTAGACAAAACAATGAGTGTATTTTAATTTTTTTTATTTTTTTTTTTATAATCTTTCTGATTGAAATTGAAACTTAATTGAGGTCATCTCGGATACATTTACAAGTGCTTGCTTAACGCCCTACGTGCTACTCGTCATGATATGAATTTTCTTGAAGGGTAGAGAATATATGTGAGCCAGAAATGTACGCATTTTTATTTCAATTTGTTAATAACATTTAGAGCGATTTAAGGTTAAGGATTGTAAGGTTAATGATTTTTAATTTCGCAATCGCAAAGTAAATAGTGGACAATGCAATAAGCTTTTCTTTAGTTATTTGCATGCTAAAGATAGACATGATAATGATTACGATGAATATAACGAATATATTCAGTTTATATAGACGTATGTAGCATTCACAACGATTTGTCATGTCTTTTAGTCTGCCCATCTATCTATCCATCGATCTGTCTGACATTTGTTTGCGTTTATTCAACCTACAGGTCGTAATCTTTGAGAGAACTTTAATGCACCGACACTGGATCGGATGGACGTACTTTTATTAACCATTGCCCATAAAGCTGATGCCCGTTGTAGTGGTAGAAGGTTGATCGAACATTTCTTTTGAATTTTTATGAATTCAGAATGAAAATTGGCTTGATATGTAAAGTTTACACACATTCTCTATGAAAGTCTATTTAGGAAGAAGAAAACTTTGTGGCTCTCTTTGATTATGCACACTATCGAAACTTAGTTAATTTCTCCAAATGTTTGCAACAATCAGAAAAGCTAGAATATATCCCTAACCAGTGTGAAATACTAAGACCGTTTAAGCACGTCCGTCTGCCCGTCCATTCAAATAAAGTATTTTTATAAACATACTTCTGGTCGCGAATTTTGTGATATTGGCTTCAAAGTCGGAACGAATTTTGGGACGCGGGTCAAAGACTTCTTCACAATATAATATCAATCAAAATCCCATAGGATCAACTCTACAAATAGCTGGCTTTTTGTTTACTGGTTGTAGAATATGATATATACAACGATAAAAATTTTCGCCTATATTTTTAGCGTGATCCTGTCATACTTGTACTGAAACTGAAAAGAAATTTTTGCTCTGGGTTTGCTTAAAAATTTTTTATAACTTATATATGCTTGAGAAGGGCTTCAGATAGACTCGCCGATCAATTCAGACCCATTTCCAATTTTTGTTCTTTCATTCAACCTACAGGTCGTATATCTTGAGATATTTTTATAAAGTTCGCTATACCAACATATTTCGGCCGAACGAAGCACACTATGGTAAATGGTTCAGATCGGACTGTTTGTCCTAGACCAGTTGGTTTTTAAAAGTCATTCTATGAATAAGTGTAGGATGGTGTATGGTATTTTATGGGGGGCCCGTGACCCCCCACAATATTTTCACTAGTTTTAAATAAAAATTCTGTCTCAAACTATAAAATTGGTTATTACGGCCCCCAGAATGTGATCACAAGTGTTAACAGACAATTAATACGATGTACATGGTTAGCCTATACAGAGTACGTTTGTTACCTTTATGATATAAGCTATCATATTACGTTATATGGTCGATATTGTGAACAAATTGCTATCCACTCTATCCTGCAATCAACAATCTTGCAGTGAAGGATTTTGAAAAAAAAAAAATAGGCAAAGAAAATTAAACAGTAGTTAAAGATTTAAGATCCAAGTCGGATATAATAGCTGCCTCTTGAGTTATTTATTCAAATAAAAAGTGAAATTTTGTATTAATCAGAAAAAGAAGTACTGCCTTACAACTTGTATTTCAACATTTGAAATCTTAATTAGTTTGGTTATGCCAGTTATGATTAAAGCCAACTCATACACATTAGTTTGGGTGAATTACTTATAAAATATCTTTGCAATTTTGCAATTCATGCATAAACTTTATATATATATTTATAATATATTGCTATGAATTTACCATAATTTCGAAATTTTTTTTTTTTATAATAAAAACATTTACAATGTCAGTAGGTGTACGTATGTGATTACGTAAAAGTACGATTTACTTCATAATTGAATGACATGTGAATTTTGACAGCTGCTATTTAAGAGAAAAAAAAAAAAAAAAAAACTCCTTATAATGAGTCTAACTAAATTCATACGAATTTATACAATTGGTTTTGAACGCGTAACTAACTATAACTGTTAGTTGTAAGCAATTAGAAAATCTCATGCGAAGAAACCCTTTGCTTAAACAGCAATCCAATCCAACTTTGCTGATATGTCTATTCCGTTAGAATAGAATGCACGTTTACGTCTTTTCTATGCAACTCTTTTGTTTTAAAAGTAATTTCGTTGTTTTGCTAATTTGCAATTAGCGTTGCGTGTGTGTTCACATGTTTTTCAAAACGCATGACTTAGTTGCGCAATTATTACATTTCTATGAAAAAATCATGAATCAATATTAAGACCACGCATGGTTGATATATACGTTCTTGGAAACGCTTACTCTTTATACTTGTAGAAGAAGTTACATGCATCCGGACATGTCTTAATTGTGGATCTAAGAGTGTAACGCATTTTCTTGGAAATATTAGTAAAAGTGATTAGAGAATAAGGAAGAGAGATGTAGAGGAAATTCACTTTCTTTTTGCATCTACTGCATAAAGATATATATTTCAGTCCATTTATTGATTTAAGCTTCACTTACTTCATTGAGGGTAAGTTAACTGCGAGAACATATCCATCCCTATAGCCTGCAGTTTGGGGATATATTAAGCTACAAATGTCTTTTTCAAAAACGAGTCTATAAGTATCGGGTAACATCGATTCGACTTAATCTTAATCGTAATCTCTAATATATTTCCCCTTTCTTTGTTTCTTGTTTTTCTATTTTTTTAATTTTTTTTTTTCTCCCTTGTTTTCATTAACCAGACTTGGTTTCCTATGGAAAGTTCGAATGAAAATTTGCAAAAGGCTTTCGTGAATACCTGCAGTGTTTTGTAATGTTTATTGCTTTTCACATGCATGCAGGTTTCTGTTAAAATGATTGTCGTTGCTGCTTTTGTATTCAATAGCATGAAGTTATCGCGCGTTATTGTTGTTAGTGCTGTTGCTGTTGCTGTTGCAGTTCAGGTCAATTGTTAAAGGTTAGAAAATATTATGACAGTCATTGAAGTGCACCCAATTAACTTTTGACATTTACTTCATTTTAAAATACCTTTCATGCAGTAATTTTCGATTATATGCTTTTTCCATTTTCCTTTTCTTGATTGAGTAGAAGAGGTTAGTTATTACAATAGAAAGTTATTCTAATCGCTATGCAATTTCAAATATATTTATTAATTTTCTTGAAACAGGTTTTTCAAAAACATATCCTATACGTGATTAGATTGAAGAAATTTTTTTTAAACCTCAATCGTAGACTAAGATCAAACTAGTTTTTCTCATGGAATTTTTTACTTTCAATAAAAGTCTTATAAAACAGTCGTGTTTGCCTAATGTGCAATTGTTAGCATATGTTCTTTCCTCTAAAGTGCATTCATTCTAATATTCGTTCCCAGAGAAATTAGAAAAAATAAGTGAGATGCAGCCCACCATTAAAAACCCTACAATCCTTCGTGTAATATAGTTATTCATATAACGATCTTCCTACATAAGGCTTTATATGAGTAGGGGTCGAAAAAGTGATCTGATCCGAACCTGTTTCAATAGCGTTCGTAATTCGGCCGAAAAACGGCAAATTTCATCAAAGTATCTCAAAAATTGCGATTTATAGGCTGAAAAAAAGAAAGCAAGACGGATACACGGCCAGAACTGATTCTAAATCGATCGGTATAATAATAAGTGAATACCAAAGTACATCAAAATATCTCAAATATTGCGATCTATAAGTTGAACACAAAAAAACGACATAGATAGATGAACGGAGAAGCTTAAATTGATGCAAAAAGTGATAAAGCGTGGGTCTGAGTATTGCACACATCCGCACAAACTTAATGTACAATTATACCGTAAGCGACGTAGGGCATACAAAAATGAAACACGACAATTAAGTGCGGTATACAGTATTTAAATCTTTGTTCAAAGTCTCTTACATTGATTGGAATCATTCAAAATTTCGTTGCGTATCGTGCCCACGTGGACGAGCAATCTTAATTAATAAATTAAAGGTAATAGAAAGCTTTGCACATTTTATTACATATAACGAAAGTGAAGATAGACTACCAAGATGGGCCCCACAACTTTTGATGTCTTTATCGCTTTCATTATTATTTTATTATAAATTATTGCGTCGGGAAAAAAATTGTTATTGTAAAAGATTATTGTTAAGTGTGTGAACCTCAAGGGTAGTAATGATTTAATTACTCCTTGGCTAAGCGATCATAATTAGGGAATTTTTCAAGTTATTTTCTTTGATTTCAATAAATCATGTGTGTCTAGTTGCGTAGTTGCATAATTTCTTAAAAAATTTAATATTTCTTCTCTATTCGAAGCGAGGTTAAGGTTATAAGGCCGTAAAGTTTATTTTAGATAAAGAGAAAAATTTTTAGCTTTCTATTGGTTATTTCTGCGCCAGTTTTCATCTCGTGTAGGATGAATTCGCCATGTCGAGCGTATAAGATATTTGCTTGCTCCTCACGAAAGCAGTATTCGTCACTTTTACCTGCGTTAATATTGTTATGAAATTCGTTTTTTACAAGATACCGTCCGTATCACTAGATCGTGGATATATTGATCAAGAGAAATGCACTTCAAAGTTCTTTTATTTTACTACTTTGTCTTTCACAACAGTAGGAATATTTATTTACAATTTATTTTGGTCGTACTCTCAACTTCTACGTTCTTGCCAGACTAACTCTACTTTTCACAAATATTCGATTTATATACAATTTTACAAGAATGTTACTATACATAAATTTATGGTTATGGTCTAATCCCAGCCTGGTTTTTCCTCTAATCGTTTCCATCGGCCTGCACCTGCATGACGAGCCTGCGAATATGCACTTAGCTTTTACCCGTTTGCTTTTCCACTAATCGTTTTCATTGGCCTGCAGCTGCATGAGGCGCCTGCAAATGCTCATTTGGTTTTCCCTTCTTTAGGTAATTTATTCTTACGAAAATTACTTAGCTGACATTTAACTGAATTTGGGATTTTCGTAACAATATTGATGAAGGCATTTTTTTTGCTTGCTTTTTCATTCCAATTAAACGCGAATCGTTACGGTCCTATTAACATGAAGTTCCTGCTACTTTCCAATTGCTAACCATTTCTCTTACTTGAAAACCAAAGTGGTTATTATGATGTCTAGGGTTAAAGAAAATTCGCAACTTGCAATCTGTAGTTGGCATATGAGAATACTTGGACAGATCTCGGATAGACCGACAGCCGCACTGAGAGAAATGCTTGAATAAATATCAAGCAGTATAAGAAAAAAGGGGATTTTTTTTTTTTTTTTTTAGTTTTACATACATTCATATAATTGCATCGTTGAATGAAAAGAAAAAACGCATGTTCGTTTTCTAAACCTAAGAGTGGTGTAAAACGCAACTAGGCTTCGAACCCGCATTCTCAGTAGTCTTGAACTTTTATTACATACTTGCATGGGGTATGACATTCTATTGGATCTAGTGACTGTATATATTTATTTTACTTTTTGAACCGTATTAATTATTTTAAAGAAGAAGAAGAAGTGGAAAAAGTGAAGAACTTTCTCAAGTTCTTTCCTGATTTATTCCATGATTGATTCTCAATCTGTGTTCTGGGAACACAGAACGTTCATGAGAGAACTTCAGTGCACCTTAAGCGCACACATAATCACATTGACATGACATTGAGTTTTCGAGTTTTTGCAAATTATCGGATTAAAAGTAGTACAGTAGTAGTTTTCTAAAATAATTTTTCAGATTTCAGACGAAAGTTCTAAAGTCATGGTCACGATATCAATCGATAGATAAACGCTTGACAGGAATTTGCAGAAAAAAAGGAAAAAAACAAGGGAAAAATTATGATATGTTTTTGAAGTGGAGGAAACTCATTAAAAAATGAAGGACGAATGGAAAAACGTGAACGGAGGAAAAGCATGAATGAATAAAGCAATGATATAATAATTGGTCGTAAATAATGGCAATTTGCATCAATGCATTATTAAAAATGGCAAATTTTGCAAAATATTTCCTAAAGGTATAAAATGACAATTTTATTTGTATGATAAAACAATAAGCAAACGAAGAAGGAGAGACTTTTGAATATTGATGAAGCGGCTGCTTGGCTTCTCTCTTTCATAATAAATATACAACAAAAACTGTCTGTTATAATTATATGAACGCACACACACACACACACACACATAAACAGATATTGGCAGACGCTCGTAGAGATTCATGAACTACTATGTGTGTGTGTGTGTGTGTGTGTGTGTTGATAAAAGATAAACGATATTTAACCAAAATCAAAAATAACATAAAGGTTCGATAGTCAACATTATAATATATGCATACATGCATGCATGCATGCATGCACGCATGCTTGTGTGCATAACAGTGCAGCAATGTCCATTGTTTTTGCATTTATAAACAACACATAAATTTGCTTATATAGCATATTTTACGAATTATCCTTTAATGTTATCCGTATTAAAATATGTATATATATATATATATATATATATAGGCGTTATCGTTGTTATTTGTATATCATCTACATATGTCTATATGAGCAAGCCAGCAGCCTACATATATATATATATTTAAATGTATTTATATATGTACATCTATCTATATGAATGCATAGTTGGTGCCTGACATTCATGTTTGCCTAAAATTGACTAGACTTTAATTAGAACACCGCCTACCAATCTCAACAGAAGTCATTTGATTAGTACTCTGCGGCATAGATACAAGACGAATATTAAGTACTTGATATCGCGCATATATATATATATATATATATATATATATATATATGCATGGTCGAGAGATAGGAAGAGAATGAGAATTTTCTATACACATAAACATGGGCGGACTTTTTCGTAATTGTTTGACTGCTTGTGCCCACACGGGATAGATAACCTAAAACTTTGTTGATATGAACTAACGTAACTAATTTAAAGCCTTCTTTTCTTTTCATATTATAAAGAGTAAATTGTGTTGTATTTTTTTTTAGGTATTGTTGTTGTACTTACTGGCCGCTTCAAATTATAGAATAAAGCAAGCAGTTTACATATTAAGGGCAGCAATTGTAATTTAAACCTTGTCAACCATTATTAAATATGAGGAGATAATTTTTTTTTGGTTGCATTCACGTATTTCTCACCTCAATGGATTGTTTGCGGCAATCTTCTTCGCATAGTTAGTTTGAATGTACATCTTAAGATGTTCAAATTTATTTGCTTTTACCAATAGCGAATAAGGCAAAACGTTTTATCGCATTTGTAACGCTGCTTCATAAGCGACTTGGGGTCAATTTGGCTCGATCGAGTTGTCGTCTGAACGAGCCATATAACTATAATAGGGAACTTTGCATTTTTATTGCATAAATCACTTTTCAAAAAGCTCATAACACGTACTCACAAAGACTATGGGAATAGATTTTGAAAGGAGAGCGAAAAGTCCGAAATATGTATTCATCTACTATTAATATGCATCCTTGGGATGTACAATAGAATTGAGATTTTCGGAAATTTTTACCACTGTCATGTAAATACTTTGTGCGATTGTGAAAATGCTTTGTAAAAAAAAAAAAAATTCAGATTCCCTCTAGATTAGATGTAGTTCTTACTCTCAGCATTGAATTCTTTGAATGCCTTTGTCGGTCCCCCTGCAATGCAAGGAAATGTTCATCGGACGCCTTATAAAGTCTATGTATTCTTGGTCAATGTAAGATGCTCAATAGATTTAAATTTGTCTCGTATTCCGAATTTTCTGCGTCCGCCCTGCTGTTGACTGTTTCTGCATTTTTTTTTTTTTTTTTGATTGTCACAACCGATGCCGATTGCCTTAGCCGATGTATTAATATTGACGCAATCCATTCGGGATCTCGGCCAATCTATGAAAGGTATTAATTTATAACTTGGATGGACTGTTTATTAAAACTAAAGAAAGTTGAAACCTTTATAACATACTGCTATATATATATATAGATATTGAAATTAGTTACGCCAAACCAATATTAATAAACTGCGTAATATTCGGTTTCGAATGCAGTGTTCAGTATGTTCATAGTAGCATTGGGGAGCTAATTTTGACGGCAAGAGACTCATCACACGTCATTACTTTTAGAGAGCGTCTCATATGACATGATTATGTCATTGGGTTTTATTTCTTTAAAAAAAAGTTAAGGAGTTTATGTTAGAAATAAGAGTGGCCGAGATATTTGGAAGCATAAATTTGTTTCCAAGTTTCCAATATGAACGATAACTGAGGGCAACAACATCAAGCTATATGCCACAGTCGAGCCGGTACTAACCTTTTCTTAAAATCAAACCGTAAGGGTTGGATTGTAAGAAAAGAAAATGACAAAATTGGTAAGTTTTACGTCAACTTATTGATGGATATGTGGATATATTTGATTGATCTTAAGATGAACGTAGCCATAGCGGAAACGAAACATTTTAAGCCACATTTCTTCTTCTAGAAAAAGTTGCTTAATCTCTTTTTCAACATATTTAAATTGACATATGTTTACTATCTCTGATGGTAATTTCTGGTCCAACGAAAGAAGATGCCATTCTTCTCGGCTTTTTTCCTTTTCAAAATCGTTCCATCTTTTGGTTTGCATTCCTTTCAATCGTGAAAGTTAAAAGAAATAAAATAGAAAGGACAAAAGGAAGGGAGCTAGAAGAAAAGCTACATAAATTTGGAAGAAATTAAAGAATTTGAGTAAAAGCTGCCAGTTTCCTGTTGCTAATTGCTTATCCATTTTATATAGAAAATATTTGGTTACCTTATCTTTTACAAGGTCATCCTTATTAATGATTATATAATGATTTTGTTCACTTTGAAAGTGTCGAATGGTGTTTCTATCTGGTTTCCGATTAGTTGGTACACATTACAATACTCATTGTTTTTTTTTATTGTGTAGTATATTTACAAAACATATTGGGTATCCAGGATTCGTCTGAAGTCGAATGAACACTACAACTTTTTATTTGTTTTTGGAACGTTCTATTTTAAAAGCAATTATGATTTTGTCATGTTTGCATTAACATTTTGTGAATTTTCAAATTATCTTTTCCATTACAATCAGTGTTTTTGTTATTTTTTTTTTTTTCGTTTCATATGCTAAGCATACGTGCCATGTTTTTGGTTTGTATTTTTTCTATGTTATTATCATTATTTTTATATATATATATATTTTTTTTTTATTTTGTCATATAATTTCATGTCTAAAACAAATGAAATAAATAACTTAAGGCTAATAACATTTATTCTTAGAGTAAGCAAAGAGATGGTTACTTCAAATATTAAATTGAGAGTAGCAAAAAAAAAAAAAAAAAAAAGTTTTAATTTTAAAAAAATCAAAAAAAAAAGAAAAAATAAATAAATAAATAAATAAATAAAAAAAAAACATTTTTTTGATAACTTTTACTTTTAAAATTTAACAAAAAGCTGGATAGTAGATAATTTACTGATTAATTGTACGGTCAATGTTAGAATTAACCAAACGCTTATACTCTAAGGTTTAATAAATGTGAAAACCAAAAATCGAACTTCTATTGAAAAGCAAAAGTCTGAAGAGTTTGAAATGCTTTATTATATAAGTCTACCCGCACGTAACGCATAAATGTGCGATTGTCGCAAATGGGTTAGTATCTAAAGCAGAGTCGCATGTACTGATAGTTGACAAAAGCGTAGAAAAAAAAAAAAGCGCTATTTAATTGGAAATATATCTGTAAAGAAAAGTGAGATCCGGTATTGACTTTTCAAGCCTATCGATGTTGCTCTACGCTTATCATTTGCTGTTTGCTATAACAGAAACACGGCTCAATTGTCGTACCTATGTTACGTATTGTTCTGAGTACTGTCATTATCGAATCAGTTGCACTTTGTAACGGATCGGTCGCTTATGTCAATCTGTAGAGCTGTTCGCTAACGATCGTTTCAAATTTTTTGTTCTTTACTTTGCACTACGCTTCAGCAAAACTTCTCTTCAATTGTGATGCAATAGCGCTAATTGGAGATATATATATATATATATATATATTTTATTCCATATATTAAAACTGTTTCGTTAACAGTAACTATTTATTTGTTAACGTACGAATAAATCAAATTATTTTTCGTTTCTGATTCCAAAAACGGAAGTGGCGGCAATTTCAATTGAAACAATAAACTTTGTCTTCTGCTTTAATAGAAACTTTGATAAAAACACTTGCAACTTTTGAGAAGAGAAGAGAAAAAAAACAAAAAAAACCGCATGTCGGCATATTGAGCAGAACAAATCGCAACGAAATGAAAGTAAAAAAATTAAATGAATACAAGAGCGGAAAAAAATGAAACACTATTGATATATACTTACCGGTCCATATACATATATATATATATATATATATATATATACGCATAAAACAATACAATAAAATTTTACGACAAAAATTGGTACAGAAACACATGCTCCACATATTTGCTGGACATTTATTGAAGTTAAGTTCTGCCAGAAGCATAAATAAAACATAATCCTATTGATCGTTAAATGACGATGACGATGACGACGAATTCATCGGTCGCTTAAAAATGATGGCAAATAAAGATCAACATGATGACAAACATACCGATACAATATAATGTAGAGTAATTTCATTGCTTATATACGCACGCATATCTGCAACGGGTTTTTTTCTGAGACGATCTTTGAAAGCGACATGTACGCTCATAAGCAATTGATCGAACAAGAGTGATGATGGCAGAAAACTTATGAACACTTATTAAACAGATATCAACAAGTAAGAAAAGCAACCAACCAACCAGGTAGCCTATCCACAACACGAAGGCGGTTAAATAGTTGACTTTTGCGGCTGTAAGCTGCGGGATTAAGTTGATTTCTTGTTTCCTTACTTTTTGTTTTTTTTTTGTTTTTTTGTTTTATTTATTTTTTTTTATTCGTTTCTTTCCTAAGTAATTTTTACCTGCACTCCTTTATTTTGTAGCAAGAAGCTTTCGCGATTAAAGTTGTAACTTGCTGGCGACTTGAAATTTATTTAATCTCTCGCATACATTCCTGCAATGCAATGGCGGCGGCATTTTCAAGCCGCCGATAGTAAGCGGGTTCATGTTTGATCAAACAAAAAATACCGAAAATTTATACATAATAATTTTTCATATAAATGCGTATATGTATGTAGGGGAACGCACACTTGCACCCATGCAATTTTAAATGGACACGCACCAAGGACTACAATTTCATACAATTTTTATTTTATTTTGATGTATAACAGAAGATATTCGAGATTTGTCAAATAATTGTTATGTATATATATATATATATAGAAAAATATGCATCGGAAATAAGGAATTGATTTTGCGTTTCTCTTTGTCTGTTTGGCGCTCGATCTGTCTGCGTATAAAATTTTTCATATATCGTAGCCTACGTAAAAAAAAAAAGGATCAATCCGGACCTTAGACCTTCCAACACATATAACAGAAAAACGATCATAATTTTTGTATTTTATCTAATTTGCGGCCTTCAGCTTTGTTTAGGGATTTAAAATTTAGCCTACTCGGACGCGAAAAAATCAATGGATTTTTACCAAAGACTTTACACCCCGCAACTTTTTTCCTGGGCTATTTTAAGCCAATCATTTAATCATGAACGTTCACGAACTTCTGCCATAGTTTGCTTTCCCATAAAAGTTAACTTTGTGTTGAATTTGTATATAAAATTAATCAAGACTCCTTGTGCCGGTTATTTTTAACCCTTTTTAGTGGGCAGAGAAAAAAGTATTTTGCATCTACACTTCGGTGGTGAATGCAAACATTGCGAAGTATTCGTATCTTCTTTGTATTTGCGGTCACGAATCGATTGGAGAGATTTCACACCCAACTCTAAGATGTCTTTGTTAAATATTTGTACTCAGCCTTAATTCATTACGTGGTACGAATTAAAAGTTGAAATTTTTTAAGGTTTGCTAACGAGGTTGTGGTCGGATGCGCTCATTTCTGAACCTCTTGTTCTAACGGTCTATTTGAATTATTCTAAAGTGGAATTGATCAAAGGAAGGCTGGCCAGATAGATTTGCACTTAGCAGTAATGTTACATATGCTTCTTTGCGTTTCCTTGACGAGCATGATTGATTTCTACATTGGGAAGCATAGCTTAAATTGATCTGTATTCAACCAATTATAATTACTTATAAAGGCGAGAAGACGAAATATCGGGCATTTTATGAATTTCCTTGAAGTTAATGAAGACCGCACAAAGAAATATTCTTTTAATTTTACCCTTAGTTTATACAGAAAAATTTTTTTTTGCTAAACAAATTCATTTTGAAATTCCTAATGGAATTTATCTTATCACTGTGTGTGTGTTGTGCTTTTTGCACAACAGTTTCTGCTTGTATGACGATGATGCTTGTTTAGTCGATGGTCGAAAATGAAGGGGTTGTTAATGCATCACCCTTCGGGTATTTGATAATTGACAAAAGTGTTATGTTACACTTGCTGTGAAATTTTAATTCCTTATTCTTCTTTCACATTGGCAACGTTTCCTTTATCCTTCTATCCAAATTTCATAAAGTCCGTTCATTAATGTCGGATATTAAAATTTATCTAATATGTTTATGAGAAGTTTTATGTTACACATATGTGTTCTGCATACCATAATTATGTAATTCTCGTATAGCGATTCAAGTGATTTAATTACCGTAATGGGATTCGTCATAAAATAATAATCATATTTCCCCTTTCCCCGTACGAGATCGTATGAATGAAGCCCGCCTTTTGTCTATGCTTCTTATAATTCTTATAATGTGTCATAAAACATTTAACATGATAAACAGCATCTGATAATGAGTGAAAGCTGTGAGGAAATTAACAATATGAAAAAGTGAATAAATGTGAAAAATACGAATGACGAAAATCTAATTATCAAATTTTTTACAAAGAACTCCAGCAAGAAGTCGGATAACAAAATTTGGTGGGGAAAGTCAATTTTGAAATCATCGGCGACCTTAAGGTTTAAGTTCAATACAAAAAGATGAAGAAGTAAGGATTGCATCGATAACGATCTGAATGGGAATAATGGTTTGTAGGATTGCGCTAAGAATGCAAAAGTGCATAACACTAAATGATAAACAATCCGTCACATATTTTGGATCACAATTTCCTCATCACTCATCAAATTGATTAAAGTAAAAATTTATACAACTTTTTGCTGACTTTGGAGACCACGTTTGCTGTTTTGGAGATGCGTTTTTCTACAGTTTCAATATCGACGACATAAACATAAGAACTGGTACGCAAACGGGCAAACGGATAACCATGATGGAATCGATCGACTTACATATTGGGTAGAAGTCACAACGGGTGCATGGAAAGCAATTGTCGATATCTTTCATACGAACACAAGGACTAACACAAGAATTACTGAAAAAAACTTATTTCCTGCTCACGTTTTCGTTGCTTTAGTCATAAGGAAAATAAGATTCCGATGGCATAGGAGAGATTGTCGCAGCGTTAGAACAATTTTCGCTTATGATTGGTGTTTTAATAATATTGTCATTACACTTTCGGTATATCGATTGTATGTAGCAAATGCAGCTCTAGCATCTATTTCTTTAATGAAAGTTGTTTTCTATGGGACGTAAGTGGAATAGCTAGTACCTCCTACGTGTCTTAAAATGTATTCAAATTGTCTTTCGTTTGAGTGATGAATGTGTTTTATGTAAAATACGCCTGATAAAGCCTCAATTTAATGAAAAGCCATCGCAACGTTCATTGTAACTTCTCCCCGTTTTCTATCAGGGCGCATCGCCAATGTATCATCAAGTTTGACAATTCACAAATACAGTTCTTCGAAAGGTATTTGATATGCATACACCTACACACGTGGCACATGTGATGAGAGTTACCATTGACTTGATTTTTCCAGTAGAGTCAATTCCTGTCTCAAACTAGAATTGCTGCACTTTTCTCAAGAAGGTACATTGCAGGCTGTTTAACAAGACCGTAGTATCACATCTTTCTGCTCTTCATTAAGAGAAGATTTTAAACACTTGGCTGCATATTTGGGGTATCTTATGTATATCGAATCTCTTAAAGCAAAGAAGAAATGTCTTTGTTGTCTTTGTTTAATAGGAGCTAATATAGAGAACATGTAACCGATATCGGATACAATGAGCTGCCTTTTCGTAGTAAACTTTTTAACAATTTTCTGGTTCATTGACACTTGTGTCTTTCTTTGTATGAAATTTGTTTTCCGTTTTAATACTTGAGTAGATGAAACCGCTAATGGATGGATGCGTGTGCAATTACAAAATACTATTAAGCAAATACGTTTCATACTTTACTTTATTATTTTACATACCTTTTCTAACTTTACACACTTCATCAAGATATTAAAAGAGTGCTAAGGTATTCATCACATTCGTAACATCAAGAATTAAGTATCTTCTAGAAGTACATTGAAACCTGCTCCGACTATCGGAAAGATTTTGAAGTACCTAAGATCACAACAATTGAGATAGAAACTCCGTACCTGCATATGTTATGTTAGTGGCTCTAATACAACTCGAAACACAACAAGTTAATTTTTTTTTTTTACATTTTTTACATTTATTTTGTAACGTAAATACATACAAGTGAGGCTAAATGCAAATATTATTTTGCGTTTGGATGAATGTAATGAATATAAGGGAAAAGGAATAATCCTCTTAATTATATTTATCTACCATGACGGGTATTCAAGATTCGTCCTTTACCTTACTATACATTTTGTACTTGTTTATCTTGGTTGTAACTCGAACACGCTTGATTTGATGTGCTTGTCACGTTCATTTAAGTTCATGCCGCTTTAGATATCCAGTACGATGCTTAATGCAGAGACAGAGACAATGAACAACAATAGAGTTTGCACTCGTTATTGCACTGGTTATAGAAAAAATGGTTTATTATATATATTTAATATTTTTCTATTTATACAAAGCTACTTGAAGTTCCCGTTGACCTTGAAATTCATCAAGATTTTTATGTACACTTTGAATTCCGAAATTACTTAAGATGAAATTCGTGAGTATAGAATTGGGGAAAAATTGTTAAGGCATCAAGGTCTTTGTAATTGTTATTATATATACTGAATGTACAGTATCAACGATTAAAACTAAAGGAATATTTTAGTTATATTATATAACAAACCGTTCTTATAACCATCTTGAATGAATGCTACGATAAGCCATTAAAGTCAAAGTTAGATTCTGCCCACTCTGAGATGGTAAAAATTCGATGATAAGGGTGGATTCGCGTACCTTAACCCTGTAATCAGTACTTTTGCTATAGTTTTTATATTCTCATGTGGTTTCAATTGCCCGATGCAATGCCATCTTTAACTTATTTTCAGATTTTTTGAAAACTTTTCCAACTTTTCAGCTAACTTTTTATTTTTATTCGTTATATAGGATAGTACTTACCTAGCTAGCGAATGTACTCCTTGTCGTATTGTTAATTATTTTCTCTTCAACTAATAAAGAAGACGAGTGCAAACTCTATTGTTATTCATTCTCCTTGACCTTATATTGAAAGAAGCGGGTGTAAGAAGTAAGAATAGTCGCTTTTAAGAAAACATTTCATACGTTTGTATGCATCCATTGCTACCAGCGATTATTTCCATATCACAGAGTTACGCTCTAAACGCACATAAATTCTTTAAAAAAAAAAAAAAAAAAAAAAAAAAACAGAAAATGAAAGAAGTAAAAAAGGAAAACAATATTTTCTTAAAATACACGTACTAAGAAAGCAGTCAGCTTTCCGCCGAATATATACGGGAGACTACAATAAAATAGAAAAACCGCAAACGCTAATAATTTTGCACACAGTAACGGTAGCAATGGCGGGTAATGTTGGCACGACTAACGCAAGAACTTCTTTGGCAAATAACAAAGAATCGAATAAGATGTGAAATTCATGAAGGTATCGCTAGATAGGATACAATTTTCGTATTTTCAATTTGCGAGAAACAAAAATGAATGGCAAAATTTGATGTTGTTGCTATTGTTTGTTGTTGATCAGCTCAAGCTATATACTGCTTGTCTTAACGAAATAAAACCGCAAAAAAGACAATACAAGAAAATAGATAAATAACCATGAGAGAGAATATATGCATGTATGTCTGGTGTGAATGTGTGCGTGTGTGTGTGTGTGTGTGTGTGTGTGTGTGTGTAGCTGTTTACTTTATTTTGAAAGAAATTCGATATAGGAATACGGCAACGAAAACGTACGGATGCACAAAAATTATCCTTACACTCACAAATTCCATAAGCGTCTCAAGGATCTTTTACTTGGTTTTCTACTCACATAAGAACGTTTCTATTTATTTGCAAGAAGGCTTGAGATTTTCATGTTTGCGAATTATAGTTTTGTATGCATGAAATGTTTCATTTCGAATTTGTTTTCTGCCATATGAAAACGTATCTACGCATGGATATGTATACGCGAGTATTTGTAAAAGTCTGACACCAGCCTTTCCTTATGCAATGAGACAACTGCTACTATTACTGCTGGTGCTGTTACTGAAGAAAAGGAAGAAAAGTTGGAAATTTTCAATTTTCTAAAAAGAATATATTTTAAGCTTAAAAGAAGATTTAAATGAAAAATAAAAGAAAATAAAAAAAATAAAAGAAAGGAAAGGAAAATAGCACCCATTGCATGCGTACAAAGTGTCATGTATAAATTTACAAATGGATGATGCGGTTAAACCGCAGGTAAAGTAGTGCAAAACATTTCTTTTATTAGAAATTTGCCAAAATACAAGATATTTACTGCAAACAAAATAAATTTGGTAACATTCTCGTCGACGATGAAATCGTATTTCGGAATTTGAAAGCGACAAACACACGCAAACACTCGAAAGGATTAAATGCTTAGGTTTTTTTTTTTTGTTTTCATTTATTTTATAGCTGCATGTACAATATGCTTCAATTCATCAAATTTGATCACTTGATCATTTAATTGTTATTGGACGATTGATCGACGACAATCATTCAATTCATTGTCCATTTGATTTTCATTTAAACCAACGCAACGTATTGTGTTTGTCTGACACTAAACATTGTTATACCATTTCTAGTCTGGCCTTAAAGCCATAAATGGCGAAGAGTTGTCTGCAATTATTTCGTTAGACATAAAAGTCATTTTAACACTTAATAATGTCAACAGACTTGATGTTAATTTTTTTTTTTTTTTTTTTTTTCATTTTCAATCACTACTACACCACTTACTAACATTTAATTTATCAAAATAAAAGTAATTTTTATTTGCAATACATTGTATGTAGAAAAGAAAGAAAACAAAAGCTGATGATATGAATTCTTTGAAAAGGAGAATA
>NW_023998417.1:7414976-7424672 GCF_014805625.2 Glossina fuscipes
TTCAAACTTTGCTATTTATAATTACCATCATTGCATTGCCTTATGTCGTTCGCTTACTATCAGAGTGTAATGTGGTTTACTTTTGCAACGCATATCACTTATTTTTCGCGTGAATACAATCATAAAATATTCTCTTCTTTTTTTTTTTTTCTTTATATAGAGTCCGTCTTAGGTTAACGATGGATATTATTATTGTTCATATTTTTGAGATAAGCTTTTCAAACATTTCAATAACATTTACACTGATAATCTATGGTATCTTGCAAGTTACTGACAATAAATTGTTTGTTGTTGTTATAGTTAATATTAATGGTCCTTTTAAAGCTCAAGCCATGAAAGGAAATTCTTGAATCATTTATATAATTTGGATCAAAATTTCAAACAACCTCGATACGTTCGCAGTCATAGCTGATCTCTTATAAACAATAACATGAATGCCAAGTTTGAGTGCTCTATTTCATTTTTATACAGATATACAGATTTTCATATCTACGCGGAATTGGGAACAGAATGATCGATCCATATTTACAATCGCTTTTAGATAATTTCTGCTATGCCAGATAATAGATTTTTTTCTTTTACTATATATATGTGAAGTATATCTTCTTGATTAGCATTAAATTCTTAATCGATCCGTCTATTCGTCTGTCTCTTGATCGAAAAATCGACATTAAATTTATTAGAAACGTTGGGACTTCTTGCACGGAAGTGGATATTGAAAATGGGCGTGTCCTTACGCCCAAAAATAACAGGTAAACTGAGAAAATCTCTGCTTTTCAAAAGGAATAAAAATTTTTTTTTCTCAGAAACTACAACAGGTAAATTTGCACGTGTGCTTTATGCGCGTTGCTATAGTGCCTGCACAAATATGGGAAAAATTGAGGACGCATACCGAAAACTATAACGTATCGAAATTTAATTTTCTTTTCAATATCTTAAGCAAGCTTCAAAAACCCGATATAGTATATAAAACTTCGTGCATTAGGCGTCCATCTGCTCGTCTGTCCATCTGTCTGTGTGTCTATCTGCCCTATTATGATGCTAAATAGCGTGTTATTTGTATCATATCTGTGGTAAACATTCTCCCGTGAGTGAAAATGAAGCATCGTCAACAAATATGCAAAAAAATTGGAAAGTTTAAACCGTTCAAAGGACATGCCTACAGCGACCACACACCTAGGTGATGAAAACTTTTATTTTAAATAAATTAAATATGACTAATATAAGAGAAAAAAACTTTCATTCCTTATAGAAATCGTTCTTACAATTGTGATACTCAGCCATCTACTGGTAAAGATAGGAAACCTTTTCTAGTTTTCATTTGATCAGATGATCTTTATTTACTTATATATGCCCCTGTAAAAAAAATTATCGACCGAAATAGACAATATCTTAGAAGGCAAACAACATAGGAAGAAAAAAATAATAATCAGCTTTTTCTGGTTCCTTATAGACTACAAGTTCCATAGCGTGACATTTAAAACACAGCGACTATGTCATGAGCGAATCTCATATCTCAAAGGACATCGACGAATATACTATGCTTTATAAATTTATCGTAGCCTCCAAAAAAAAAATCCTTCTTTTTTAATGTAATTGACTTCTAACTACAAATACAGGGGAATAAAGAATAGGAAAATAAAAAAAGGCACAAAAATATTGAAAAAATTCTAAAGATTGGGGAAAAATAAAATGAAAATCATTAATCTTGTTAACAATTTTAATGATTTCTATTATTTTTTGTTTTTTTATTTTTCTCTCTGCTTCGTCTTCGTCACAAGACGAAAATAAGAAATGCATTCAAGCAAACATAACGAGTTTAATGAAAATGAGAAGAACGAAAGCATTGTAAGAAAAAGTAACGGAAACGATAAGAATTTGAGAAAAGAAAAAAAAAAATTTGGGTGAAAAAAAAAAAAAAATTACCAAAAAATAATTAAAAAGTCTTCAATCATTAAAGTTAAGCATTTGGAAAACATTAGCGAATGTAAAAACAGAAAGTGAATAACCGAAGAAAACCACATCTATAAAGGACATCCTAAGTAATGTATTTTTGGTTATTTTTCTCTATCTCTTTCCCTCTCTCTCTATCTTTCTCTCGCCTTCTTTCTCTCTACTATTTTCTATTCACAAGTCAGTCAAGTTGCGAGTGCGAAGTAATGAGAAAAGAAAAAAAAAAAACGTGTTACATAAAAAATTGTTAATGAAATCAGATCAGAAAACTAAAATGAAAAAAATTTCTACTCATTTACATTCGCAACGAAGCCACATAAAGCGATAAAGCCAGCGACTGGCTGACTGAGGAAGCATTCATCGAAGTGTACGAGCTTGCAACTGTAACAAGCCAACCATCGGCAGATTGGCCAGAAAGGGATTTTGAATGCAAAAAAATCCAGAATTTGCTAACAACAAAATATTAGGTAACTTAGTTGAAAGTTCGTTTATCTGTAAAGCAATGCGTAACTGAAAGAATCAAACTATTTTGATGTAAACGCATTAACCGTTAACTGAGTTCTGCGAAATTCATGCCATGATATTTGCTATGGCAAGACTATGTCGCAAACAAATGCCTTTGTAACATTCTAATGTCCCTTATCTTTATCTTTTAAATGTGTTACAATGCCATTCTAATCATTTAAATGAATTACATTTAGTAGTATTTGCAAAAAAAAAGTTCATATGAAAAACAAATCAAAGTTTTGTCATTCAAGTATAGAAATGATCCTGTCCTGTTGAACACAATTCCGCTCTTGTGTGAATGTATGTGATGCGTCGGTGTAAAATAAGCCAAGAAAATACATGACAATGAAAGGAGCAGAAAAAGAAAACTTTCTTATATTCAGCATTCATTCATTCATTCATTCATTCAATCGTAGATTTTTAATGAAACTTTTTATTATTATATCGTACACACTTTTTATTTATTTACTTATGTATGTGTTTGCGTATATTAACGGAATCAAAACAAAAAAAAAGAAAAATTTTATATAAAACAAGAAAATTACTGTAAACGAACAACAAGGATAATTAATGATATTTGCGTTAGCTTATCTTACCTACAACCATTACCTTACCTCCTGTCTAACGCTTTCACTGCATTTCACTTTACTTGTGTTTCAGTATTCCTTTGAGTAGACATTGTGAAATCTATATATATATATATATATTTTGGATTTCGGTTGTTGTTATTGGCGTTATAGCTATTGTATCATTATCTTTCTCTGCTACGGTTCTTATTATTCGCTCAACATTCATCCAATTGTAGCTACTGATGGTTTTTTTACTAAAAACTAACAAGTTGGAAAAGTATACTAACAAATATCTATATATATATTTATATATATAGGTTAGGTCGAACTTTAGATTCACTTCTTCTAGATCTAAATGAAAGACGTTCTTCTACTTTCTTCGATGTTAAGAGAAATATTTTGAATGTTTTCTCCAGTTTTTTTTTTTTTAAAGTTTAAAATATTTAGCTATTGAGGGATTATTTACATGGCAATGCCAACGCCTTAGTAAACTATAAAAATGTTTTGAAAATATTCTTGCAAAGCTTGCTTTTTCGCTCCGAATCGCTGATATATACTACTACTGATGCAAACTGTAAACTCGGGCGATTGATGTGTGTATACAAAATTTATTACAAAGCCTTGGTTAAAATTAGTTTACCTCCGCTTAAGGTGAATATGAAAAACAAAATGTTCATAATCTCGAAATTGAAATCTTTAACAAGGAATACATATATAAATGTTCCGAAAACTGTTGAAATTTCAAAATCAAAATTACGAAAGAAAGTATTTCTTGTTTTTATTTTTTTCTTATATTTAAAGATTGGTTTTTTCGAAGTAAAACTGTTTTGATTGCAATCTTGGGTAAGCGGTGTTCAAAAAAAAAAAAAAATTGAGAATCTATTCATTACAGTTTAAGGTGAATTTTGTATACTCTCCCATGTAAGATGACCTTGATTGGTCTTTTCGAAACTATGTTCAGCAAAGGTTGGCTTAATGGCTAGCTCAGAAGTTTAACAGGGACAGACCTACAGACCATGAAATCTGCTACACGTCTCTCATTGTGTAAGAGGTTTCTACGTTGACGGCAGCAATTTTACGAAACCATTTGTCATTTTGATAGGGTGCGGGTTGCTCCTTATTTTGATTTGATTTCACTTCTGCGTCAAGGTTGACTTTATGCTCCTAGAGAGCTACGTTTTTCTTGCTTTAACATAGTCATCGTGTACTGCAGTTTGTTAGTTTTTGGTTATATCGATTGCGATCATTGAACAATAGTGTTTGATATTGATATAGTGTTGAAATTAACGACCAAGATACTATATTCACATTGGAGCTGCTTTAACGAGAATCTGCGGTGATTATGTAATAAAAAAAAAAGGAAAGTCAACATCGACGAATTGTAAAAAATACTTGAGAAGTCTTGTCAATGCAGGCTTTTTTATTGAATACGGAAATAAAGACCACAATAGTCTTGTGATATTTCGAAGAAATTAGTTTTGCATTGCTTTTATCCATGGAAGACCATGGAAGTTAAAGCTGATTGATCTATAACCAATTCTTTGCCTTACACCTGACGAGAAATACGAAAAAGCAATGCATTGCAAGATCACTTCCCATAGACAGTTATCAGGCAGAGAAACAGACGCGTTTTTTATTGAGCAATTAGTTGTTTAGCTTTAAAGCAAACTAGACAGAGGTAAGAGTAACTTTTTCGATTGGTATTCTTGAGAATTGCAAGTGCTTGGATAGCAATTGTTTACCATTTTTCTCCATGATGTTGTCGTGCATAGACAAAGAGTAATAAATCAGGATTAATTCGGCGAAACAGTTATTGGCTGCGATTTTTACTTACATATCTTCGAAATGTCCACTAAACGGTTTTTGTTCTTGGTCGCTTTGCACGCCGCATAAACCAAGTTTATTAGTAGATCGTTGCTATCAACGCTGAAAGACCATAATGCCATATCCTCTAAGCTACGGCTGTTGCGTATTTACAGGTATATATTTATAATGACTTGTTATTGTTATTTTCCATTAATGTTAATAACTGGTATTTAATAATAATCTATTTCTTTACCTTTTTCTTCTTCTTCTTCTTCTTCTTCTTGTTTTTTGTATTCATTTTGCATTTATAATTAAGTCTATCATATTGTTTCGTATCTTTATATTCCTTTCCATTTATCGTGCCCTTGCTCACCCACCGTTCTCTTCTTCAAATCTTAATTGACATTATTCTTCTTTATGCTCTTCTTCATTAGATATTTGTGTTTGTAATTTCCTTTGCTTTCGTTTACTTTTTGTCGTTGTCGTTGTTGTTTTTGTTTTGTTCTCTATTTAGATTCACATTCTTTACTTTAAAAACTGTCAACCTTTCTTTCAGGCAATTTATCATTCGCTTTGGCCTTTGTATGCGACTTCAAGTCCATATTAGTTACTTATCGGATGGGTGGACGGTTGGATGTTGGGTGTTGTTTGTTACTTATCGGAAATGAAACCATCAGCATTTTTATTTTCTCATTTTTTTTCTTTCACTTTTCTTTTTTCTCCTTTTTTTTTTTTTGTGCTCTCTACCACTTTCTATACGTATTCCATTTCTAATCTAATAGCTTTCTTTGCTAGCCTGTCTGCCTGCTTGCCTGCCTGCCTGTCTGTTGGGTGGCTTGGTATTGTCCTTTGAAACCATTTTAAATGTGGGGTCATTGTTTTTTGTTTTCTTCGTTCATTTTTTTTTCTTTCTTTTCTTTTTTTTTGTTTGATTTTGGATTAACATTGTCTTCTCTGAAGCTAATCGAAATTACTAAGCGCTACCTTTTTTCCATTATAGATAAACATTTTTGTCAAAAAAAAAAAAAAAAAACAAATATTATCAGGTTTAATGGTATTTTAAAAAGTCCTTATAACTAGGATAGCTTAACAATCGGATGACAGATATTTCATTGATTTGTGTTTGTTAGTGAAATTCTTTTACATAAATTTGTTTAATTTCACCTCAGTATTTTCATTGTAATATTATTAATATAGGATTTTTTTTTTTTGTTTGTTATCAACAAAGCAACATTTGTATTTACTAAAATCAACTCTTTTACTGACTTAGAAAGAATATATCGAAGTATTCAATTCTTCTAATTTCTTTTCAAAATAATCCACAAACAAGGCAAAGATCGATAGTAGTTGAAAAAAACACATAAATGGGTAACTCTTTCGGCGTGGGAGAGTTACGTTACGCACATACCGGTTCGGAGCTGTTCGCAAGACATCAAACACTCGATGAATGAACACAGAAGGTAATTAGTGTTAAGAAGACATTGTTGTATGCTCCGAAATACGAATCCTTATTAATACATGATAGATGTAAAGCGGAGGTTCAAGCATGAACAAAACTTAGAGAAGACTTCATTCTCTAACTCCCCCAAAAAAAAAGAGTTTTTATGATGAGGGTATCTTTTCGTTATGTAGAACATCACAATTCGTGTTCGCTAAAGAATTTATATAATTTGGATGCAATAACGCTAAACAGTTGCCACAATGGGACACAGATACAGGATTTTCCGCTTGTCCCTTTCTAAAGGGAATTGGGAATTGGGAAAAGTGGAAGAAAGTTCATCTACAGTCAATGCTCCTATTTGTAAATGGCCAAGCATTTATGGTCTCGTCACTTGCATTAACATGGACTATGCGATTTTTTAAATGAAACCACTGCATAAATATCTCATTCTTAACGTTGTTGTACGGATGCCTGTGCAATCTTCATTGCGATATTTCATTTTCTAAATCATTAATAAGTGTAACTGGGTCTCTAGAACTATATAGGGCGTGTTCTTAGGTTTCAATTATAACATTAAGTTGAGCTCAAACTTGCTGGCAATATTTATTAGAGATATAAAAATTATATGCCTTAACGCCCGATTTGTCTGTTATTAAGGGAAAAAAACATTTTCATAGCTTTCGTGAATCTTGAAGCATCATTCGAAAAGAAATCTCTATTCAGAGGTTAAAGGATATGTAAATAACAAAGCACACTCGCGCTAGCAGTTTGGCCTTTCTTTCGATAGCCTGACTGCTGTTGTATTGGAGGTGGATTGCAATTATCCTAGAAGTGTACAGAAATCTTTATTTTGAAAAGTCAATAATAATTTTATTGAAGAATTATCTTTTTCTTTATTGAAATAATAAAGCTTGGACTAAGCCTTGGGCATCCTTTTCCTTCTCTGTCTTTCGCCCTTTGATACTATTTTTCCTACTTTAGCGAGCTTGATATAAATCTGTACTTTTTGATGTTGTATGCGCTTCTGTTAAGCATTACAAGAAAATATTGTAAACTATTCCTAAACTATGTGCCTGAGGGTTACTCACACCGGTCTTTTCAAGAATAACTGCTCTATCATGATAGGTCTTCAAGTGATTTAAGCCTACTGTGGATTAGAGATTTTCTCAGAAAAATAATGTTCAGATCAGTATCAATCGAACTTGCTCTCTCTGACCTTAAGTTGATCGCGTTAATTCAATAAAAAAAATTTTTTTATTGAAATTAATTTTTTAATACACGATTTGATTTCTTTATTTATTATTTTATGTATTTCGTTAAAGAATCATTGAAACAAATGATAATCATTAGGAAGCAGCAAAGTATTTGTAATTAGCCACCGAATCAAAAAAAAAAAAAAAAATAAATAAAGAGAAAAAAACTTAATGTTTATTATTTATTAGCAATTATTTGCATTTATTTGTATGCTACGTTTAAGTATATTTAAAAAGACAACAACGGATAAAAAAAAAACAAAAAAACAAAAAAATATGGGGAAAAAAAATTAATAAATAAATAAAAACAATCAAAGGAAAGAAATCAAGATGCCAAGTGAATGTGTTTACCGAATTACGCGCACATTGGCGCAACTAATAAATGCAATGGAAAAGCAAAAGCGAAATTCGCCAGTTGCCGTTGCCGTTTGCTACTCTAATTGCTTCGGCGATAAATCTTGTCAATTAAATTATTATTACAGCAGCGAGCAGAAATGCTTTGCGAAGCTTGCCTTGCATGTATATAATGATAAACTTATGTGCATATATATATATATATATATATATGTTTACGTGTGTGTGTGTGTGTGTATAGATTTTGTGCCATTGGGGATGTGGATGATGAAAATGCCTCACAACAGCGACAACAACGGCAACATTAATATCAAACCAACAGTTGGCTAATAATTTAGATAAAAATGTTAGCAACTACAAAGTGTTGGCATCATTTTTCTGGTCATACGTTATTTAGCGATGCATAGAAGACACACTTACCTACCTATCTTTTATATATGTAGAGAATGCTCAATTTAACGGTCTCTTTATCTCCCTGACTCTTTTGATATACGAAAATGATCGTTTGCGAAATTTCTATAATTATCGAGTATTTTATCACCTTGACGGTTTTAAAACCAAGAATAAGAAGAAGACGAAAAATAAAAAAGAAGAAGCATGGTTTCGTCATTATTTTATGGTTAGTATATATACATATATATATATTCAAAGTATGCTGTTCTTTTTTCCCTTCCTCGTACCATTTTGATAGCACATGCATACATATATTATATATATATATATATATATACATTCTTATACATACGCACACAAATGCAATATAATATGTAATTAAAATGTCTGCACTTTTGTGTTTATCAAGGTGTTATGCTGTGTTGTGTTGTATTGTGTTGTGCCTTCCATTCTTGGCAAGTGGTGTGTTTGTTACTGGTCGGTAATGTGTTTTCATGCATTAGTTTTGGTACATTGACTGCTCAACAATTTCACGTTGATTAACTATGGCGGTTTATAATGTAATTCCAAGAACTTATCATTAATAGACTTGATAGTGAATGCATCAGTGTATGCTAAGCGTTGAATGTGCGTATTATTCTACTTGCGTGTGTATGTTTATGTGTATGTGTATCTACAAGCATTGTATGCAAAATTTTGTTACATCTTAATCTTATGCCGCTACCGTGCATTTACCTTCGTACATATGCTGATGCCACGTATAGGACACGGCATAAGTAGATGAAAATGTGCATCTGCAAAACCTAAAGTGCATATGAATAGTGAACGGTTAAGATATACATTTCTTCGGTTACATTAACCACAAGTGCAACCAGTGCGAAATCCATAAATTTCCACCTTGTCAACTTTTGATATTAATAAATTATCAAAGAGCATAATTAATTAATCCATATAGGACTTTGGCCATGCTGTGTCTCGTCTCTATATACAGTGCGTTATACGAATGCGGGGCAACAATTCTTTTGGCCTCTCTCAGAGTAAATGCACCTTCAGATTGTATAAATGTTTTAATGAGAGGGAGCGGAAAAGCGATAGACTTAATTTCATTTCACGCAATGACTAGTGACAGCATTTGCTGCTGTCAGCTAGTATAGCAACTGTAGAAATTCTCTGTCATTACAAGCTGATGCATTTGTAAATTTCACTTACAGTAGCCGCCGTCGCCGCCGCCGTCGTAGACTCTTTGTTATTATTACTGTTGCTATTGCCGTTGTTATTGCTCTTGCTGTTGTTGTTTTTTTTGTTATTGTTGTTGTTATTATTATTGCAGATTTTCCTTCATAAACCATCACCAACACGTCATTTAAAAATAAATTTTTTTATGGTTTTTTTTTTTTTTTTTTTTTTTTTTTTTTTTTTT
>NW_023998417.1:7424772-7435051 GCF_014805625.2 Glossina fuscipes
ATTGTGTAAATTTTAAGTAAGCAAAATTGAAACAACAGCTTGAAAAGCCAGCATCATCTGCACAGAAATGGACAAAGCATGAAAGACGTACCGAGTAGAGTGCAAGGAATATGCTTTGCATATTAGAAAGAGACATGAAATGTGCACCTCTGGAATTGCATTGATGTCAATTTTTTCCGTATACATAAAATATCCTTTTTTTTTTCAAATATGAAAGTATCTTTGATTATATCGGGAAAAAGGGTACATATATGCACACCGACTTTCATCATTCAAAATTGTCTGCTTACGTAGGGGATATCCTTTCGTAGAAGCTATTATTGCTAGCCTGCAAATCATCGAAATCTTTTTTATGAACATGGAAACCTTTTCTTTGTATCATAAAATTGTGATTTAAATTGCTGCCAGTGTTCATGGGGTTTGAAGGAAACCCCGTTACAAGTATGAATGTATTACATAAATACATTCACGTTTATGAGATTATATCTAAATTAAGAACTTTAGCTGACATAATTCTCTTAAGAATAAATTTTTTCTTTTAATTAGTGGCTGTTAACTAAAGGGGTTTCCTCTTCGTCGCGATGAGAATGACATCCATCGCGAATAGCCTTACTTTTGTAGAAAAGTTAGCTGCAGTGCAATTAGTTTAGTTTATTAACTAATAAAAATTGTTATTTATAGCAAAACAATCATACAATAAATAATCACAATCATTATTATAATTAGGACTGATGGGCCACAGTCTCCTTCGGCAGAATTGTGGAGAGTAAATGCAAAGGTGTAGATAACATAATTAAATTCTACCGTATGGTGCATAGGAACGGATATCGGTCATGAAACATTTGTTTCGATTTTGAATGGTAACAAGTTCCATAAGCTTACAACGTTAACCGTGAATAGTCAGAATTTAATTCACCATCCATTCAGATTTCATGAAGTGATTTGTCTCATGTAAATATCTTGGTGTCCGAGTGCGGATGCGTTTGTGAAGATCATAATCCATAAATCTTTATCGATAATTACGACAATTTGTCATATTGAAGGTTGGATCGCAAGTTGAAGAGAGCTGCAGTTCCCTCAGTTAACATGTTAACTAGCGAGAGCTGGACTTAAAAGCAAGCTTAGTGAAGAAGGCTAACAAACTCGATTGCTTCGTCTTAGCTTTGACACGCGGTAAGGTATAAGAATAGTAGCCAAGCAGCTCATGCAATAATGGTTTTAGATTTTTTTTTTGAATTTAACTTTAAGTTATTAATATCGAACCAAAGAGTGATGTGAATCTTTAGGATGATGTGAATCTTTAGGAATTCACTGAATCAGTTACTCCACAAGTTATTAGCATATAACTAAAGGTTGCAGTCCCGGCGACATGCAGGCCAAACCATTTATGAAATTGCTAAACAAAATAGATCTCAAAATGGGGCCTTACGAAAAGCACAAGCAGTCATTCCTAAACCAGGAGAGAAATTGCTAGCGACCATCAGTGTTCCAAAGAGTACACACATTCTTTTCGCGCTACTGGATTATAACGAAAACATACGTAGTTCGTCTTGTTTAAACACTGACATGCGAGAATAGAGATCACCTGAAACGTATTACATCCGTAGCTCTATATTTTCTCCTTGTTCGCTGCCAGTTCTGGGGCTCAAGCTTTGAGCACTAGCACATTATACTTTTTATATCGCTTTTATATATCCGCTCCACGACAGAGCGCATTCTGAGCTAACGTTCGCGGAGTTCTCTTTTAATTTTTCGTCACTTATTGGTCTTTAAACGAAAGTTATTACTCTTCGCAGCCAGAGAAAAGGTGTCAACTTAATAGCTTACTGTGACCCAACATGAAATTTTGTTGATTTCTTATCTTCAATGTAACCTGTTTCGTCTGTTCTTAACCTTACAATATCATGCGTTTTAGTTTATTTTTAACTTATAAATAACTGTTATCGTTAGCCAAAATTGCTATTACATAATCTATGTGTGGGTAACTTGACGCCGTGATATGTAAATGTGAGCGATGTATGGTTTTACCCTCAACTAAACTAGTCGTGCACTATTTTTTATCGTATATTCGCTTATAGCTACTTAGAAATTGCTTTTTCTAAGTAAAGCGAACTTTTAGGATAACCTAATGACAAAAAGAAACAAATAAGAATATTGTAGTCGGGTAAGATCGACCGTTAGATACCCCACGCCACATTGTCCATACCAAGTCTTATTTTTGTATGAAATTACTATTATGGATAAGTTTTCATCACCGCATAATACAACTTAGAATTTTCTGGTCTATAAACGATCAATTTTCGTGAAAATCCTTATTAGTCCAAAGTTTGGCACATTCAATCTCTTTATGTTAGATTACTGTTCAGTTCGCATTATAAAAGAAGAGGTTTAAAAATTGCCTTAGTCGGTCCAAAGTTTTCATACCAATTTAGAACGCCGGAACACTACTACTTGCCCACTTTTGCCTAGAAATTTTGATAATTCTGAAAAGTCATTGTATAGGGAGTGGTCGAAAAACTGGATCGATCTGAACCATTTTCAATAGGGTCCTATTCCGAAAAGTCGTTAAGTGGATCGATTTGAACCATTTTCGATAGGATCCGCCCTTGGATCAAAACACGCCACTGTACCAAATTTCATGAAAATACCTGAAAAATTGCGATCTCTAGCTTGAACATAAATTTATCTGTCTTAAGCCCTTCTGCATATTACATACGTCCGTACAAACTTAATATACCCTGTACCATAAGTGGTGTAGGGCATAAAAAGCAGCGCCGCAGCACATGTAGGTATTTAGCTTTCACGGATCCGGTAAAATGTTAAAAGTTTTCCCCTAAAAAGAAAAAGAGTAATCGGTTAAAGCATATTTAATACAGATGAGAAAATTTATATTTACTGAACATGTAATATAATTTTAGCTATACCTCAAAATTGAATGTCTTTACCTTTGAGGTCAGTGCTCTGCTTGATTGAACGTTCTTCACATACAATTTATGCATAGAACATGTAGGATATTTAAATAAATATATAACTCTACATGTATACATGTATAGATGTTAGTAGTGTACCAGTTTAACAGTGTTCGTGTTTATGTCAAATTGTTTGGACTCGGCATGTTGTTATGATGTTGGTCTTGTGAAACGTACAACAATACCACATACTATATAGCTGAATGTATATTTGTTTGTAAAACATATACAAATGCAATATAATGACGCATATAGTGTGTAGTGCATATGACCAGCTTGTTACAGGGAGAATTGAGGTTAAGCACAAAATTTTAATGCGATAATTTGACCAGGCATTGTGGTCAAATTGACTAATTGAACAGGTGTGGCAATCAAAGGAGCCACAATTGTAACGCTACAAGCGTGGGTATGTGCATGCAAATCGAATTTTATTATATATATATATATATATATATGTGTTATAAATGGGCATGATATATATGTATATATATACATATATATGTGTGTGTTTGTGTGTGTATAAAGTGAATATTGAAAACCCCTTAAGAAGACAAAGCATTCCTATTGTTGTTGCTGCTGTTGTTGTTGTTGTGGTTTTTGTCATTTTATGGACATGACAATATTTTTGAATAAAGTTGAACATGCACGAAAAGTCTTAAGGCTTTTACAATGTCTTCCATATATAGAGCTATTGTCCGTGCCGATAATGACGGCCGACCGACCGACCGGCCGACCAACCGATGATGATAATGTTAATGGGGATGGTGTGCGTGCTAAGCTTCTAAGATTGAGCGGCGTCAGTTTGCTAATTTGTGAGAAATCGAATTTGAGAACAAAAAGGAGTGAAATTGAAAAGATAGCAGCAGAAGCAGCAGAAGCAGCAGCAGCAGCAGCAATAATAATAACATACGCAGCGATGAGTTTGTGGTTTTTCAAAGTCAAATGAAAGGAAAAAAGAAAGAAATCCTAAATTCATATCTAGGTGCATGGTGTATAGACTTAAAATTGACATACAACTGACATTAAATGTGAACTCAACGTTTAAACGATGACAGCTAGTTTTTGTTTCGTTCGTTCATCTTTCTGTGGCTCATTGTTGTTTAAGTTAGTAATTTTTGTTGTGAACAATGAATTTCTTTTGTGTTCATTCAGTTGCATTCAAGACTGACCTTTTACGGTGCTCATGTTCACATTCTTCCGTCACCAGCCATGACAGATGAGAGAATATTTAAATATGTAGTTATTACATAACGTATACAAAATTTATACAAATTGTCATTTCCGTAATTTTGCGTAAATGTTCAATTCCTTTGTGGTTTCCATTAGCAAACATATGGACTACATATGGTTGCTGTTTATTTGTTATTATAAACCTTACACAGTAGTAAATGAAATATATTTATAAATATATATATATATATATATATGTATATATATATATGCATTTAATCAGAACGGATGGCGGAATCAATTAAGATATGTACGATCGCTTGTGTGTAACTATCATAAATTAATTCTATCGTCTGACATAAGTCTTCTATATCAGCCAAAGCAATACCATAACTGTTTTAGAAGACGCATGACCTAGCCGTCGGTGCCAATCAAATAACTCCGATAATACAATTTTTTATCTTTCTTGTGAGCATAATGAAGCTAAACGAAAAGAATTGAAGGTAGAGTTACTTTTATTAATATCAGTTTTGATTAGAATGTAAATCATATTTTCGGACGGTGCATTTCTTGGATGTTTTTAAACTTTTTACAACGTTGAGATATTTACATATAGATGCATACATAAGAACTTACATCAATTTTTATGCATACATAAATATACAAACACCGAAAACACCGTGGCGTATATGCATAGTGGCAATCGTAGAATAAATTAATTAATCGAGCTCTGTTCATCTCATTATTTATTATCAGATTATATATAAAAACTAATAGGTAAGCATTTTTAAGATTTTCTACAGGTTTTTACATATTTTTTCGATTGAACTTGCTTTACATATATTTGAGAATCAAATCGTTTTATTATGTATACAAGCTTAAAAAGTGCTCGTGCTGCCTTCATTATCAATACTGAGCTCTTTTCAAGTGATGTAGGAACTACCTTCCTGGTCTGCCTTTCTATTCAGGTGTTTGAGAAGGCATTTTTAATAGGGACGCGTTCAAGGCCTTTTACAAATACTTCCCTCTAATGACGTTAAACTTTTTTGTTTTATTTGATGATGATTGATATTTTCTATATTTTATAAGTAATAGAGGAAAATTGACAGCGATGTACTTTTTTTGTATATCAGGTGAATGTATGTACTTGTAGCAAAAATGCAGGTTGACCCCCAATCAAACCTTAAATTCAATTTCATACGGTACAGGGGAACGCAACGTTTACACTAATCCTACGCATTCACTAATTATTTATTTATCCTTTAGTTTTACAAAAACATTTCATGGCGAATCTAAGTACCATGCCCAAACACATTTCAGTAACTATATCGCCTATATTACGATAGTCGCCAGAATAAGTCTTTTAACGGAGATAAGTAAAAATGTATACGAAGAACATCTGTAATATAAAAAAGAGCTTGTTAGGGCAGCGCGTAGGCCACTTTTTATCCGTGTACCTGTTAGGTAAATATAAAACCGGAATTTGCTTTGCTTACCCGTCGATGTGTATGTGTGTGTTTTTTTTATATCTTTGATATCTGGCAATAGAAGGCAATCGTAACATTATCTAACAAATTTAGCAAAGCAAAAATGCTTTTGCTAACAACGAAGATAGCGAGTTTTATGTCCAAAAAAAAAAAGAGCATTTGTCGACAGCGTTACATGACGAGGAAATCCTTTATGCATCACATCTTTACTGAGAATGAAAAGTCGATTTACTTTGAGAATGATAGGCGCAAAAATTCATGAGAAGGTCCAAGTGTATCCAGGCGTTTTTTACGGGATCAGAGCGGATGTTGTCTGCCCTTAGCTGTTAAAGTTTGGCGAAATGGTTAATAGCAGGCGCTGGTAAGTGAGTTCGTTTTTCAAAAAAGCACCAAAGTATTAGGAAAAGCAGCGAAAAGTAATTTTTCACATGACAGCCGTCAATCCATTCGTATGGCAAAGCAAGTTTACTTGGAACATTGCTGGGAAGTAGTAACTCAGCTGGCTTACTTATCAATCTCGGCTTCATCCGATTACTACTTATTTGCATCGATTTTACCCGCAACGTACTGAGCAGCGTTCCATTTCTTACGGAAATGCATGAAAACCTGTCTATGCTTACATAGACAGGTGGGAAAAATACTTATGCAATATTTCGAATAAAATATTTTTTTTGTCATTCCCACGCAATGAACGCGTATTTTCTTTTGCAAAAATTCCAATTTCATATTTACATGCACAGGTATGAGTAAATCCTGATGCATAAATCCAGCCTGTACGGCAGTTGAGTTCTTATTTTTGTGGAATATGATGGAAAATTCGTTATAGTTGAAGAGGAGATTGTTTAAGTAGATGTTCTAAAAATTGAATTGAGTGAATAAGGTTGATTCATGTAATTGCTAGTTGTTAGTGTGTGAACTGGCTAGCGTGTCTAAACGTTTACGTGCGAGTACATAAATACACTACACACGTATCTATACCGATATAATTACAGGCAATTTGTATGTTATTCCAAAATTATTTATGCGTCTATTTTTCATGTTTACATGTATACGTTTGTATCTGTGAATATTTGGATGCACTAAGTATTACTTTGATTTTTCATTTGATTATACAAAAATTACGTTTCATTTTAATATTACAAAGTATTGCTGATGGTTGGTTTAGAGGTTTTTTTTTTTTTTTTTTTTTTGCACATATTTATATGCATAGATGTTTTTGTGCATGTATATGATGTATGCATATATATATACATGTATGTGTTTATGCTATCTGCTCACCTTTTATTGTTACGTTAAACGGCTACATATTATACAAAAGGTTTATTACCAATAATAGTAGTAGAGAGGAAATAATTGTAATTTTAATTGTGGACCTCATTCATGTACTTGTCATGTGTATGTGCGTGTATGTATACTTTTCGAATATCGTAATAACAGATAATTTTTATATATATTTTATTTTTTTATGTATTGCATTTTATATTCACATTACATTTATACATACGGTACGGTACGTTTTTGTTTTGCGGGTCTTTTGTTTCGTAATTGGATTAATATACGCATTCCTTGTTTAGTTATATTTGTGTATATATTGGGGGGGTATGCTGCGTTATCGGTTGGTTGGTTGGTTAGTTGGTTGGTTGGTCGATTTCATTTTGTTACAACTTGGAACTGAAGGCATCTGTACGTTTAAAATTGCACATTGCACCAATAATTGTGCGCAGGGCTGTGTGCGTGTGTTTGCAAAAGCTATTGCATTGCATTTCAGTTATTTTGCGTACACAACTGAGTTTTTGACATGTTGACAGTTGATTATTCTGACAATTTAACTGGTTTCAATGTAAATCAGTTTCAAACAAAATAACCCAAACGTAATACCCCTCAACTATGTAGTTAGGTGCGTGCACAAAGCGAATTACATTTATACATTTATACAATGTATTGTTATTATATTTCGTTCATATATTTCGATTGTGTTGATTTGTTAGTTACATAGAAAACATTTTATTGCATTATTGGTTGCAATTGGTTTCGTGGATGGCATGTACTAAATTACGTTTAAAATTCTAAAATACTCTATTGAAATGAATGATTTTAAAATAAAAATTGCAATTAAAATTTAAATAATATATTAATACAGTGTATGGGTATAAAGTTTTTTAATACTATATTTTTTTACTATATTTAGAAAAAAAAAAAAAACACGATTCCTAAAAAATACCAATTACTTACTTTTTAGTTAGGTATGCTTAAAAGTTCCATTGTCTAAGGTAGAAGTAAGTAGATTAAGTAGAGAAGAATGAAAGTTTGATTATTTCGGCAATGATTGATGCAATTGTAGCGAGTGCCTTTAAAATATTAGTTTGGGGAAAAAGAAATCCATTATTTTTTCGATAGATGGCTGCACTGATAGATTTCTCGTAAAGTATCGATCAAACAATTTCATATTTATGCTCGTTGGAAAGGTGACATTTCGCAGTAAAAAAAATTCTTTTGCTGTTTTTTGTTTGGTGCATTCAGTTGTGAGTTACAGCGAGCCACACCAATGAACCGAAAAAAACATGATGGATCGAATTTCCATCTGCGAAGCCTTGGCCAAACGGAATGAGATAGACCCATTTGTTAAACGGATGGTGACTGGAGATGAGAAATGGATCACATACGATAACCCTGTGCGAAAACGATCGCGGTCAAAGAGCGGTGAAGCACCTCAAACGGCCAGGAAGGTTTTGCTATGCATTTGGTGGGACTGGAAGGCGATTATTTATTATGAGTTGCTTCTATATGGCCAAACGCTAAATTCTGATCTCTACTGTCAACAACTGGACCGTTTGAAGATAGCGATTGACCAGAAACGGCCAGAATTGGCCAACAGGAGGGGTGTCGTGTTCCACCAGGATAACGCTAGGCCACACTCATCTACAGTGACTCGCTAGAAACTTCGGGAGCTTGGTTGGGAAGTTTTAATGCATCCGCCATACAGTCCGGACTTGGCATCAAGCGATTATCATCTTTTTCTTGCATTGCAAAATTTCTTTAATGATTAAAAATTGGAATCTATGGAGGATTGTGAAAATCGACTACTAGAGTTTTTTGCAAATAGAGACCAGGACTTCTATGAGAGAGGCATTTTGAAGTTACCTTTAAAATGGCAACAAATCATACAACAAAACGGTGCATATTTGACCCAAATCGGACAATCCGAAGCATGTTAAATAAAGTCCTTAAGTTCACATAAAAATAATGGATTTATTTTTCCCCACCTAATATTATTATTATTATTATTATTAATTTCGCCAGAGAAATAAATTCCAAGACTAAACTCTTAAAAGCACGAGCATCTAAGGCTATCGGCTTTTATTAAAAACTCTATCGAACTTGAGATTCGAACCCACGACCATTCGAGATTCCTCGCCTTCGACTACTCAGGCGGATTTGCCTTTAAATTAGATTGGATTGCTTTCAATTTATCGTAAGGTAGATTCCTTTCTTGCCTTTAACATGGGTTAACTTTCACTTGGATCCTACTTTTCATTGCCAAGCGTCAAAATCCGTGGCATCAATGTCGTAGTTACTGACTCTGCAAGCCACTTGAGAATTTCTCCTTTACACATGACACGTAAGTCAATAAGGTCGTAGTATGGCATAAAGATGTTGCCACTATTGACGACTTTACATCATTTTTTGATAGTAGCGATCGAAAAATCTGAATTTCTTTTGTTGATTAAACGTTGCTTCTTGGAATAATATTTGTGCAAAAAAAAAACTTGAAGAAACTGAAACTGTCCACTTAACATTGAACTTGTTTAGATGTGGCTTAGATAATTTATTGAAAATTCATCTCACTTTAATACAAGTACATATACAATTACATTGAATTTTTCTTTTTTGTTTCTTTTTCAATTTCTTTGAAACAGTTCATCAAGTTGGAATGCTCCATATCGCTGTTCGTTATGAAATACTTTACTTAATATTAACTCTACAGAGGGAAAGATGCGGAAGATAAGAATATTCGAAATGTCCTTTTTTCTATACATGAGGTAAGTTTAGAAATTTATATACATATATTTACATTTAGATCTCTGCAATTATTTCATATAAAGACAAATATAGATAGATAGATGATCGAAAGAAAACATTTTTTTTTCCTTCAGTGTATATGCACTAAGTGAGCACAAATTTTATTGTCCGTATGTAAACATGAATAAACAAAATCGTTTATAAAAATATTTGAGATTTGCTTGAAATGAAAATTTAAAATGTAATTCTCTATTCTTGCATAGAGAAAGATGCATTAGCTCTTTCGAAGCCGCAAAATGATATTAACTACCTTTTTGAACATTTTACATACAAGCAAACATCTTCTTCTATGCGATGCACGACATGCTAATTTCACACGAAATGCCATCACATAACAATTGCCAACATTGCCTGTACAAAAGGACCGCCAAATTCTGTAGCATTTTATGCATATTTACATACTTGTCTACATGCTATATGCGTGTATGTAACTATACAGATGCGGTACAGGTGAAGCAAAGTGAAGTGTGGGTAAAATGTATACTCAATGGCCTGGCACAAATTCATGTACAACAATTTTAAACGTCCATTCATATGTATTATACATATGAATGGCAAGATATGTATATTATA
>NW_023998417.1:7435061-7466705 GCF_014805625.2 Glossina fuscipes
ATGGTAATCTTTTTATATATGTACTGACGGTGGTATGTGTAAAAGATCGATAGCATAAAACGTATACAAGTGCACCAGTCATGTGAATCATCATCACAGTTAAGGTGGCCTAAGATTATGAAACTATCGTTAGCCAAGTGTTGTAAGCGATGTGCTCATGCATTATGACCATTATGCATGTACTTGGAGTGGCAATAGTTGGGCGTTAGAAACATTGTTGTTGTTCTTGTTTTTGCTTTTTATGCCCACGCCATTGTTTATTGATTTAAGTATACCATGAAGCCATTTTTCCAACCATGTATGCAGTACAATTTGTGCATATATACTTACACATACATACGAAGAATTATGCGTTACCTTAATACTGCATTTGAAGTTTAATGTCATTTATATTTCAGTGTATTGTTTATTTGCCGTTCATAGTATTCCTTTGAATACCTACCATACTAAATGATATTTATGTAAAGTTAGTTGGTTACCTCTTCACAAATCTATATACCTAAGTGTATGGTAGTAGCGATATACGTATACGTTTTTGCTTAGCTTTTATGCTTTACCCATTCATTTTCTAGCCTCTGGCCATTTCATCTTAGCCTTTATTGTAGTTTGTTCGATTTCTCGTTTTAGTCGACATCATTATTTGATAATGACTTTGTTCAGTTTTTGATCCGGATATTTCCCTCCGGCTTCCCCCTTTTTTTTTTTTTCATTCGCTTTGGCAACCAGAGACGAATGCCTACTGCAAACTACTATGTCGTCTAATTTACGGGATTCAGTCTATACGAGTAGGCCTTGACGCCGGTTTCATTCAGCCCGTCCGCCCCACCCCCCTCCCCCTCCCCCCACCCCCGGGCACTCTAACATTGGACAAATTACTTGCTCTTGGTCATTGCGATGATAAAGGATTGAAAATTTTCAATTTATTGTATCCATTGAGTTATGATAATGGTGCCTAAATTATGTTCAATTTCGTTCTATTTAGAAACAAAAATTATTACCATTGCCAAGACATTTTCACCCAAAATCACGGCTATGCAGGCATTAACGACACTTGCTCGGAGTGTTCGCAAACTGATTATGGTTTTACGTATTACAAACTTATTTACTTTACCACTGATATTTTGTTACTAGCAAAGGCAAATTAAAAGGCAAGAAGCACATAAATACGAATATATAACGAAAACTTAATCAGTATCAATGGAAAAATATGGTTGAGTGGTTTTTAATACATCATCATTTACCTAAACACACTTGACTACTTGCAGTAGATTTATAAAAGTTTTTAAAAATGACGTAACATAGTTTAGTATATATGACGTTATACAATTAAACGGTATTCAGTTGATTCATCAAAGATGCCAGTGCTACTCCTTTCCTTCATAAATGAAACTTTGCTTCAAAAATTCCTTCTTTCTGTTTAACCTAATTTGGTTACAACATTAACACGGACAAGTGCGGTGTTAAAATTCTTTTCGCTTGATTCGTACACCTTTCTAATGATCATGTGTAAATTGAAACCGTGGAAAAAAAAATGGTTCAATCTATAGGATTTAATTAAAAATTTCATTTTCTTTTTCATAGAAAGTGCAATTCTATGAAATTCCTCTGGTTCTTCTTTATTACTTTAGCCTGTGGTTTAGGTTAAGCTTGTATAAGTGAATAAAAAAAAATTTTGATTTCCCAAGACTAAATGGAAATGGGAATGGCCTCAGAAGCCAGATGCCAGATGCCGACACTTTACATGAGCGGATTCCCCTTTCTGTTGAGAATGAGGCTCAGCTTAACTCTCAGCCTTGTTACGGTTTGCAATGCAATTCTACACTGCTCGAGCGCTCGATCATTCGCGCCCGTTACGCACGAGGAATGGAGGGTGTCGACGAAAAACGAGGATGTGGAAGATCGTATATTAAAGGAACATTCAGCTTTTGAGCTATTTTAACGTCAGAGTTGAGGGAGCGGCTATAGTAAAGCACTTGAAAAGGGGAGTAAACGTCCACGTGGAGATGATTTATTGCCCAAAGGCGGTGGAGATGAACAAAGTGAAGAAATATTAGTAAATTTTTGTTATCAGATACAAGCAATATTCGTGACCTGACAATAGAAGCAACGGCAACGAAGTTGGTCGCTTTGCGTATTGGACTAGATTGGACTAATTTCAGAACAAATCTTTGTAAGTCGTTTGTTCTAAATATAGCAAATTGTAATTTAAAAAAAGCCTGATATTGGAATCAGTGCACCTTTAAGAAAACTCATTATGGATACAAAGGACATATTTCGAGATGAAATTAATCAAAGGCAAAGTCATTACGAAGTAATAAGACAAAGATGCAAATCTAAAAGGAGCTTATCACTAACTTATGTCGGGCTTGTTTTCCGCTTGGGTTATTCCAAATTCGGGAAGGGGGAAACTTTGTGTGCAGTAAAGCAAAGTAAGCGTTACCCCCGCTTTAATAATATCTCCAAGTTTTGTTACTACTTGTTGCTACTGCATAAGCTAATAGATTGATTACATTTTTCACTTTATTAAAGTGTTAATCAATTTTTTCCGTGTTTGTCATTCTTCAAGAAAAAGCAAAAAAAAAGAAAAAAAAAAAAAACAACAACACAGCAGCAACAATAAGCACAAAAAAATTGTTGAATATATTTAGTAATATTTTGAAGGTAATCTTTCATAATTTAATTGTTGTCAAAACACGCATGCGTGACAAGTTTAAAACATTCCACAGGAGCTGGACATGTTTAATATAATTTTCATTTCATAATTGACTGCTGGCCATGTCTGTGCGATTGTATAGGAATTTTGTGGTTTTGACAAATTATCAACTGTCATTGGATGCCTTTGTCTGGTTCGATATTCACATACCTCCTCATCTTCTTCTCTTTCTACTGCTAATTTTTTTTTGTTTTTTTTTTTAATATGAATATCATTTGATTGAGGGCAACTTTACATTTTCTTTCGTTGTCTTTTTTGATAAGTGAATAAAACATATGACAAGTCTGCTTGCTTGCTGCACACTTGAGGAACACACACACACACACACACACACACATAAACACAGAAGCAAGCATGTATTTGCTGTTGGTTTTTCAAGACGTTTGTTAAGGTTTTTTCAAGCCTTCCGTTGTGGCATATAAGTTGTTGCCGCTGTTATTTGCTTTTTTAATTTTTGCATGCTTAGCCTGAGTTTAATTCACTTGTTATTTTTCGGTTGTACTGTGGTTTTTTTTTTTTTTATTTTTTTTTTTTTTTTTTTGTTGCGTTTTTGGTTTGTTTTTTTTTTTCTGGCTGCCATGTTGAACATGTTATCGCTTTTTTGAGTTTGATAACTTCTTCATTAATTGAGAATTGTTGTTCGATACTTTGGAGCCACTTAAAGACTACGGCCGGCATAGCTGCTGCGTTCGTTGAGAACGCAATAAATGCATACATTGTTCAGATAGATGTGCACACGTACGCATTGTATCGTAGCGCGGTAAAGGTCTTAACGTCCACATACATTCACATCTCATTTACATAATTTATGATAAGCTACGCTGAACAAACAATAATTTTGAAATAATATCGTTAATGAAACGACAGCGCAACAGTTCGTTGTCCTTGAGTTAAAAGTGTTTTTAGTGACTTGTGTTTGCGTTTCGTTGTAGATTAAGATTACGCTAATGTATGTTTGCTTGTATGTATATACGAGTATATATGTCCTCACTTGCGTATGTTAGTTGGTCGATGTTTGTTGTCTGTTCTCTGCTCTCGAAATATAATTTGAATGAACTGAAGAATGTGCTACAAAAATGTCGTCGCGTAATCCACTTAAAAAAAAGGAAAGAAAAAAACAAAAAACAAAAAAAAAAAAAAAAAGAACAGAAGAAGACTTGTAGCCTAATTGTAATTAATGTTGTTGCATTTCAAGAAACATTTTTACTTGTTTTACTTACCACTGAAAAATCGCGGTATTTAAATTTAATCCCTTCGTATGTAACACATATAAGGTACAGTTCAAAAAACCTACATATAAAATGGAAATTTCGATAAAATTTTATTATGTTGACTTATAAACCTGCCCGATCCCTTTCTATATCGATAAGCATGCGCAATAATCCGTTTGTACCTTTATACATCGCTTAATCTGAAAGATCATTTATGGTTTCGTCAGTTTGTACGCCAATCCGTATCCACGTTTTTTCGCCACCATATTGGTCTTCTTGCGCGTCCTCCTCCCGTTTACATTCGTCCCTTTGCACGCCTGTCCGTTCGCCCCTCTGGACGCCTTTTTGTAAATCTTTACGATAACAAATCATTTGCTGTCGAACGAGTCTTTAATTTTCTTCCGATTTCCATTAAAATGTGCGTCCATCCATCTACAAGTCCACGGGATTTCTTTCCAGAGAAAAGTTTAGTATATAAAAAATTGTCAAACACAAAACGCGAAAAATGTAGAATTGATTTTTTATTGAGAACCTGGTTTATGGCAGATAATGATACGAAATTCGATCGGAATATGTATTTAAGTTAACGAAAAGCATTGTGTTGGGTACAAAATGATGCGATGGATATTCCCTTTTTGACATCCTTACTGCTAACCGATATCTTTCCTTTTTTTTTTTCTTTTTTCTTTTCTTTTCTTGGAAATAAAAAGTGTTATCTTTAGACCTTTACCCCTCATTATGATATTATCTGTTCTGCATAAATTAATTCTTTGGCAAGTAAGTGTTTTATTTACGTCGATTTATATGTTTGATGTTCTCATTTATTTGTTGCGTTTCCTTTTTATTCTCCATTTTATTTTGCTTGGATATTAGTTTAGTTTATTGTTAAGCAGAGTGTAAATTAAAAGGTGCAAATGTGGTGATGTTTTAAATTTGGCGCCAGAATTTTGTAACTAACAAAATTACTTACTTAACTCAGTTTATTGAGATTTTTACAGTTAGCTATTGAAGTGTGGATTTCGCTGTCAATGTTGCACAGTTACTGCGATCTCAGCCCAATAAATTTTTCAGACTATGAAAAATGATCATTGAATCGTCCAGTTCAACTGTACTTAAAGTGTCATTGATTATATAATGAAAATTTTTTTAAGCAATATTCTTAATATTATCATTTGCCTAACATAAAAACTAGTCGATGAACTTGGAACTTATTTGTCTACTCGGTACTGTTCTAGTTTTCGATATACAAACTTTCAATGCATAACTACATCTGTCTGCGGTCATATTACGGTTTCACCTACACATACCTGCCGACCTGTGGGGGTATTTGTAAATCATTCAGGATTGCAACTGGACCGATTAGGGCGAAAGGCTTGACGAATATCCCGGCAGTCGAATATTCCCGAGATCGAAAGTTGCAGACAAAAGAAAAAACGCCGTTGTTTTCTTCGAGGTTGCTTTAGTCTCTTCTGTATTAGGGATGTACATATGCGGATAGATCACGACTTCCTTAAAGGTTCCTAATCAATCAAGCAATGCTTGTATCAAATTTTATCTTCCTATTTTCGCTTTTGCAAACGCGAAAATTTAACAAAAAAAAAAAAAGGAGATTTGGAAAAAATACTTATATGTAAAACGTCAGTAGTTTTATTATTAAATGAAGCCCGAACTAAAGGAAAGGGTAGCTTTATTATAAAATTTACCTGCACACCTTTGCGATTAGCCGCGATAGAAGGGTGAATGCCCAATAGCAATTCTATCGCATAATTTGCGATAATTTAATCTAAACTTTTAATCATAGATTAAAATAATCCGCTTCTACTTTTTTTTACTCGTTATTTAATTAAGTTTCTTTATTAAATTAATCTTTATGTTGATATTAGAACGAATCGATTATTTCGCTTTGAAAGGAGGAGTTAATTGGGTGGTATTTTGAACTCTATTGCTTTGAATGGATTATTACTTCATTTTTTTTTTTTTCTTCGTTTTCCTGCAAAAGGCAGACATCAGCATGTCGGTGATAAAACTAAACTAAATCTTGAAAAACTATTAAGTTTTTAGAACTCAACATTTCCTTAAGCGGGAGTATCTGCTTTATTTATTTAGTTTTCTTTTGCGCATAGCCCAACAGAAAGTGTAGTAAGGTTTTGTTTTAATGCTTTTTATTTATATGTATATATTTTTTTATTTTTTGTTTTTGTTTTTTTTTCTTTCTACGACGAAGCATATCGAATTGATATGTACTCGTAAATTTCGACATTAAATGCGAAATAGCCGGTAACCACGCCAACTTTAAGCAATACAGTAGTCATGATATTGTTGTTAAATTCGACATTGACTTGTGGTAAAAAGGATTCTGTTAAATAGGAACAAAAGCGAAAAACAAAAGTCACCGCCACACCAAACTAATACATTAATGCCATGAAAATCGTACATCAAGTTACCAACAAATAAACACACACACACGCACACATACACACACACACATATATATATATATATATACATACATACATACGCATATACACGCGCATATAAGCGCATAGCTTCTATCTATGTTTTTAACTAAACGTAGTACGCATGCGCCCAACTACGCACAGGCACATGTAGTCAATTTACGTTTTTAATGGTGCTCATAAATCATCTAATTCTTGTATGTACAGACACAGATGCAGCCGCAACCAACAACCACAATAACCACACCAAACCAAATATATATATTATTTCAAGAAAAAGCAAAAGGAAAACAAAAAAGAAAAAAAAACACACACACACACACACACACACACACACACACAAAAAAGAATCAAATGAAAACCACAGCGTAGAGTCCAAAAACAGAAGTGCTCCAATTGTGTAGCTCTAACATCTGTATGGACTTAGTATATTTATGTTTAAACATCATATACATTTGTTTTTTTTTTTTTTGTTTGCCTTTTTTTTTTATTATTATTGTTGTTATTCTCTAGTTATTGCAACATTTCATAGACATTGAACAACGTTCAATCAAGCCGCGCATCCATAACTCGACTGATATGTATCCTGTTTGCTTTATACATTTTTGCTAGCATTATTATTACAGCTTTCCATTGGCCGGCTTGGCTAGCATTAGCAATATCAACTGCATCTGGGTAAAGCAAGCGTTGCAAATATTTTTCTTACGTTTCCACGTAAACTTGTATTGCTCTTTACGTTTGTTAGAGAGTTGTGTCATGTTGTCTCAATATTGCCAAGATTGTCTACTATTTTTATGATCGATCAGTCTATTAACTTGAAATAGCAACAACATCACTACCGCCTTATACTAAAAGCTATTTGCGTTCGCATCATATCGTTCCGTCGTATCTTTCTTTTCGATCGCAATGACACATTTATAATTCTTCTGGTAACTTGTACTCTATGTTATAAATTCCTCTACGTTTCTGTGTGCGTATGCTGTCGTATTCCATGCCTTCCTATTCTCCTTAGATGAAAAATTCTTTTATGATTTGTAATGACATTTATTTATTTATAAAAAAAAAAAAAAAAAAAAAAAAAAAAATTTTTGTTTTACTTCTTTTTTCTTCTTTCCCTAACTTCGTCTCCATAGAGGCGTACATTGCACTATAAAAGCGTGCGCATGCGAAATTCTTTTCGATCAACTTATTTGTTCGATTAAATATATGCATCACAAATTGTTATATAATGAATCACTTCTTCTTAGGAAAATTTCTTAATCATCTCTAGAGAATTGAGTAGAAAATAAAGTCCTTTTTGACAAAGATGACAAAAAAAAAAAAAAGAAAAGATTTATACCCGTATATAATGCATAGGTGTACAAATTGAATAATTACATTAAACAAGATGTTATTGCTCGAACGTAGTGTTAAAGAAAAGCTAGATTACGTAAATGGTTGTCTTATGTTTGTAAATTGATTTTTTTTCAACATTTTCACTTATTTTAGATAATTTGTCCCTGACGCCTCTATACATTTAAGGTAGATTTCTACTGTCCTAAGTCTACGTTGCTTGATGTACGTGCAAAGCGTCATTCAATCATACGTCCCAAAGTGGAAACATTATCTTTGTTTATATTGAACTCTTAGCCTCGGGAGATCGATAATATAATATATCATGTAGCCACCATAGTTTGTATGGAATGTCATGCCTGATAGTCAGGGCAACGCTTACATGAAATCTCTGTCTATCACGAAAATCGCTCATGGATCATTCCATGCCATGATATCCAACTGTTATACTCGCAAGTTCAACTATCACTTCTCTTACGCGAATCCAATGATGAATAGAGTAAAGAAAAGATTTCTTCTGATAAATGACTTTGCTTCATCTTGTGTTGATTTAAAGTTGGAGGTCGTTAACAGTTGTATGTGTTCCACATTGGAATTCTAATTGTTCGGTCATTTTTGTAGATAACATATACATAACTATAACTATATTGACAATTGAGTCGTTTTGTACTCCGCTTCTCGGCACTTACAGATCATCTATACTATCATCGATCGAAACTGATCGCTTTCTATTTGTTAGATCAGCAGGTAGCACTAATTGAACTGTGTAGCTTAAGGAACTTTACTAACTTCTGTCAGTGCGAAAAATTGGATACAATTGCAATTACGTGTGGGTTTGCGTAGTACTGCTGCACACTTCCGGTTTCAATGATATTGCGGGAGAGAAGATAATGTCCAAGCCGAACATTGAGCATTAATATGAATAATTCTGAGGCCAGTCTTCTGTGTCGTGAATAGGCGGACTATTCAGTATTGGTATAGCTCGGGTACGTTTTTCGAATTTAAACAGAAGCATACGCATATTCTTCACTTTTTTATACCCACCACTGTAAGATGAGTATATATTCATTTCATTTTTTTCCCAAAAGAAAACTTCAGAGACCTTATATATATATATACTTACGCATATATATTTTCGATTACCACGAAATTCTGAGTCGCTTTAGCCATGGCTGTACGTCTGTGTGTCTGCGTGCTGTGTGTTGTTGGCACTCTTTAAAACTGAAGATAATGACCTCAAATTTTGGTAGACAGGTTGCGCGCCTATGCGCAGTGGAGCATAAAGTGAATGCAACTCTGTTTTTTTAACGAAACTTTTCGGATTTTTGCTCGTTACTTGGAAATTATTAAAGTTAGAAGGCTGAAATTTGCAGCATTTGCTTTGCTAAACTCTTTGAAGGAGAAGAAAAAACATTTCTTAGCAGGATTGATTGTACGTTAGATATGGTTAATCAATTACTATGAAATTTGTTAAAGAACATTAAACAAATTCACATTGATAATCTATCTCTCTCTCTCTCTCTCTCTCTCTCTCTACAAAATTATACGACCTCAATAGCCCAACCTTTTAGCGGAGCGATTACAGTTGAAATAGGAACCTGTTCACGTTATGCATTCATGCGCTTTTACTTCTTTGGCTGAATGATCCGTGCAGACTGATATTGGAATGCGTTATCGCTGAGTTTGATATGTTGATCGTTGATGATTCTTTGAATACTTGAATGTGTTTAGACAAAAATTTATCACAATAAAATTTATGAGAGGTCTACCAAGTAAATGGATTAACAAAATTATCAGATAATTAGTGCTGATCACGCTAGTTTTCAAAACGTTTATAACTAGAAGATACGCTGAAAATAAGAAGGATTTAATTTTGATAACCGAGGAGAGACATCGAAAAGACGAGTTCAAGCTTTGTTACCAATAAGTTCCCCCCAAAATTGTCTAAAAATTGTAAACTAAATCTACGATATTCGAAATTCGCAATCCAGTGATACGAACCTACGGTAAACTTCTCCTTTTTCTTTTCCTTAATTGTGTCCCACATGCACACAGCTTCATTTTCGCGGATGTTCCTGACTAAGTGGTAGACTTGGGCAAGGATTTGAACAAATAACCTGAGACAATATTAAAAAAGCTGAATGCTATAATAAATCATTTGCATCCTGAGGTCTTTCGTTCATCACTTCGTCAGATTACTGCTTCCGTCAAACTAAGGCCTTTGCATTCATTTCCCATATTAAAAAAGATAAATTAATCCAATCGAAGTGGCCGCAATCAGCTGAAAAAGGTTTTTTTGCCCTGAATGCCCTGAATAGAATGAAAAGAAAAGAAGGAGAAGAAGGAAAGAAAAATTTGCAATAATTTTAAGAGCTTAAACATGTCGCAATCATGGAACATTTGATTGCTTTGAATTATATGTTCTCGATTGTTGCAGTCTCTAGGATAATGCAACCTTTCATTTCAGTCAACTATTATTCATATGTATTTTATTTAATAAGTGAGAAAAATTGTTTTTTGTATGTATATAAAGGAGAAATAGATGGAAAAATTGTAAATAATACCAGATGCTCAAATGTCTCATCTAATATAGCCGGAAAAGACTAAACAACTTTATTAAAGTGCTCCATTAGACTTAAGCTGTCAACACTATCATATAAACATTTTTACATTACCTTTGCTGAAATAAAAACAACTGCTGCCATTGCAACAACGGTTGCCTCTTATAAAACCGGCTAACAACAGCACTGACTGAATATTATTATTATTATGATCCACAAACGACCTCCTAGTGAAGAAAACTTTGTATATATATATATATGTATATATATATACACGTTACTATTCGTACAAATATATGAAGACATAAAACACCAAGAGCAACATGATGAAATGAAAAATTATATTAAACAAAATAAAAATATATTTTATATGAACAACTTTTACAAGTATATATATAGATATATATATATAGTAGTACATATGTGCATCCGCATTCAGTGCTAGCTAAACAGTACAGTAAAGTAAAAGTATGCAAAAGTGTGCAAATGACATAAGCATCATATAGAAAAATTTTCTCATATTCTTTATAAAAAAGGAGATGATTGTCTAGAGAGTAGAAGTTCGTGTATAAATATATAAGCATACAATATATGCGCATATATATATATATATATATATGTATATGTAAATGCAACTGAACACTTATATATGTGTTTCATATACATACATATATTTGTCTTTATATATGTGTAATAGTTTTTGGTTCTTGAAGATTATATAGTTTTAGTCGTACGTATATTATGCAAGAGGTAGAGTTCTCCATTTCACTGCAGCTTCTGCTTGTGACATTATTATGAGTTTCATGAGTGTCATTTATGCAGGCAGAAAAGTAGTCAAAAAAACACTCGTATATATATATATATATATGTATGTATGAAGCTGGTTAAAGCGAAGAAGAAAATAGTGATTACGTTAACGTTACAGCTTAAAAGAGACATTCATTTGACTTTTTCATAAAAGACTTTTCGGTATTTAGAAAATGAAGTAAAACTTGAGCCCAGAGTAAAAATACTTACTTTAGTTAATATTTTATATTTTCTATAAGATCAGATCGTTCACTATATATGCACAAAAAAATTGTTCCTTTTTATAACAGAATTCATTTTTCTTCGTTTGAATTGTACTATCAATGCACGTCTCATCCTTTTTAGTGGATGTTTAATTTAATTTTGTTTCTTGGACGTGTTATGATATTCGCCGTCGGCATCATGTGGTAACAGTCATCGAAACGATATCCAAGTTGCCCTCATTTCGCACAAAGTGTTAGTATTCCGTTGTCATGCCTGTATTCGTGGCTTGTTTACTGTAGTCATTCCAGATTTCTACGTGTGACCATAGTGCCAAAGTGCCACTTTCCTCAATAGCCATAAATTTGTAAAATCAAGTGCGCTACCGAGTCCTTCGGAAATTGATCAACCTAAAGCAAGCAATAATCCCACTAAGGTCGATATATTCTTCAATGAAGTTGGTATTGGATACCTGCGATGAACTGCAACAAACATTTATTCACTATGTGGCTGTTTTGTGATCCAAATTTTCAGTGTCAACAGGACAATAACTCATGGCACTAATGTTTGCAGAGCGATTCCTCGGGTGCGGAATTAATATTCCAAACTTTAGTTTCTTCTGCTTATATTAATGCTATGGCACTGCGTAGTAAGAGAGATTGTCAACAGAAAGTAACTGAACGGAAGGCATAGTGTCTCGTTCACTTTCGCTCACATACATTTACAAACTGTGCTATTCCGTGTTCCACAAAATATGATCAAGAGTGCAAGTCTTAGCATATGAACGGGCTTTCACGAGGCCGAAAATCTGGCCGGAGAGGAAATCTAACTAAGCGAAGACTATGAAATTTATTACGTCAACAGTGTGGTCCACTTCAATGCTTGAAATTTTTGAGAAATTTACTGCTCCGGTGACAAAAATCATTCCTCCCATAACTTACCCTGATCAAGGCGAGTCCTTCTCGTTGACTTAGCACTGTTCCTATGATATTATTCGTCGGTTAGTTATGTTTTGCTTCTTCAAAGCGAGATTATTTTAGTATATACAACAAGAACAGAAAGAAAATTGGTGTTGTGTCTGTCTTCGCAGAGATAAAGTGAAGAGTTTTCAAATTAGTTGTCTTTCTTGACTCATGAAGGATATTCAAGATGGGCTGTCATCGCCATCTACTTATCATATGTAAAGACGAGGCCCATTACGTAGAGGTTAAAACATGAATTATTTTTAAAAGTAAACGTTATTAACAGGTTAACCATATTTGATTTATATTAACCTGTAAAAGTTTGCCTTTAAAAGCTTTTGGTTGAATTCGATCAATGAAAAGATAAGCCAATCGGTGTATGATAGAACTATTACCGACATAAAGTTAAGAAAGCTACGACGTTAATCCATGAAATCTTCTCATGGTTTTTACATACAGATCGTTATCAATAATTATGTCGTTAAATAGTGTTGTTTTTTTTTTTCTTTTTTTTTTTTTTTTTTGAAAATAATCCCTCATCTTAAATTACAAAATGTTACAAAAAGTCAGCTACAATTTCTCCGTACACACAACTAGTGACTTGAGCCAAATTGCAGCTTACCGCATACATACATAAATCCACTTAAAACAATAGCCCTTTCCAGCGAATACAAAGCAAATGAGATAAGGCAAAGAGAGAAAGGATGCGAGGAGAGGAGAAAATATATAGGTGGACACTTACCATATAGAAGCAGTTGTTTTTTTTTTTTTTTTTTTTGTGTTTTTTACGTTTAAATACTTAATGCTCCACTCTCTGCGCAGCGATAAAGTGCAAGAGAATGTAGTCAAGTTTCACCTTTTTTTTTGAAGCAAAATGAAAAATTTACCAAAATGGATTTGTAATTTCATGTCATAAATAATTGGTCGCTAAGTTAAATGCAATTGAGCCAACGAAGTTAAAGAAGAAGAAAAAGAAAATGATGATGCACATGGTGTGTTTTAGTTGCAGCATGGATACTCTTTATATGAAAAAAAAAATAAAAATAAAAATAAAAAAAAAAAAACAAAGTAAAAAGATTCACAAGACAAGCAGCAGTTGAAACAGAAAGAAGAACAGAAAGTTTTTAAAAAGACATAAGGAAGTTGATGCATAAAATTGTTTGGACCAAGAACCACAGTTGCTGCCGTTACTGCTGCTACTTTAACATTGAAAGTTTAGTTGCAAGCTGAAATTACGCTAAATACTGATTAAGGCTACATTTATCATTGACTCTGAGGGTAGGACTTTGATACCTATATTGCATGTGTGTAACCATTGCATTTATTATGAGCGAAACCCACTCCGCTAAAACTAAACCGCTTTTGAGTTGAAGTTTTATGAATGGAAATGTTTTTTGAAAATGACCAATTTGAACGGTGATGGCACGGATACATATCGCATTTAAGAAGTTGTCAAGAATTTATGTATTGTATGTATGTACTGTGCATCTGGTAGCTAATGGTCGATTACAAAGGACATTTTAATTGGCATGTAGGGAATAGCGCATTGTTTTTCAAAAATATTTACTGCAACCAATCACCCAAGCACCGAAGCACCCAACCGCTGACTATGTAATTATTATCAATGTTGATCATAATATTGCGGGGAAGATATAACAAATATAATTAGTTACTGCTGTTAAGGGGGAGTTTCTATTAAAAATCGTGATTTAGTTTTTATATTAAACGAGAGAGATAGATAGATAGATAGATAGATAGATAGATAGATAGAGAGAAACGCAAAATAAAATAAAACTTTCTAAATATTTCGAATGTAATTAATAAGCTTTGCTTAGGGCGGAGTACAAATATAATCGTATAATTTCTAAGAAATTTTGTTGCATATCTCTTCCACACACATGTGACAAGAGTATGAATCAACTTTTTACAAAGTTTCCTTAATAAAAATTTCTTTTCATTTTCTCTTCAATTCACTTTGATGGTCAATGGTCCAATTTAATGTTTCGATTACTGATTTTATTTTTTTGTACATCTCCATTCCCGCAATGTCATGTTATAGGTAACTAATTCATATTGAAAAGAGCAGGTGTGGATTGCGTCCTTTCAATACCAACCTGCTTGCAGCAATTTCTGAAGTTTTTACGAACTTTCAAGTCGATCGGGTGGATATTTACCACAGGCTAGTAAATACACGGACTGACACACGGCCAAATCGCAATGCTTAAGTCGATTTAGGGTTAAATGCTGCTCAGGAATGTATAAACTTACTTCTGGGATTGCGCAAACGATTCCACGAAAGGAAGGTATTCCCATTTTTCGGTGATGGGTATGAAAATGTCTTGCAATACTTATGAAATATATAGGGATTGATGCAATTTTGGCCGTAGATCTCGGGTTCAATTCATAACTGATGAAGAAATGCTCAAATGTGATGCTGCGTTTACTGCTTGGAAATGGACATTGGTCTCCAACGCATCTCTATCCTAAATCTTTGATCGATTGTTTGTTTTTTTGCCCGAAATACGACTGCGGACCTGGTGTTACGATTCGTTATAGAAACACGTGCACAGATTAATGCAGATATAAGATCGAGTGCTTAGTTAGGTAGAAAACAAGCAAATTGTACGGGATATTTTGAAATCCCTTAGCAGTTGCTGTTCTTAAAAAGCTTGTGAAAATCTGTCGCTTGACGAAGGGAGTTAGTTGACTTTTCAAGAGGTTGTTGTTGTAATTCGATTTTCGATTATCTCGTCAAAAATTATACGCGTTGTTAAGGCTTCTTCCGTGGTTTCAATGTTGTTTCTGAGTTGTCTTGATGTTGTTAGCAACTACTGCAACAACTCGCCTTGCTTTCCTTATCTTTTCTGTTTGCCAAATTGTGGTCTTTTTTTTTTGAAGTCATTTGGTCGCGTTTCATTTTCTTTTTTTTTTTTTTTTGGTGAATATTTTCGTCAACAAAATTCTTATGCATTTGTAAAGCTTTCATGAATTCCGCTGGTGAGATCAAGAATTTTAAAAATCGTTGAAATCTCAAGCTCTCAAGTTCAAGTTGCTTAGTCGAAATTTAGTTGGATGAGCTAAAAGATAACGTTGGATTCTCATAAAAGTGATTGAACTTGCGCACACCCTGTATTGACGCTTCATAATAAATTCTTTTTAGATTTTTCCTTTTATGTGAAAAATGTGTAGAGAAAAAGCGATCAAAAATCAGTTTTAAATTACTGAAGAGAACAAAAAAAAAAAAAAAAAAAACAGAACTCCACTCCAATGACCATAATCAAGTTCGCAAGCAAAGTGAAGATAAATCAGGCAACAAATAGTTCTCTTTTATGCCGTTATAGTAATATTTAAATGCAGAAGCCATAAAATTATATCTTGCATTAAAATCTATTTTGCGTGTGTATATGTATGCGTACACAACGTTGCAGCTATTTAATATTCCAAAACGCAAATATTGCTATAACAGCAACAATGAAATTAAGCAACGCATAGCATAAAACGAGATTTTCGAAGATGAATAGAAAAAAAGAAAAAAAAAAAACAGAAAAGAAAAGAAAAAATCCCAAAGCATTTCCACACATACAATCATTAGCAAAAAATCTCAACAGTACAAACAAGGAATAAAAATGAAAAAAAGAAAAAAAAAAAAAACAAAATAGAAGAAGAAAAGAAAAAGAACATTGAACAACCAGGAGAAATGCACTGAATGTTGCATCTTTGCATGCAACATTACAACAACAAATATGCAGATCAGTTAAAGAATACAGAAATAGAGAAGAAAACAATATTCTTTTATGTCATTGAATGCGCAACTAAGAAAGAATCTCTTTGCGGATCAAGAACTTGGGTAGACCGAGCGACGACAACAACCACTACTACTATTTGAGTATATAGTGTGAATATATATCTTTGCAAATGTGTAGAAGTGTAAGATGATGAAGGAAGGGACGAGAGCGAGAAATATCAACACAGAATCAACAAACTGACTTTGCGGATAATGTTGTTGCCGTCGCTATAGATGTATTTTGTTTTGCTGTTTTCTGTTATTGCGATTTGATGATCGCAACTCATTGATAAAATTGAATTCAAGACGTGCACAGTATGATCTGTTTTTCAGTATACTTACATGTCGATGTTGTACCAGTTTAGTTGCAAACAACAAACAACAAACAAACCAAAAATAACAACAACAGAGCAAATATTTCATTCTATATCAATACTTTTTCCCGCTCAAGAGGGAGTTGATTTCAAATCGCTAAGTGAAGATGATGAAGAAGAAGAAGAAAAAGAAGAGCAATTTTAGAAAACTTCAACTTACGCGCTGTAACTAAAAACTAGAAGCATTTACCGCAATTGTAATGTCGAAATGTACAAGATATAAGATCATAGATAAATGTTATACTTTTCCATAGCATTGCTATCTTGCCAATGCACTCTATGTTCTATTCCGTGTGCTATTTATTGTTCGTGTTGCTGCTGCCGCTAATGCTGCTGCTGTTGCTGCTGCTGTTGCTGCTTTGTGCCGTTTACTGTAAAATCACTTTAGTATATTTGGATTGTGAGCGATACGACTTGGAAAAGTTGAAAACACAAATCAACAAAGAATTGTTTTTTTTTTTTTTCTTGTATTTTTTGTATTTTTTGTATTTTTTTTTTTTTTTTTTTTTTTTTCTTTTTTAAATAATTAGTTGCCATACAAAGTCCACTGTGATAAGAATCATAGACATTCCTTAAGAAGAGACATACCATCGATACACACTAAATAGAAAAATAATCACAAAAAAAAAAAAAGAGTCAAAGATGAGAAATTTCTAACCGATAACATTGCATGCGCTTCATTTAACGCTTAATTACTACATTTAGGAGAAAATCACTAACAGTTAGAAAATGCTTTCGATATGAACTTTTCGAACATCAAAGAATTTTACCGCAACGTTTATCGGCATACAATAACATGAAGATCTCTCATCGCATTAGTAGTAGAAAATATTTTTAACTATTTTCGGAACTTTCTAAACTTTCTACCTTTCTTATGTGGTCGATGCCAATAGGTTGTTGAGCGAAGTTCACCATGTACTTGGGAATATTTGTCGCTTTTTCAAATCGCAAAAAAAAAAAAAAAAAAAAAACAAGAAAAGAGAAAGTAAACTTGCTTTGCTTATGGTTATGTAATCTAAACGTTGCGTGGTGTTACTGCTTTTTTTTTTCATTAGAATTTTTTTTTAGTATTTTACTAGACTTTTGGCTTATATTGCCTGCCTCTTATACAAGGCATCACTTTAATTGCTTAATGAATTGATTTTTCTACTATATATGTAAGTGATTGCGTAATTAGGAATCATTGTCTTGAATCACTAGTTCTTCAAAACAATCTCTTCAAACTATCATTTCCTCCCTGTTGTTGTGAATATTCCATAAAGAAATTAGAATAAAAGTAAATTATATCACTATAGTATTAACGGTTATGTAAAGCTGCTAAGACTAATTTTCTCTAGTCTTTTTTGCTTTATAATTCTTGTGATATGTTTTACTAAGACATTGTTCAAGTCTGGCCCTTTCCTTTCTTAGGCTGTTAGGCGAGTTTGCCAAATTTATAAATAAAAAACAAATACAAAACATTATAGTACGCCATGGCCCATTATAACCAAATATTATAATAATAAAATCATTAAAAAGTTGATCCGATCTAAACAACTTTCAACAGCATTCGTCCTGGGATCAAAATAGTTGATGCACCATATTTTACCGAAATATCTCAAAAATTGCGACTTGGAGATTGAATAGATGAATATAACATGGATAGACGGACAGATGGACAAACAAACTTTCTCTTTCTTACTTTTTGAATCGATCATTAGAATAAAAGACCACTTCTACCTCAAGCCGTCTTGGGTGTTGAAAACATCTTCGCCCTTACACCACAATTGACTGAGGGTATAACAGCACTACATACAATGTGTTTGGTCGTTACTTTATTATTATGGAAATGTTGTTTTTTCCCGTCCTCATTGATCTGCTTGCTTCTGGCTGTGTTATGGCCGACAAACTGTAAGGAAAGAAAAGGCTGATAAAATTCCTGTTGAAGTTCTCCTCCGTTGAGATCATTGCTGTCTGTGTAAAAAGCTCGTTTTCGGGAATGAAAATGAGAAAGCAAGTCGATATACAACTGAGTGCATCCGCCAAGTAAAATGGAAACTTATTTCATTTTTTCTGTGTCAAGCTGCGACATTAGCGACGGCTTTCCCTCTACCCATTCAACATGAACGCTTTAGGATAGGATTAACTAAACTTAACCTTGAGAAAATTAATTCAGGAAAGTTGATGTTTACTTCCGAAAATCTAATCTTGAGAAAATTTTGATAATATTTAAAAATAAAATTTTAAATTCAGATTTAAGATTTCTTACAAAAAAAATCATTATGTTTAAAAGCAATTTTAACTTGAACACTCATCTTGCAGTTAATGATTAAGTACCCGGTAATTTATAGAAATGTATAATAACATGAATAAATGCAAGGTCGTAAGCTATATGAAAATTATTCTTTATATGTAAAATGAAAGGAGAGCAACAAAAAGTATTGGATTAAAGGAAATGAATATAAAAAAAAAATAAAAAATAAAAAAAATGAAAAAATTATAAAATTAAAATAACAAACTCTGACTGACTGGGAATGACTGACGAGTTGAGTTTATTATCTGGCAGCATAGGCAAAGGAGAAAATGCGGCGGAGCAATTGCGAGAGAAAAAGAAGGAGCGAATCATAAATTACATTTTGTAGGCGTTGGCAGGTGTCGCCAGCGCTGTCTGAAATCGCGATAAATCTTCATGTGAAATAAATTTCATAGAAATTGCTTCAGTGAATTTTGTGTTTTTCCGGAAACTGTGAAGTGAGTTGTGCAATTCCATGCACATACATACATAAATGCAAACATATTTACATGTACACCTCCTATACGATATAGATATACTATATGCAAGTATGTAAATGATATCAAGTTTAAATTGAGCAAATGTTCATAACATTATCAAAATGTTCCTACACAAAATGTACGACGCAAGCACAATACGTTAAATTTGTTCATATTGCATAGAGCAGTTGTTAAAAAGGAAATGCATGCACATATCTATATATATATATATGTATGTTTATAATATATATATAAAATTAAATGGAGTAATGAATGCACATGTTGGATGCATGCCCTCAACAGCAAGAGTAATGTTATTCATGCAGATGTAAGAAGTATGTAAAGCAATGACGTTTAGTGTTTCGTATGGAGTTAACAAAATACATAATGAATAAAAAAATGTTATGAAATTAAAAGAAATTTAAATATTATTAAAAATTCATAAGACACCTATCTCTCTCTCTCTCTCGCTCTCGCTCTCTTTGACTGTTCCCGTTCCCATCAACTAACTAAGTTAGTTAGTTTTGTGTATTCATTATGTGCTTCCCTCAAAGCTATATATACATCAGACTTGTCACAATCGACCGAGTAAGCATAAGCAAGTGCAATGCTTTTAAGTTAAGAGAGTATCTTTCATTTCAGCACACACACTTTTAACATCCGACGGAAGATGTTGGCCGTAGAAAAAGCTTTTAGTAGATTTTACAAATGTCTGCTGCTTCCTTTTTTTTATTACACATGCATATACATAGATATATGTATGGAGACCCGAATTAACTTAACCAGATAACTAGCCGAGCATATGAAAATTTCTGAAATGAAAATGTCGGCGTAACTGTACAACCGGTGCTTACTCTGTAGGCAACAAAATGAATATGCATATCCGTATACAATTCCTATATAAAAGAAACACAAAAAAAAAAAAAAAAAAGCAAAAGGAACATGAATATACCAACATATGAAATCATCTGCACAAGTCTTACTAAATAATAATGCATGACATCAGTAGAGAATCTAAAAAATATTGAACCGACAACTGAAGAAATCAAAATTTGATATATTTATTTGACTCAGAGGCAAAGTAATATCGTCTCCATCATGAGGGCGAATATATATCTTAGGCTGCACACAGTAATAATTTTCAATGGAAATGGTAGCAACAGGGTCATGAACGCATCTTTGTGTTAAACTATGTCAAACGCATACATCGAAAAAACATTCTTAATATCAAAAGGTAGAGATCAAATAGATTTTTTATAAGTTTTTCCACTTTTTAGATTTACTTCCATATTTCTTTCGTAATGAATATGTTTTTCTACACAATTCATTTAAGCATATTTCTTCTCTTCCCCCGCGCATTTTTGAGCTCCCGGAAATTCTAATATTAAAGTCATATTGCTTTAAGGGATCAAAGACGGCTAACTCAATGCGTCGAAAAGAGCTGAATATTTGAAGATATTAGGTCTATGAATGAATTCTTCAAAATATACTTATTGGCTACCGTCAGGACCTATGGTCTCTTGCCATTTATCGGTTAGCTTGCGCATTTCCTCTCATGATAGAAACTTCATGGTCAAGAGATTAAATCATCATTAACCAATTTTCTCACGCTTTTGCTGGATACGATTTGGTCAAGACAACAATTTTTTTGAACGAAATCTCGTAAACCCCTCTCTAAAGAGTAGATTTCTTAATTTTCACTCCAAGCCAACTTAATCATTTTCGTAGCTTCAACTGAATTTTTTTTATTTTTTTTTTTTGGTGTAATCCAGTTTAAAACAGAACAACGTGTAGTGCCTTAAATGCTCATAGTTAAGAGCCAATTCTTTACGCTTTAGTATATATTGAACGGTAGCTTGTAAATAACTGTCAAAAAGTGAAAACTGTGTATACCAAAAATTTCGGCCGAATTGAATGCAACAGGTCGGTTTTATAACATGACAAATTTCAAGATAGTGAAATTGTTTTATAAACATATACATAACCGTTTTCATATACTCTTGCATATTATACGAGGTAAATATCTAAAAATTCCCTTCAAGGCAAATAGAAAGTGTTAACTATTATACTTTCTGTCAAATAGTGAACAATAGTCATCACAGAATCAGGGGGACATATGTCAAATTAATTACATCCGCCTGTCTATGCATCAATTGATGATTCGAGTTTTATTAATCGCGTGGTATAGAAAGGTACAAAAGGACTAGCAGATGTACTCCATCCGCAACAGTGGCCGAGTAAGTAAGAATCGCAACTATTAAGTGAGTGGCAGCGATAGAGCTTACTTCGGTCGTAGCTACAGCGAGTACTCAATCGGTGAGGGCATAACTCTTAATGATTGGGCACATAGACGCTTGGCTGCGGCCATCATCTTTCTATTTTTTCCATTTCCTCTATTCTATCTGACTGTCATTGTCACTGTTACACGAATGGGAGATATCTTCTGGGTGGTTGGTTATATAACAACTCTTAGCTCTGGGCTCATCCCCATCTAACTACGCTACTCTAAAAATGAAAGCTAATTTACTCTAAAAATTGAAGCAATATTTCATGAGGGCCTTCTGAACAATTTGAGCTATTATGAAATTGACGCATTTAAAATTAACAAAGAAAAGGAAAAAAAAAATAAATAAATAAATAAATAAAATAAAAATAATTTTTGCAAATACACTTCAAATGGATGACATTTGAAATCTACTTCACGTTATATATCTTGCTTTATTTTACCTTAAGTTGAACACAAATTGATGGCAAATGCAAATTTTTGGTGTAAATTCTTTTGTCATAAGTGTGTGTGTGTGTGTGTCTGCGTGTATATATATATATATATATATTTGTTTGTATATATGTGAATGGTTTATTATAAATCACTACGATAATTATATGAAAATTATGTTAGATTAAGAAAATAACTAAAGGAAAGCCCGAAGAACATAAGAAAAGCAAGCGAATTATTCCTGCCGTTCATGTTTGTGAATAATTGAATTTTACATTAGGCGGTTGTAACGTGTTATCAAGATAAGCATGCGTAATATTTCTTAAAGATATCTCACTACTACCTATATGTACATATATATGTATATATATATATATATATATACGCGTAACTTGACTGGCCATTCACTTACATAATTGTTGTATATGCATGTTTTGTGGCGATCGGTGTGAGCTTGAAAACACTCGCAAAAATTCTTTTGCAAAGAGTTGTGTGCGCAATTAATTATCACAGTGTAATAAACTTATCACAATAAGAAATTAGCACACATCACATAAGTAAAAGAAAAATAATCATAAAAAGCGCATTTGTGACTTGTAACAAATTGTCTTTATTTTAAATGCACACGAACATACAGTTTATGCCAGTTGAATCGAAACAAAATTACTTTTCTTTGTTTTTATTTTTTTTTCTTGGGTGGAGGAAAAATAAAAAAATATATTTTAGTAACAAATTTCATAGCTAAGCACAAAAACGGGAAAATTGTATCAGAAAATGGTTGCAGATATTCGTTGTAATTTTTGAAGCCTTGGTAAGCGAATCGCCTTTGCGGGGTTTACACAGAATTTAGCAAAAATAAAAAATTCATTTTGAATTGGCTGAAGAAAGTACAGACAGTAGTAGCCTTTATTTCATTCCATAGGGAGCACTGCATATTTTTTCCGCGATTGAAAAATTCCATGCGTTTCCATAACTCTTCCAAATACTTTCCGTAAATTTTACGCTTCTATTACCGCGTCCCTGCTCATCCGATGTCTGAGAGATATAAAAAGCCAGCGTAAAGCAGAACCAGCCTCCAGAGAACTAGATTTTGTGTATGTCCCTATGAGATTCCAAAGAAGAAGTAAGAAAAATCACTTTCTCCTGGGAAAAGTTGGTAGTGTTCACCGTCACTAGAATGTGAACAAAGATAATATAAAAACCAGTTAGGATTATTTTTTATTCGGTAAAAAAATCTTCAAAAAACTTGTGATTTTTGAAATTGCCTTTGTTGGCTTCCAGCTTTTGTCTAGCGGTCATTGCAGCTGAATTCATTCAAGATTGAAACTGGGCCCACGAAAATATTTCAAAGCCTATAAACCAATTTCGCCCTTCTGGCTCAAAATTGTATGATTTGAATGGTGAATGATGAGAATAATAAAATAGACAGTGGCCAAGATATATCAGCAAAGGCAGTAGAGATTGATTGGCAACGACCTGGACCAAAGGTCTTGCAACAAATAAGAGATTGATCGGGAAGAACGTAAACTGAGAAAATTATAAAAGATCTCATCTAATTATCATGTTTTAGTTTTCACGGTAGGGTTAAATAATCGCACTCCTCGGTCTCGTAAGGATGAACCCCATTTTATGTATTGTTGACTTTATTTAGTCTGAGGAGGGCTTTTAAGCGTCACCTATTAATCTAATTCTGCAAACATTTGTAATTCAACTAAGAATTCTCTGAAGGAAAAGCTTTGCATTACTAAAACGAATCGCCTGGAAAACCAGGGTATAACAGAGTACGGCCTTGAGGTTTTTCTGTTATGTATTAATATTGAATTCTATTTTGTACACCATATTAGATTTTGGCATATTCTGGTTATAGATTGTTGGCTATTAGAGTCCTTAATATCTGAATGAATGGAAGACTTTCACATAATTGTGTACATCTGTTATTCAAGCACTTCTCCCTTCCTTTACTTTAGTCAAAATTCAATCGCTTCTTGATCGCTAGTATCGTAGGAAGGAAAACTTTGTTCGATTACTGTACGACGTCTTAAATAATGGCAAAAAAAAGATGCGATTGCTAAAAAGTTTACTGTACCTATATAAATTATGCAATAATTAATTCCTGATAGTGAAACGTAACAAAGAAAGAAAACGCGTACGCACATGTTGAAAATGCAACTAAATTGTATTACGAATTAAATTTAATGCGTTCATCAGAGTTTGAATACTTCATCTTAAGATTGTGCGGATTCTTTTTTTTTTCTTCTTCTTCTTCTTTTTGTTTTTTCTTGTGTATTTTTTCTCATCTGTCTAAGACCTGTATTTAGGGCTACAAAAATGTATTTAATTGTCAGTTGCCATTTAAAGTCCGACCACTATATAACTCATACTCATACTTATACAGACAAATAAATATAACGTAAATGTACATCTGTATCTGCGAAATGACTGCTGTTTGGCTAGTAGCCGAATGAATGAATTGCTTAAAGAGAATGGTGGCCCGTGGTCTGCGTAAGTTAATTTCCATGTTCTGTTTATTTTTTTTTTTTTTTTTACTTTACTACAGTTTGTCCAGAACAATCGAACGAACGAACACTTCTCAAAAGCAAAATGCTTTACATCTTCTTGAAGCCAGTTATTATGATATTATATTGCTGCCAGCCTTACTATAAATAAGCTTTTGTCAGAGCTTAACTAAGTTTATGCTATTGTGCATTTACTTGGTTTTCTTAGTTCTCGGTTCTTAAGCAATTTAACCGGAAGCCTAATTACAATTACCTTTAGGCTCTACCCACTTTTTTCCCTCTCGCTCTGTTATCGTTTTATGCTTTTTTTTCTTTTTTTGCTTTTTTTTTTTTGTTTTGTCTGACAGGAAAAGTTTTAATTCCATTTCATAAGAACAAGAGATGCCATTTTATTTCATTTAAAATTATAAACACACATCTACCGATACATACATATATATATATATATATATATATATATACATATAAATACATATAAGTAGATATGTATGTATGTATGTATGTATACATGTAGGTGCACGTGTAGCTTTATGCACATGTACATTGAAATGTACATATATAAATAAAAACCCGTAGAACAACGTTGCTTTGCCGATTTACTACTTCTCTAAAGTACATTCTTGTGCAGGCATTTATTTGTCTCAGTAGGTAAATATATTTTTGTATTAAGCTACCGTTTTGTAAACTGTTTATATCGGACATGTTTATAAATTCATTTCATAAGTCACAAGAATCGAAACAGTAATGATGCATTTGCTGATCATAACAAAATTCCTTTCAAAGCTGTTTTTAATAATAGCTTAGTAGCCTCATTAAAAAAGGTTTATTAATTTTACTATGACTTTTGTACGCGTCCACAAATCGCTCTAAGACAATAGTATATGGTTTTGTAATTAATCTTAACCTATCCTTTTTAACACGTCTTCTAGCCGTATATGTTGATATTCCCATAGATTCCACTCAGATTTGAGCTTAGGAAATATTAACGCAGAAGAGCTATGGAACTGACTAACCATTTAATCATGATGACCTTCAGTAAATTTAAGAATATTATGAAACCCAAAAATATATCTCAGGCAATCCATAAAGTTAAAAATTTTAAATATATTTAATCTATATCTCTAGATGTATTATATAGAGACAGTACGTAGTAAAGAATTTTTATATATCTCTAGAGATAATGTATATACATAGTGCGTAAAAATAGCAAGATATATACAGAGAGTACCAGATTTAATGTCGACTTGATTGTAGACGTTTAGCCATTTGGTTAATCTTTCACTTGTCCGTCTATCGAAATCGCTTACCTCAATATTAGGCAAGAAGCATATATTTTAAATAACTTATTGGCTAGTGAGGTAGAAATACCATGACATAATCTGATCAGTTATTGATTTGAAAAGATGCATCGACAAGCGACATTATTATTATCATCTTAACTCTATATGGTTAACCACATGGTTACTTGCCCTATAATACAGTCCATTTAGACTTGAGAAAATTATAAAACTTACGTATCTCTTATGTCAAAGAGAACTCGATGATTATTCATAATCATTACAAGATTTATTTCCTATACGATCGTTTCTACCTGCCCAGATATTCCTCTTCTTTGCTGATATACTGAAGTGATAAAACCAAGTTGGACATGCTAACGAAGTTAATAAAATTTATTATAAAATTTTTTTGTTTTTTTTTTTTTATCTACTTGACTTTCTATCTATAAAATGGATCTTACATTTAAATAATCAAAATAAATAACTAAAATAGCGATGTAATTTACCGATTTTATCCCTGTTTTCATGTAACTGTGTCTTGCAAATATATTTACTTCGGCCATACCTCAAAGAGGAGAGGATGCTACTAAATTGTCTAAATCAAGGGTAATAATAATACATTGGATTGTTATGCTTCACTTTTAAATTTAAAAAAAAATTTGTAGCATTTTAAGCTATTGACAATGTGAAATTCCAATTCAAATTAGTTGTCAAAGCTTACAAGACATTTGAACTAATGTTGTTTTTCTTTTTGGACCATCCTACAAAATGAAAACTAAGAAAAAAAAATTAAAAAACAAAAAAAACAAAACAACAAAAATCAATTCTGTAACAAACGAAATAAAACGCTCATCGGCAAATACGAAAACAACACACCTTTGATAATCACTTTGACTGGCGCATTCGCAATGGCAGAGCAATTACAATGATGCCTAAGTTAACTAAGGCAAAAAAAAAAAAAAATAAGAAAAGAAAAAAAACCAGGCCATAAACGAATTGAGCGCATTACTGCCTTCTCAATCGTATGTACACTAGGAGGAGGGGGAGTATGTAACTAAACTTTGAACCATTCTCTAATCTCATTAAGAACGCCTGTTCAAATTTTGCAAACTTGAAACAAATTTTAATGGACTCCTAGTCTTGGCATTGCGCTTGAAGAATGAAGACTAATATATTTAATGTCTGTGTATATGTATATGTGTGTGTAAAGGAGAGGAATTAAATGCTCATATGATATCACTTGGGTGTAGTACGATGCAGCAACAATGAAAGACAATATATAATGCATTTACCCAGAAGGTTCTCTCTTAATCTTCATCTTTTAACAAACTAGTTGTTCGTTATGTTGGTGATCGGCTTGGTTACTTCATATGGTAATATGAACTGTACGACGTTTGTGTTTGTGTTTAAGTTTGACTGTTTTACGTAGTAGTTTGTTTGTTGCTTATCATGTAATTCGACACATTGGTAAAATAGTTTAACTCTACAACCCAGTGCCAGGTCGTAAACTTCTGGCATTATTCTACAACAACAACTGCAAGTCCGCCTGATCGCTATAGTAGACATGTATGCAAAAGTACATAATTATCATGATGCTGATGATCATTATCATTTTATATGCATGTATAACGCTTGCAAATTTTTTTTATTTTTTTTTTTTTATTTTATTTATTTATTTATTTTTTTTCTTTTATAGCCTCTAAAGTGGTTAATGGTTAAAGGATCAACACAAATTGCTTAAACCGTAATGATTTCGTGTATTGCTGTTTTTTTTTGTTGTTTTTTTTCGTTTTTTTTTTTTCGTTTTTTTTTTGTTCTTTGTTTTCTGCTTCTGCTGTCTGTTCCTTTTTGAATATCACCACAAACAAATATGTGTGTTTCGAGAGTTTTGAACAACAGCACACAATGTGTGTGCAATACCGTCACTTAGTGTTGTGCTTCTACAGTTTGTATATTCTTTCTTGTTGTTGTTGTTGATATTGTTGTTGTTGTTGTTACTGTTGTTGTTACTGTTGTTGTTGTTACTGTTGTTGTTGTTGTGCAATTTGCACGCCTTGACCATGAGGCCAAATGAAATTAACGAAAATTGTGCATAAAATCCTAAAGCTAATTGTTAGTTTGCACTTGTGTCCATGTAGATCATGACCAAATTGGGTGTATACTTACAATCTCTATATAAACGCATACCAATACCTCGCATAAATACAAACGTACACGCTTAGTCATATTGTTGGAATTATATAATAAGCTGGTAGCGATCATTAAATGGGTTCCATTTCTGATATATGATAATTAATGTCGGAAAGAAGCCCCAGAGTGGATTTTTTTTTCCAAAAAGCTATTTATTGAAATAATGGTAGTAAAGAATTTTTGCAATAACGAAAAGAATTTTTAAAATTATTATCTTTTTAAGATTTTAATATAACTTTCTAAAATCTCTTTAACATTTTTGATCGCAAGCGAATTGAATTCATTTTCTTAGTTTTAAAATTGAATAAAAGATATTCGAGATTAATTTCGGACAGGTGTGAATAGGCAAAAGTCCATGCAGAATTTCGTTCTGGTCTAGAAAACAATTTTCGTTCTTTTCCAGTTTTGAAAATATTTTTCAAACTGAAATATACGAAACGAAAGTTAAAATAACTAATAAGAAGTAAGGAAAAGAACCTTCACGCCTTTAAGACTTTTCGAATATCTTTCCATTTTTCATAAAACCAATTATTCAGAGAATGTTCCCAATATTATGTAACTTGATAGTAAGAGAGATGTCAAGAGAGAAAGATACGGAGGGAAGAGAGCTTAAGCGGTGTATGCCCGATCGGCAAGTGTTGTACATGCGTTCACTTGTTATAACCACACAGCGATCGCATTTAAAATATCATCGACTGATCCGAGTAGTGAATCCTTCAAATCTGTCGAGTCGAGAGTTTTAGTTTCTTAACTATTTGGCTATGCGGTAGCTCACGGATACAAAGATCTGCAAATAAATGGCCAAGAGTGGTTGAATGATGAATAATGAAAGCAATAATAACGCCCCTGAAGAAGAGGGATAATAAAAAATGGGATTGACGCGGAAAGTTTTTTTGCTGTGTCGTGGTGCTTTTTTGCGCACACAAACATTTCTAGAATGGATAGGGCGGAAAAGCAAATGACAAAATTGTGATTTTCAATTCTCTTATTTCTAATTTTCCACACAAAACTAAAATTTATAACTTATAACTCATTTCCCGTAGTTTGGGTTAGTAAAAATAGCCTAAAATAAAAAAGTGCAACTAAAGGAAAATAAGAGATCGAATGAGTTCGGACTTACTAACGTGAGTCCAGCCGGATATAAGTTTCATAATCATTTCTATACTCAAGTTTCTCAACATTCTATACTTAGTGTTGTCGTGATATGCGAGAAAGGCAGCAAGAGGCAAATGCTTCTCCCTAATGCCTTAACTAAAAATACCTAATTGAAAAACTTTCCCATAGATGTTAAACTTGACTGCTGCTGCTCTCTATCCTATAGGTGATATATATATATATACATATATATGATGTAAAATTCGTTTTGTATGACATGTGAACGACTTGTGTTAGATAAATGTACGACTTAAAAGTAAGAGGATAACTGAAAGTTAAATAAAAACATTGCCTATTAAATATACAAAAAATAATTGTTGAATTAACATGAGCAATATTGACAGGCTAACTTGATCTTCTAAAAGATTAATGCATGTATTCAGCTTCATTTTTTTTATTTTTTTTTTTTATCTAAGTACAGGAAAAAACTTTTAATATCTAACAAAACTGCGCTTATAAAACCGTTTTCAGTATCAAATGAAACTCTTTAGGTTATTTAATTATTGTAAAAGCAAAAAAAGAGATAAAAAAAAAAACAAAAAAAAAAAGGAAAAAAATTCAAACAAACATAGGGTTATTAAATATTCTCATGATAATAATTGGAACAGTCAGTCAGTCAGTCAGTCAGTATTGAGACAATGTGAAGTAAGTCTTATGCAGTGAGTGAATTGAAATTTATTAAACGATTCGATAAAATGAAATATTTGCTGGTAATAAAAATTGATATAATACTTTAAATATCACTGCAACAACAACAACAACAACAACAATAATGTCAATTGGCAATTGTTACAACAGGTTGCACGTACACATGAGCTTGATGTGAAGCCGGTTAACGTTTTGTTTGACTGAAATACATACTCTCCATATGTTTAGGTTTCCCCGCAAATGGATTTCATTTGGAGATTTCATTGGCAATGCACCAAAGGAGTAGTTAGAGCCAAGAAGTCGATTGTGGCCCACATCGCGATCATTAAATGTTTCATTTGTCTCAATAAATTTCAATTCAAAAAAAAAAAAACCAACTGCAACGAACAATTACATCCACAACAGCGAAGACCGCTACAATTTGTTGGTTTAAAGAGTTTGTCAAGATATCGAACCATACAAGTGCGCCCTATACAGTAATTAGATCATTCAATATAATGTAATCGTAGTTACTTTGAGATGAAAAATATGATATCGAATATAGTGTCCTGTTTGAGAAGATGTTACCTTTGATTTGATCTAGGGGTTACATGTGCAATGCTGCTGCAATTGTTTGAATTGAAAAGTCAACATCGCTGACCGTTCAGCGTAACATATATTTTTGCAACGGATATATGGCAATTAAATTTAACAATTAGAATTTATCAATCGAACATTTGACTCGACTAGTCGACCAATTGGCCGGTCGATTGATCGATCGACTAACCAGGCAGGCAGCCAGTCAGCCGTCTAGCGAAACAGTCAACCAAAAGTTGCTTTTAGTGCACTTAGTTTGTGCTCTGTGCACTTGCACATACAAATATATATATATTTATTCATTATTGAACTGATCGTTTTTGGCGGCATATCGTGTACACTGCTTTTGATATCATTTCGTCTTGTGATATCCATCGTGCTTGCTTATTGACATTGATGATGATGATGATGATGATGATGACGATAATGATTGCAATGATGATAATGATGATGATGACGAAGACGACAAACGACAAACGACAAACGACGATGACGATCATGCACTGATGATGTTGATGATTATGGTTATGGTTTTTCTTTCCTTTCCTTTCATTTTTTTTTTTTTTTTTTCGGATAGATAAAAACTTTGATCGGCATTCTTGAAAGGATCTTATTGTTAAGATGTGATGGTTATTATTGTTGCTATTACTGTTGATGTTGTTGTTGTTATTATTATTATTATTATTATTGTTATTATTGTTGGTAATGTTTATTTTTGCTCAGTTTACATTGTTTAACTAAATCGTGAACGTAAACACTTGAGAATTTTTATTCAAGTTGTTTTATGTTGTTCCTGATCTTTATAAATATTGTCATTGTACGGCTGTTGTATTGCATTGCGGTTCTGGTAAAGATCACAAGATATATATTTATGATCTCTTCGCAAAAAGTAATACAATTTTCCTTTATATAATACAAACATATATATTAGACTGATTTGCTTTTTTTTAGAGAGAAAACGATGGGAACAGAGATGAATTATTTTCTTATTTGTTCGCAGATTATACGAAAGTCTTGTGATGAATAAAAACAATTAGATGACCTTAGGTTTAACATAAGTATATGTGAAATGCAATCAAATTGAGTTGACCGCTAACCAACTGATCCAAAAAAAAAAAAAAATAAAACGTAAAAAGCTGTCGCCACATAGTGGACTTTCATTGTTTTTTCAAATTAAAAGACTTTTATTGCTTTCTTGTCCTAGATAAATCATTGTTTTATGTGATTTTTGATTGAAAAGACAAATCCAAAAAAAAAAAAAAGAAAGCAAAAGAAAAGGCGAAAGAGAAAGGGAGGATATTTGCTGAACATAACTCTTTGAGAACCAGTTACATGCTGTTGCCACTTTTCCAACTGTTTCTGCAATAACTCGTATATATTGATCATGTCAGTCAGTTATTTAGACTTTCGGGAA
>NW_023998417.1:7466715-7516288 GCF_014805625.2 Glossina fuscipes
GTTATTTAGACTTTCGGGAAATGTAGAGTCAATTAAACCATCTCCGCCTGCACCTTCGCAGAAATTGAAAAAAATAGACGAACAGTTTAAACTCAGTCCATTTAGTTTTCCTCTTGCGAAATTCGTGTCTTTCGACATAGAATTTTGTATACAGTTCAACTTTAAATTTAAATTTACATTTATCAAAATTTGCAAGTAGACCATATTCTCGGCTCCAGGGGACCAAACTATAGATCCAACATTAACAAAAAGCATACGTACAAAGTTACCAAAAGGTACCAAAAAAGCGAGCATTCATTGCGGCTCAAGCTTACTATGTTCCAATTACCGTCCAATACCACCTTGTGCTACTTTGTCCAATGCCGTTCGACTATTATAGAGCTTTTCGCGTGTCCGACATGACAACAAAATCGTTTATGCTTAAACTAATACAAAGTTGTGCAGACAATCTCGTCGTTCAGGTAGAAAAAGAATCCTTAAGTGTTTTAGCAACATTTTATATCTATTAGAAGTTCAGGCGATATTCATGTAAACTGAATTTATTTGATGAATTATTATTAATAATAATTTTGGATTATCTACTTTTTATATATATTATATTATAAGAAATGCGAATAAGTTCTTGTTATTTCTTTATTGTGCGCGTGTTCTTTGCTTTTGAGATGAAAAGAAGCCAAGAAAGGCACTTCAGTCCGCTAAAAACCATGGAATGGCGATAAATTTTATAATTTAATTATTCTTTGCACTGTCCCAACTGTTAAAATTAAGTTTTAAATGGACTGGCTTTCTGGGGACTCTGCAATTTCTGTGAACTTTTCTTTATACCAATCTTCGTCAGCATTGTTTTTTTGCATTGTAATTTTTAAAGATTTCATTTAAACCATAATTTTGCTTAAGCAAAACTGTTGATAGATCCCGTAACAGTTATCACGAACTATACTATTGTAAACGGCTTGGTTTGACTTAATCTAAGAACAATAAAGAGAGAAACAAGACTTAATGCTCACAATAAACACTTTAATAATTACAACAACAATAACAACTAAAACGACAGCCTTGCGCTGGTAAAAGCAATTTTCGAAATTACATCGTGATGTTAAATTGAAGAAAAAATTTCATTTATTTACTGGCAGAGAGTGCACACTTACATATAGGGATAGACAAAAAAGTGCATAAAGTTCACAACAAGTTTGTTGCTATTGCTGTTCCTGCATTGCATCGCAAAAACAAAAAAATATATATATATATAAAGAATAAAAAAAAAAAAAAAAAGAAAAAAAGACAACAACAGGGACGATCTGATGTTTCGTTGAAATTGTTACTGTTGCTGTTGTTATTGTTTTAGGCAATGCAACATCAACCAAGTACAAATCGCAAACAAGCGCCTCCAGTGACTTAAAACAAGAGCAACAAGCAAATCAAGTAAAGAAAAAAAATATATATCCGACAACAAGAACAACAACAACGTATAACAATAACAACAACTATCGGTTTAAGTATCTCTCTAAAATTCTTTAAGATGTTTTTGGATTTTTTTTTGCTTTTTTTTGCTTTTTTTTTTACTTAAGATTTTCTTTCCGTTGCTTATTTGCGCGTGCTCGCCTTCACTACAGATTTTGAATTGCGAGCCAAAGCCAAGACTAAAGCAACCACAATCAAAACTCCAATACACCCTTTTAAAATGGTTGCTGCCCAATATCGTGTGCAAGAAAATTAGTTTCACAGTGCAGTTTACTTAAATTTTGTACAACAAATAAAGTAAAATGACTTTTAAAAGGTAAGGGAATCAAGCGAAACTAATCAAGTGCTAAGCTATCGCCTTCAGTTAGCTCTCAAAAAAAAAGACCTTTCTTGCTTCGGTATGCATTACGGCGAAAGGAAGAAAAAAAAAAAAAAGAGGAAAAAAAGCACGCTTCCCATTGCTGTTATAGAGAGAATGCATTCAAAGATAAGACTAAAGCAATGATTTTAATAGCAATGAGACGATTAAGTTAAAAAAAAACATCAAATAGGTTTATAAAAAAAAATTATAATTTCTTTTCGTATAAATTTGAAGGAAATAAAGTTCTTAACTGAACTTTCATTAACTTGAAATACTTCACTACTCTTCATTACATCGCTTATTACAAGCATTAATACTGAATGAAAATTAACCCTAACAGCAATAGCTTAATTGAAAAAGGAAAGACTTTTTGTCTTGACTTTTTTATTACTTGCTTCGCTTGTAAATGTAAATTTATTTACAACATATACTGAAAATAAATAAATAAATGATTTTCTTATTTGAAACATAGGCTTCTAAGTTTTTATTATTAAATGTGACTGTGTGTAACTTTTGATTATAGCTAACTTCTTACCATTAGCGACACGATGCCTCAATTATTGTTTTTTTATGATCATAAATCTGCGACATTACATATCCGTAAAGCAAATAATCCAGTGACCTTAGGTTACATAAACTTGAAGGCCTTCCAACGAAATGTATCCACAAAGTAGGTTTGTTGCAAATTTTGTTCAATCAGTAATTTTTTTGTTTCGGTAGCAGCATCTCAGGCCACCTATGACTGTTGTTCCCATCAAAACTTCCACAACTCCTTATTAGATACTAATCCATTTAGCACTAAGCTAGAAGCTTTAACAGGAGTACCTGAAATACAGTCAAGTTACAAACTTAATGATGCTAAGCCAGTAATTATATATTATTATGCAATTACGATATGGCTAAGGAATCAGATTATAAGCTTGTAACAGGCCCAAGTAATAAAGCCCAACCACAAGTTCGCTCCGAAGACTTAACAAGCGCCAAGAACTTGTTGTACCTATGTATATATATATATATATTTAAGAAGAAACATGAAAGCCAATTGATCAGTTTATCCTAGTTTTAGCAAGAAAGACCAAATCAAGTATTAATTCGAGAGATTTATAGTTAATGACTCAGTTGAGCTCATAATTTTCATTTTAATAATTAAGAAAATAAAATATATATAAATATGTTTAATTAACGGCTGGTATGTAAATTTTTAAAATTTAATTTTGTTAAAAAAAAAATACCCTGTATAATATACATACACATTAGACAATCGACATTTTCTTTTTCTTATGTACTTTTTTTTTTTTCTTTTTTGTCACAAAATTTATTTAAAACCTTATGAGAAAAAAAGGGAGTAAAAGTAAAACTCGAGAAATTGTGGTTTTTCAAGTTTCCATCAAGAGCAGCTGATGCTGGTGGTCAAGTCTTGTTATTGTAGCTATTTTTGGGAAAAAGATATGAAAACAACCAACAAACAACTAACTGTAATGAAATGTTGTGTATATACTTTATGTGTGCGTTTTGCACAAAATAAACCACAATTTGTTATTGCGTCTTATTTTTCTTCAAATGTACCATATGACAACAATTGCAAACAACCATAGCGGCTGGAAGCATATTGTATGATAACTTTACTGAAAAGCGGAAACCGGATGTATGAAAAGCTCTCTAATTATTGCTATTGTCTCCCTTTTGTCTTGATTTTGCTTGTTTTGAGCACTGGCGGTTTAAGTTCATTTTTGCGGTTTACATTGTTCTTCTTCTTCTTCTTTCTTCCTTTATCTATATATACAAATATTATATATATATATATATATATATATATATATATATGTATGTATAGATCTACCATATAAACATATACAAGCACATCTATACACATATATGTTTACATTTTATTGTGAAAATGAAATATCACTGCTCGACTTTATTATTTCTTAGAAAATAACTTTTAAGAATTTATTTATAATTGCACAGGTCGTTGGATTTTCTTTAAGTGAATGACTAAGGAATAGAAGCAAATTTTCTTCATTTTTGAATACAATAAAATCGAAGCGACCATCACTAATAGAGAAATGTACGAAACCAGAATGGTTTCCTGTAAAGATATTGAAGGTTGAACGCAAGACGTATCAGTTTAATTCCAGATAATATTTCGTAATGAAGGTAAACAGTTATATAAATAGAAATTTCTTCGTGCATTTCATTATCGCTTTGTTATGAATCGTACGCGAGTTTTGTGAAATTTTCTCAAGCTACTTAATAGCAGTTAGAAATAACGTAGAAGACGACAGCTTCGAGACGCTTTGAGACAACTTACACAAATACTTTTTAGAGTATCTTCGTAGGGTTGCTTCGAATATTAGGTGATCCAACAAATGTAGTTTCTTTTGCTTAGTATGTGGGGTTCTTTGAAATGCAAAAAAAACTAAGAAATGCAAGAATCTAAGAGACCTAACATCATCCTATAGATGCCTTGTAAATCTAGAGACAATATTAAAATTTAATTCATATATTGATTCAATCAAAAACGTAAATTTCTCATTTCTTATAGGCCTAAGAAATGACTTTTCCAAGAACCTCTATCAAATCGTTTGCAATTTGATGATAGCTATGCTTGAGATGGTCTTCACTGAAACATGATATTTTAAGAAAAGTCAAGCATAGAATCTTAATATTGCTTTGAAAAGAAGAAGAAGAAGAATTTTCATTTTGCGTAAAAGTGTTTAGCAGCATTATCTTCTTTTGGCGCTCATCAGACGGCAAATCGGGTATCCGTTTCGCCTACTCTTCGGTTTGGTATAGCCCTGTACCTGCAAGCGCTTGCATAGAAACACAAATCCGTCTTATTTACCTCCATGTTCACACGTACAGGCAATATTCACTGAGCAGGTGGACAAACACACTTTCCATTTAAGCTGTTTTGCCTTTGATCACCTGAGCATAGACAGACTTTGTGCATTTACACCGATAGTAAAGAGGAATTGTTTCCCGATTTCTTTGATATCTCGTATATTTCCCTCACTTGCACTTGTTGTTGATGCTATTTTTTGATTATGTGAAATTTGGATTGGATAATATTCCGGCTTCAGTTATCCTCTTTATTTAGTTTAAGAATTAGTTACAAAGCAAGCGAAACTTGGTTTAGAATCATTTTCTTTTTTTTTGTAATTATTGAATGGGAATTAACAAATGCTTTCACCCTTTTCTTTATTGTTTGTTTTTAGGAAAATTGTTCTTCAACATGGTGCGACCGCCATTTATGTGCCGCCATTATATGCACCCTGATAAATTGTTAATCACAACGGCTACACAATAATATCAAAAATAAATGCATAAAATTTCATAAGCTTAGGCTATACGCGGTATTCACGATGGCATGATATGTTGCTGACGATGGTGATGGCTCTGAGACATGCAACATTTGAAAATTTGAATTGCGGCGGTAGGCTGAGAAAGAAAATAACTTGCAACCATAACGACGACGTCAGCGACAACGACGACGACGACGACGACGACGATGACGACGACGATGACGACAACAGTGGCCAACCATATAAAGAAGTATCTATGTATTTAATTGTACATGCACATACATAGGCCGATTTGTGTACGTGTGTACTTTGCAAGTAAGTAAATTTTAGCGGCATTGCAGCCAAACATGATATCCTATACGTGTTTGTATGTTTTTGGTTATTTTTTTTGTTTTATTTCGTTTTGCTTTTGTTGGTTGGTCGGTTGGTTGCTTGGAGTTGATAGGAGTATGTGTATAATTTTCAGGAACTACAAAAACTAAAAAGTTTTTAAAAATGCCACACAAGGGGAAACAGAAATACCGAAATTCTTGTCGCTCCCCCTCACAGATTGCATAAGGAAAAACAAAACAAAAAAAAAAAAAAAAAACGAGTCGGCTTTTAAAGCGGCGCTAAAGTTTTGTTAGCGTTACAAACCAAACATACACGCACACACACACACACACACATACAAACGCATACAAATTCTCTGCGTCCGTATACCATATAAGTATGTATAAATGATGTCGTGTTTATTTGTTTTGTTCTGTGTGGTATTTTGCGAACATGTCTCGTAATCTTATGCGAACAAACATCAGAATTGATCGTATGTGTATATGTGTGTATATGCGTTTATAAAAGTATATATATAAATGACTGAATGAATGCATGAAAATGTAAAAGCTAACGCTTATCGCATGCAAACCAAGCAAGCAGCCAGCCAGCCAGCCAGCCAGCCAACCAACCAACCAACTAGCCAGTCAACCAAGCAAGCAAGCAAGCAGGCAAGCAAACAAACAAATAAACGAAACGCATTTTGTTTTTCTTTGTTTTTTTTTGTTTTTTTTTTTTGAAACGACTATGACTATAACGGCAAGAACAACATAAACCAAATATGTGTTACTGAGAGAGAAAAAGGAACGACAAGAAGAAAAAATAAAGTAAAACGCAATCCAAGTTATTACAGTCTGAGGCGTCACTGGCTGCCATGTTTAACTACCATGACATGCTTTACCGCTGCTGCGTATTGTTTTTTTGTTACTACTTTCGCTACAGTAGAACGATCAACATTACCTTTAACCTCCATAATCGTCATCACCGCTATTATAAACGCTATAACCATTTTTATAGATCCCACAAACAAGTCGAATATATTAAATTTGTTATGCCGTTTGTAACACTAACACAAGGTGTTTAATACAAAATCATCAGCTTAAACAGATTGGAAAGCAAACATTTGATTAGCCCCCATTGATTTCGCACAACACGCCCGCAGTAGGCAGAAATCTAAAATAAATTCGAAAAAATGCGTTTTTCTTTGAAAACCTTTTGGTCAACAATTGTTCATCTGCAGCCATAGTGATGCAAGCTTAAATCAAAGCAAGAAAGAAATGCAAAGAAATTCTTGCGAAAGGATCTATGGAAACGCAATTGCAACAAAAACAAGCAAGAAAATTATATTCGACTTTTACTGCAACTCTTGTACCCCCACCATTGTAAAAACAGAAAAAAAAAACGAAAAAAAAAACTATTTCGGAGCTCTCTCATATACGATGACCTTGTAAAGTCACTAGGAAAAAATTTACCCATACAGTGTAAATTTTTCTACAGATAATATAGAACAACCCATACCTGCAAATTTGTACTGTTGTGTAGGTTATAAGCAGCGAGAAAACAATTGCGGAGCACAGAGTTGTTCTCAGTTTATGTTGGCCCGCAGAAGTGTTCTTTAACTGATTTCACCAATCAATCAATACTAATGCAAAGCTTATGGTGAATTTGAAATCGACATCTTTGCTTTGGCGACCGGAAGTGTGTTTACGACAGGAAACTAAACACTCGGACAAACAGGAATCGAATCAAAATTTGACTCTGATCAAAAATATATATAAAGCTTCCTTGTGTTCGTTGCAAACGTTTTGACGCAATGAACTTGTTTCCATTTCTTGGTGATAGCTCTTTTGAAATCACGAATAGTATTTTAGGCTCCGTGTTCGTCTGCACATAGATTGATAAGTGCACGATTAGAATTTTAAAACTAACTCTCAAATATCGAAATGATCTTAAATTTAGACTTTTCGTTTAGTTTACCTTAAGTTCTACAATCAAGTTAATCTGTTCGTAGATTCGTTGTTTATTGTTGTTATTATCATGTTTATGTTATGTTATTCGACAAACGCTTTGAATGTTAATTATCTGATGTGAAAATAAATTGATTTTATGCCGCAAGGACACGTAATCAGTTAAGGCTAGTGTGGGCTTAAGAACGAACGTCCTGCGCAAACGAGGACATAAACCGTTGATTAAACATAGTGTTAACCGAAAGATCGAATGACTGATAAATATAGAAGAGATGGTAACGTCTATTATATTCAGTTTTGCCCCATATTTCCTAAAAAATCAACTTGTAATGTCTTTTTGCAAATTACATAAATTTTTTCTTTAATGATCGACCCAATTGTGTCCACAGTACTTTCAGTAGTAGCATTCCCTTAGGCCTAGGATTCTCTTAATTGGAACGATTCATAATACATTATACCCAGTTGGCCACCCGAATGCTAATGCCAGGGATATTCTATTTTATCGTCGATGTTAACAATACCCCCCAATGCATGATTTCTCACACTTTAGATGTTGTTTCATGTTCATTTTTTCTCATGAGTCAGCAAAATTCTATTCCAAAAGCAGTAAAGCAGTAAAAACGAACGTTTCTGCCTCGACATCGACCTATTTGTTCAAAGCTCCAGCATAGTACATTTGGTACAGCTTAGCACAAGTTAACATATAATGTTGTGCCAAGGTTCAAAGCAAAAATGTCTCGTGAAAAACCGCCTTACTTGCCAGCCTCCAGCTTACATGAGCTGTCTTGTATTGAGTACATTAATTTCGTTTCCGTTACATTACATGTATGAACAAATGTTTGGTATCCAAAAGCATTTTTTATCTTATACGACATATAGGTTGTTTTTGTTTGGCATTTAGTTAACTAAAGTTGACGTTGTAGATGCCTGGCAACGTTTCAAATGTCAGATGCCAACATTCGATCCTACTATGTGGTTCTAAGATCAAACATTATCTTTGCTCCGCTAGAGAACATATTATAAATCATTTCTCAGAGGAGTCGAATACGATATTGAAAGTCTAGGCTTAGTTTTCAGTTAATGGTTTTCGTAGTGCAATGCCTCCAGTAGGGCTTCTTGGCAGATCGGTCTTTCTCGGTTTTGAGGCGAAGTCTTTCGTATAAAGGAGAAATCGCTTTTATCAGCAACGAAAATTTTATGAATAAAGGAGCCGATCACTTTGTGCAATCTTTCCTGCTTCTCCTGCCGCTCAGATAAATCTTGAATCATTAGCGAATGGAATGGTAATTATAAAGAACAATACCAACTAATTGCGGAGAATTGCTAACGATTTGTAAACGTTTGGAAACATGCAGTAGCTTTGCCGAACATTAGCTGCCTTCTTTCGGCGATGGTGTTGACGACGGATGTGATAGCCATAGTAGAAAGGGGCAAAGCTTCCGCAAATGAAGTTTTATTGCAAAATTATTCGATATACTCCGCGATCAAGAGAAAAAAAAACTTACACACTTTGCCAGATAAGAAAGATTGCGCCGTAAACCGAGAGATATCAGAACTACGATTACGTCACAGTATCGGTTATTAAGAATAAATTGAAATTGCTACGCGTTCGCAAATTAATTAATTTCCCTTCTTCGACGAACTCTTTCCGATTAGGTTGCTGACAATTAGGCAGCTCTCCAATGACGTTTATCGGCGCGTATAATACTACAATTATCGACATAGAGTGCAATTTTAAGAAACGAATTTATTTTCGAGGAATTTCCTTTTTAAGAGGCCTTTCCAACTCCTTCATACATCGTTACCTATAAATCTGTCATTCATTCATATCGTAATGATGGATTTTTGAGAAAAGTTTTCTTTTTTTTATTTTTTTTATTTTTAAGGCGAAATTTTTGAATTATTTTCTCCTGTGTTATGTAAATTTCCCACGGTCATGCACAAAATTTCACATTATATAGGCGTGTCAGATAGCAGATAATTATATTTTATGGCGTTATATAAGAATAAAAACAACAGCAACAGCTACGAATAGAATAAGTATTATTACGACTACCACTGGTGGCATTAAGAAACGGAAATACAAACATTATCAAAACACATTTGCACACATTTGAACACATTTGAACATACAAACACTATGACGGAATAATAATAATAACATGGCATCGCTATCATAAAGAATGGCAACACCAACACACAAGCAACAAACAACAAAATTAACCTTAATAGTTGCAGTAGTATTAGTAGTACTAGTACTAGTAGTAGTAGTAGTAGTAGTAGTATTAGTAATAGCTGTAACAGTAACAGTAGCAAAAGAAACAACAATGGCCACACGTATCGTGTATTGTTGCATAAGCATATAAAAATTTCTCGAGGTTCCTTCAGTGAATGTATGCAATTTTTAGCCAGTTTCGTTGGAAAATTTTTTGACACGATAACGTTTGCTATTGCACTCGACATTTTATAAAAATGCATGCATGACAGATACACTCACGCATATACACACACTCTTAGAACAGCCACCAGCATTTTCATAAGAACAACAGGACACGATTTTTGCATGGTTAGCATGGGAATGAAAACAAAAACAAAAAAAAAACAAAAAAAGAAAACAGCTAACACTACAACGACATATAATGAAATGTATCGTAGAAAGTTGTGTTATACTTGGCTTTGTTGTTATCGTTGCGAACAATTCCATCCCCTTTCCCCGTGCATAGCGTAGAACGACGAACAGGAAATTTTAACAAATGCCATACAAGTCGGTTAAAGGGGCCACAGCGACGTTTAGGAGGAGTAAGAAATTTCATAAAACGTGTAAAAATTATGAGCAACCGTCTCGATTTGTCTCATATGTATGTAATGTATACGCGAAAGCGCTTGTTAAGCGATTTGATACACCATATAGCCCGTGCATATTTGCGCGTGCGTATGTGTGTATGTGTATTCATTCTCGCACAACACAAATGCAAAATATTTATGATACGTATACGTATACGTATATACATACATACTTACTTATGCCCGATAGCTTGCATATGTATGGGGGGAACACTTGTGCAAATATGCAAATGCCTTAAACATGCAAATTGTCGTAAACACGAAATGGGTTCATATCGCTTTAAAATTATTTGACATCGTCGTCATCTACACCAAGTAACATCATTCTCAAACAGTAACATCATGCGCTCATGCTTATGCCCATCATTGTTGTTGTCTTAGCTTGGCTTCGCTACTATGCATATCCTTATACTCGACAATGTTGATATATTTCTGGACTTTTGCTTGATTTTACCCCTACCCATCATCAACACTATTGCATTACATATTTCTGCTTTTCTTTTTGTTGGTTGAGTTCTCTTCTTCTTCTTCTTCTTTTTTTTTTTTTAGCGCTTTTGAATAACAGTGGGCGAAGTATTTCATATCTCTGCCAGTGTACTTTTGTGTGGTTTCTGGCATCTTGTCGTGTCTAATATTTGAAAATTATTTATTTATTTTTTTGCTTTTAATTTTACATTTTCACTCATGTGGGCGTATTGCTGCATATCAGTTCAAATGTTTCACTTGTCCTCAGAAATGCTTCAACATTTCCTATCCGCCAATGCTTCTCCACCACCACTTTGTTGTTGCTGTTTATCATGTGTCTGCCTATGTGTGCATATATTGTTGCTCTCAAATCCCACAAAAGTTAAGTGAACACACATCAGTTTCGCCTTTTTTCTTTTCCTCTTTTTTTTTTTTTGCTATTTTGTCTATTTTTTGCTTTTTTTTTTTATTTTTTTTTTGGTTTATTTTGTTTTTTCTACATGTTCTAGAGAAACATTGCCATGACATGCAAACGCCATTTCGTGATGAAATGTCACAGACACCCAAATGTTGTCATGTATTACGTCTTTAGAAAAACTAACCCATTGTCTTCCTCTATACTAGCAACATAATCTGCATGTCTTTGATTTGGTGCCTCATTCTTCTCTCTAAGCATTACCGCATACTGCATTCCACTCCATACGACACCACCCACCCATTTTTATTCAGATGTCCGAAATTTGTTCTTCTGATTTGTCTTGTAGGGATTTTTGTTTTTTTTAATGAAAACTCATGTGTCACTAGTCAAATATGATTAACAGACATGAGTGTGTTTGCATGTACGAATCTGTGAAAAGTAATTATGAACAATTTATTGCAAATATTAAATTTTAAATGTTCATCGAATATTCACCGGAATTCAACAAACAAGATAACGTAATATGAGCGAGTATTAAAGAAATGTTACAAACATCCTTCAGTTTTTCTACTCTAAAGCTGATAAGAATAGAGCTAATGAGAAGAGGACAACATGGGGGGGGGATTAGGTGGTTAATAACTCTCACGAAGGTCTTAAACTTTTTGCAGTCTAGACGAGAAGAACAAATTAATGCTGTTACCTAAAATGTTGTTTTTTTTTTGGACTTATAAGCTGCTCCTAATACAAGGAATACGTAGCGTTGCATGTAAAATTTCGGTGCATCGTCTACAATAAAATTTGTGCTTTTCCTTAATGGTGTAAGCGTTTGCTTTGCTACAAAAAAATCGGAGGGAATCATAGATGCTTGCAGAGAAGCAATAGGAACAGATCTCCAGCACTGTTAGAGATGTATAATAAGTCAGTATAATGCGTCAGTAAAACCGAATTTTTCCAAAAATGTAGCCTTTGTTGTCACTTGTGATAAGAAATTCGCATTCTTTCTACTATCACCTTGAACTATTTCCCGTCTCGATCAATGTTAATAGTTTCCATAAACTTTAGAAACACAACATATTACTTGTTTTTTCTACTCGCAATCACTTTCTGAATCGATTTTGTTAATAAAAACTTTTTCAGTATTTCCATTAAGCAGAATTGTGGCAAGGGTTTAACGTGGGTTCCTATTTCCATTAAGCAGGCAGACGTCCATTCTGCATAATTCACAACATGTACCAGAGTTCTCTGATCAATAAAATCGTTAAAATTATGTTAAGCAAGCACAGCTAACACTCTAGGATATAGTATACGTACACATTAGCATCCCTATTATTAATTGATTTTATTAATTGGAAATTCTGTTCACTATCGCAAGAACATACCCTCAAAAGAAGAAGCTTTCTTTCTGCATTAGCAATTCATTTCACGTCGTTACTTTTCAACTACTCTTGCTTTACAATCTCTTGCGTTTTATTTAATTATACAACGAAATCATAAAATAATCCGCAACAAGACAAAGGCTGAGGTAAAAAAATATTATGTTCCGACTAAAAAGAAAATTACCTGAATCGCCTAAATTCTTGCGCACGAGTTGCTTTGATGCTGTGTGAAACCTGCTGTTCTCAAGTAATTTTTTACAAAAAAAAAAAAAAAAAAAAAAAAAAAACAAAGAACATTAAGACTCCTTTCTTTCTAGTTTTGTCAAAACAAAAATATGAAAAAAAAAATAAAATAAAAATCCTTTTCGTTGGTATACGTATGCTAGCTAAGCTTTACATATGGGGTACACTTGCACATAAACATAAACAAATCCTTACCTAATGATAAAGTACTAGGATAATGAAATTGGAAAATATATTCGAAATTATATTCGAATGTACGAATGTGTAGTGAAAATTTCAACATATGTGGCGTTTACCACTTGACTATCAAATTTCTCATCAGAAAACTTTCTTAACACTTTTACTTATCGCAATCTCGTTTCTATAAATCCTTTGAGAATATTTTTCATGCGCGTATTTTCTCTCTTGTCTTTTAAAAATAAAAAAAAAAACATTCATAAAAATAAAGTAGACCGCCACAAAAATATACTTTTTAATGATAAAACGCGCATAAACAATTTGTAAATTCATACATATGTGGTCGCGCCACGCAAGCATATATACATGATTGCTTGCTTTCGTGGGCGGCGAGGGGGAATTGCTGTAATAACTTCCGCTAAATTATTCATATACGACATTGATTTTGTTTTTTTCGTTTTTCTTTTTTTTCTTATTTTTAATATTTTCTTTCAAATTTATTTTCTAGAAAAATGCTTAAAACAACCCATCCACGCACACACATGTTTATGTGCGTGTTTCTAGTGTTTCACAACTTTTTATTCCCATATGTTCTTTCACATGTGTTGCGATGTACTCGTTGAGAAGATCCTTTTTAGACAATATTTATATGCATAAAAAATACATGTATATATATATACATATATATTTTTTTTATTTTTTGAAAGATAAGTAATCTTTTGCTATGAAACGTGCTGAAAATATTTTTATGTTGGTATTCAAAAGTTTTTTTTTCTTTTTAATTTTATATATATTTATATACAGACGAATGTATATTAGTACAGTAAAACCAATTTTGCATATATTTTCTCTTCGAAGAAGCGTCTTAACATAGTATATGGAAATTTATAAACCATTCGGCACTACTGGAAAGATCAGAAGCTAAAGATAAATAAGAGAAGCACGATCATGGTGACTGGGTTATGGAAAATGTTCGGGATATAGATAATCTTTGTACTTAAATTACCACACACTACGATTAAGTTGGAGACGGGTAAGTAGAAACGCCTCCAAGCACATATTCTAAGTGTAAGAGAAGTATAGTAGACCAACTGAATGAGTTACCAATTAATCTGAGCTCAAGCTCAAGCGGAAAGATTGCCCAAACTTTTAACTAAGAAAGGGAGCAGAACAATTAATAAACGTATCTCTGAACTAAAGTCGATAACGTTACAATAATTTCGATCAAAGTTTTTTTTTAAAGAAGAAAAGAATTAGAAGAATGCAGTTCTCATTACGATAGATAGACAGAAACGATTAAATAAATTTCAGTATTTGGGCCGATCGAGAAGATATATATACTTCGCTTATTTCGTATTAGTCGTTACGGCACCTGGCAATCGTAATATCAGACTTTTTTCTTAGTGTGAGGAACCATTGTTGTTGGAAGTAAAAGCATTTTACATGATGCACAAGCCAAAGGGATTTTACTAAAAATTTTGATAATAAAAATCAAAACATAGACATAGCAGCAATCAAAAATTCTTTATTGATGCATACTACCTTCCTCGTCTTCATGTCTTGAATTTGAAAGAAAAAAAACAGTAGAATACCGATAATCTGCAGAAATAGTTTCTGAGGCTACGTGTCAAGCCACAGGTAGTTACTCGTACACGACTTTACCCAGGATTCAACGAAAGATTTACCAAAATCTTATATCTAAAATTAAGGCGGGCCCATTTTACTTCTTAACTTTTCCCTATATATTTGAATATAAATTTTTAGCCTTGAAATTGACCGTTAAGCAAAGTAAATACTGTAGTTTACATAGATTTTTCATCTATACATATATAAACAATTGTTTCAGTAAAAGTAATGTAATGCTTACATAAATTTTACATACATACATACATATATATACACATAACTTTGCATATAAAATCTTTATATTCATATATGTCTGTTGAAAAAATTTTGCGTAATTCTTATGACTTTTATGTATATTGTCGACAGTTGTTGTATGCTTTCATGCGTGTATATATATCACTTTTGTTTGTCTTCCTTGAAAGTTTCCTTTCTTCACTTCTCAATGATATGAAAGACACGTTTTAATATGTTTGATGAAACATTTAAAAATATTTATGCGATTATATGCATATAAAAATTTAATGTATTTTTTAATTGAAATTTTTTTTATAAAAAAAAAATAAATATGGTTTTATTCCTATCTTTAGACAGGACCAAGTTCCACTTTGAAAGCAAAACACACACACACTTTACATACATGTCTAACAATTTTGCAGGAAACTTGGCCTACGATCCGTACCGACGGTCATTCCTGCTGGGCCATGTCTTTGCTAGAGTATATTATATGTGGGATAATATTCGGAAAATTAAATTGTAATTATATAAATTTAATTATAATTATATAAATTTAATGACAATTATAAGCATCCGCCGCTCACCATTGAATAGTCCAGACAATCCTACAGTTATTCATACAATGACCTTTTAAAACGAGTCGTATGTGGAACGTGGTCGGAAAAGTGATTTAATCCGCAACCTTTGCCCTTGGATAAATTGTATCCAAAGCAATATTTCCAAATGAAATGTGGTTAAAAACAAGAAAATAAGATGGACAGACGGATACACGGACAGACAAGCTTAGAATTATCCTTTGAATCGATCGACATAATCCATTGTTCTATCTCAAGTTCTTCAGGTTGTTGCAAACATCCACGGAAAGTGAAGATAACTTTATATCTCAAGTGTTGCTGGAGTATAATGATGAAAAATTATGCTTATCGGCAAACTTACAAATTGCATTCAAATCTTAATTGTTTTGGAAAGCAAACCCACGGATAAATAGACATCTGACGGGTAGAACAATTTAAGACATCAAGGTCGTGCAAGATGTACTATGTTTAACTGACAATTACAAACCGAGTAACGAGTGTAGCATACTTCTTTACTTTAGTCTTGCAAGAAAAGTATGTTTGAAAAGTTGTTAAACTAATAGGCAAGAAAGTGAGCGGAGATAGAGAATTAAAAAAAAGAATTATTGAACCTTCTTCGTTTATAATATAATGATGATCTTATATTAAAGGCGCTTCCCCTTCTAAAAGCGTTTATAGTGAAAATTGCAATTTCGTCAGGTAGTAGAGCAGAGAAAAAAAAACAACGATATAAAATGTATGAATTTAACGATTTGCAATGATTGTTTGTTGTTGTTGTTGTTGTTGTTGTTATTGCAATAACTACTGGTGCTGTTGGCAAACATTTCCTGCAGCAATTATGTTAAGCAACATTTTGATTTCGTTGCTTATTTTTTTCGTTTTTTTTTTTTTTTTTTTTTTTTTATTGCCTTCTTTCGTGTCTGTAAAAATTTTCGTTCAGTTGTTGAATATTAATATTGTTCTTGTTGTTGTTACTGCTTTTCTCTGTTGTTTCTGTTTTTAAACTTTAATATGTTGTACTGTAATCATGGCGATCATGATTTAACTTTCAAGAATGACTGGAGTACCAGTATTAAGTATCATGCACGTACATATACACAAATACACACACACACACACACATACACACACACACATACACAGAGGCAAACACTTATACTAACTCGAAACACATAATCGTAATAATAGCAATAATAACAAGTTACATTGCAAGCAAGCAAGCAAGCAAGCGAGCAAGCAAGCAAGAACAACAATAAGAATAATAACATAAAGCATAACAATACCGAGGAAAACACCACCAATAGCAATTTTTAGTACAAAATTAACTTAATTTTTTTCCGTCTTTTTTTTTTGTTTTTTTTTTTTTTTGTTTTTTCTCTTTCTATCCTTCACACTCTTGTTCAATCTTGTACAGAATTTGACCGTGAAACTGCCAATTTCAGCTTGTGCTAAAGTCTTGTGGGCAAATGTTCAACACCAGCCAGCCATTGCCATTGCACACAGGAGATCCTTCGCTTATATGATATAATTTTCAGTTTCCTTTAGAGCTTATGTTATTCTTGTTATTATATTATTGTTGGTGCGGTTGTTGTTATCGTTGCTGTTATGAACGTTTGATTTCATTCTCATTTCAAAAAGAAACCAATGCGAATTTTTTCTTTTTTTTTTTTATATCTCAAGTCTTAAGGCTGTCGTTCTATTTATTTTCTTTTTATTTTTTTTTTCTCCTCAACGTTCATTGATGATGTTGATGATGATTTCTGTGCCACGCCTCAAATGATTTCAAAATCATTTTTCATTCGAATTGCATTTTAAATTGAAAATATAATTCTTTGTCAATATATATATACGTACATACATATACATATATATATATACATACATACACATATATATATATACATACGTACATACATATACATATATATATGCTGCTTTAATATAAAGCAGCAAAACTTACAAGAGCAGCGTTCACTAACTTATCTATAAAAAGATTTTTGCGGACAATTTCTGCCCTGATCAGTTCAAATCATTGTTGAATTCTTGTTTTTATTCAACTACTTGGTCGACTGAATTTTTAGTTATCTTACATATACATATGCGTGAAATTTCGACTTTAATCATACCTTTGCTGTCAATTGTTTTTCACATTCATAAGCATTTTTACTTGTAATCTGTAAAAATTATGCAATTATTATTTTTATTATGAATACTTTATTTTGCATTATTTTCAATTCAATGCAATTTCTGTAAATATCCTACTATCGCTTTGCTTAATTCAGTTATTCATGTAACAACTTTTTAAAATAAAGAGCTTCATAGTAAAAAAGTGACGCGATCATAATCATTTTTCGTCATAAGACTTGCCCTTGGACCACAACACACACAGTTGGGTGTACCAAAGTTCATCGAGATATCCAATAAATTGTGACGATTAGGTGAAACACAGGAATACCAGATGAACAGACGAACTGACAGACTTACATCGATTCAGGACTTGATATCAAAGGGACGTGTACAATAAACGATGGACCTAACTGAAGTCCTTCTAAGTGTTAGAGTCGAAAATTTGCTAAAAGAAACCATCCCTTTAAGGGCCTAAACAAGATCCTTTGTCGAAAGTTTTTTTCCCAATGGATGGATGGAAAGGTATTAGAAAAATAATGTTCAATAAGAGATGTTTTGAAAAAATTTATGAAAAAAATGATAACACAGTAGTTGCTTATGCAAGGGATCTTTAGGTCAAGAGGCTTCACGATTCGCGGCGTATATTACCCACACGAAATTTGCAACACAGTTCTTATGCTAATAATGTGCTACGGTTATTTCTTAAACGCTTAGAGTGAACAATCGATATTTCCTTTATTTCAGCAACAACATATAATTTTGAGATAGAGTCTTTCCAAAATCTTTTCCTTCGCAAAGTTATATCGTATTTTTCGGTCTATCAGACGCACCGGGTGATACGACACACTTCAAATTCACCAAATGATTTCTAGAAAAATATATTTTATTGAGTTCATTTTTTCTTTAAGGAAAAATGTGTTTTATATTTAACGCTTTCACGTTAACCATTCCAAACCCTTTGGGATTAAGTTCTTATCACTTAACATACATTTTATTTACAATTCTTAGGAGATTTTTTTATATTTTATTTACAGGAACTTGTATGTACAATGCTTCTGCTGGTCCATTGTCCATTTGAATGTTACTCTCCAACTTTCTTCACTTGACTAACTCTGCCTACTGTAAATATTCTGCTTGCCATACCACATTACAACCGAGAATCTAACTTTATCGCGACTTTTCTGCGTTAATCCCTCGGTCTGTTAAAGGTTCTGCTAATTGTTGTTAATCTTCTCGCCAGATGGAAACTGCCTTGGCCAAATAAAGTTTCACGAATACTTGGTTTTCTCTTTTTCTGGAATTTTGGTTTCGTAGACAATTGAGTCGTTTTTGGGCAAACTCAAATCATGTGTGAAATGTGGGCATTTTCCTAAGAATATAATAAATTATTTTGACATGGTTCTTGTCTCGATCATGACAAACTGGACGAATATGATGTTACGTTATGGTTATGGCAAAGATCAAGAATAATTTGAGTTAATTAAATTTCATTTTAGAACATTTCATTTTTCTCTTTTATAATTTTATAAATTTTTATGTATGGCAAGAAGATTTCAGGCTTTCAATATTATTCTTTAAAAAAAAACCCCAAACCAGAGATATATATATATATATATATTTAAATCATGGAAAGGGATGCGAATGGTTTTGAACATTGCTGACGGCTGATTTGGCTTTTGCTTGTTGTAAAATGCAATTAATACGAAATAAATAATAAAATAACAACGATGTGAAAATGCAATGGCAGTATAATGAACATAACTAAAATGTGTGTACATGCACATATATGCTTAAATATTTATTAGGGCGTTTCATAAATAAATTATTTCACAATTTATTTAAAAGTTGCAGAGACACATTAATTAATTAAATATCCATACGATGTTCATTTTGCAAACAATGCGTTCCTATAAAATTTTCATAATACATCGTTTCATCGTTTGTTCATATCAATCAAGTGTGTAGAGAGAGAAAATTTTTTTTCCATTCGTGAGAGTAATAGAAGAACGAACAGCGATGTGACCTTTTTCTCCTTTAAGGACTGCAGACATTCCGCTTATGCTAAAGCATCGAAGAGGTGGTGAGAGGTATAATTTGTATTTCGGAAGTTCGCAACATCAGTTTACAAAATCATATACGTATAAAAAATCGTCGTAATGGGTGGAATATTCATTACTCTTCTAAAGCAATTTCAAGCTAATTCTATCGAGTTTCCTTTCCTTGGATTCTTGAAAATGGGCACAGCTTAGATCGGTGTAAAGACAAACAAGTTTCAAAATTGAAATGTAAAAAGTTGCAATCCTTTCTTCCGCATAGTACTATTTAATGGTACGACCATGCAGCGAAACTTTCATTAAGTTGCATTTTTCCGTCTTCTTCAGTCTTCTTACTTCTTGAAGGATCAAAAACATTGTGGTTTTCATGAAAAGGATAGCGTTCTGTATGTCGCGAGGACATAATCAATCGAGAAAGCTGAACTGAGTTGTTTAAAGGGAAGCGGTTATAAAAATAATCTTGACGTTTTAGATTGGCGAATAAAAATATCCACTTCGTCGACTTGCTCTAACGATAATGAAGAGAGCTGTCAAGGTTCTCTATGCGAAACTAATATTTCTGAAAATTAGAGCCGAAAAGTGAACATAGAAAAAACCAGTGGCCTAGGGTGCCTTGGCACGACTACTTCGGACCGAGTTTATGACAATTACAGTTGTTTTATAGAAATGAATTAAACCTGTCTTAGAAAAAATATCGGAGCTTATCAGTGGAAAAAGTGTATCGTACCATGCAAGCAATTTCGTTTGTAAAGACGCTGGAGAAACGTAAACATGGTTAGCAGATTGAATATATGTCCATCAATCGTTTATTTGGATCTCAATAGAATTTTTCCAATTTTGTTAAATTACTTTTTAATAATAAACCAGTTTTGTTATACTAGAATGTTGAGATACTAGTTTCAAGTTCAATAATTTTAGCTGTCATTACATTAAAATTACAAATTCTATCTTTTATTAAAATTAAAATATAATTTTTTTTTTGAATTTGCATTCGTTTAGTAGGAGGAGAATTACTGAACTTTATTTATTTATTTACGATAAATTGATATAAAAGCATTAGTTGCTTACTCTTTTGTAGCTCAAAAAAAGAATTATTTTAATATTTCTTATGAATGAATGGAAAGACGAAATTTGAAGAAGAACTGTATTAAGTTAAGCCTTCTTCTTCTCACTTATCCCATAGTACATCTGTTGCGAGAGGTTCTTTTTCTTTGTTTTTAAGGACCACCTCGGAATATATTTCTATATGTATAGGCATCGAAATAATAAAAATTATGCAGATACATAGATTAAAATAAATAAGTGAAATATATACATATATATATATATATATATATATGTATATAATTTAAAAAAAAAAAAAAATTAATAATAATAATACAATGCAAAATAATCTACGACAAACGGAAACGTAGCCATTTAACTGGAAGTTTACATCCGCCACCGACAAAATGCATACATGAATATTGTAAAATAAAAACAAATACATTTTAAAAATTTTACAGAGCAACGGCGGCAATAACAAGCAGAAGATTTAAATAAAAAAAAAACCAAAAAAAAAAAAATAAACATATCTGTAGCCGCAAGCAAGGATGCATGAACATGTATTATTTGTGTATAAAAATGAAAAAAAATAAAATTTAATAAAATCATGATCAAATACGACCAACATTGATGTTGACTATCTGATACGATTATCGTTGTTATTGTTGTTTTTCGTCGTTGAAATTGTAAATTATTGTAAATAATCGAACATTTCAGTTGTCACGATTATAAGCATAAAGTCTAGCCCATGTCTACGTCTACGTTTATGTTTATGTCTTATGACTCGTTTCGATCAATTCGTAACATCTTTTGTTTTTTTCTTCCACAAAGATGTATATTTTATTCGCCATATATTACATTAAATGTAAAAGCTGGAATATAAGAGAAACCTCTTTATGAAGACATTAGGAATCTAAACTCAATTAAAACCGCTCAAGCATAGGAAGAAAATTAGTACCACCTTGACGCATGACTGCTTCGATATAATGAAAGACTGAAATGCGTGCTTGGAATAAACATAATAATCAAATGAAAAACTCTCCTCTCTGGCATCAGTTTCATTCATTCACTCAATAACATCTGGGCGTCTAAACAAAAGAAAGGATTCAACTAATTTGTAATGAAGTATCCCAAGTAAAATTCTCTAAGTGGTCATGAAAAACAAAAAAAAAAAAAAACAAAAAAAAAAAACAGGAAAGTGAATGAAGGAAAACTTTCAAGTATTATATCCATATCATTGGAAAACAAAAGAATCCTTATTTGGAAGAAATTGTAAATGAACAAAGCGAAGACGCACGCAACAAATGAAAAGACAATAGACTGAAAGACTGGAATCAATTTCCTTGACTTTGCTTCTATTGTTCTTGTTTTTTTTTTTTTCCTGGTTACGTTTTTTCATCCTTTCCATCAAACAAACACAATGTAATCATAGTGTAATAGCTTATGTTTTAAAGGAATATATAATCTTTGCTTTCTCTTCTTAACTTATGTTAACAAATGTTTAGAAGGCTATCATCTGGCCGTTATCATAGTAGTAGAAGAAGAAATGTATTTATAAGTTTTAATTTGTGCACAAAAACAATGAACGACGTTAAGAGTTGTACATTTTAACTAAGTAGAGGCTAACGGATGTTTAGCGGATGAAATTGAAGTAAAACTTTTAAAAGTCAGCAACATGTGTTCTTTATACTGGTTAAGAAGAACAACCAGGAAATTGGCAGTAAAGTGTTAAGAAATCAATGGTTCAAGATCTACTTAAAATTTACTATTATCGCGATTATCTTCATAAAGAAAGCGTAAATCTGTAAAATTATTGAAAAGTTTTGTATAAAGCGGTCGCAAGTATAACCTTATAGTTTGACTCTTATAGGTATAGGTAGACATATCAAGAAAATCTTAAGAAATCGCAAAACATTTTCTTGCTTGCGTTATGTGCAACAAAATAAATATCGCATGTTAGTAATGAAATAATTTTAAAATCTTCACTTTCCTTTAACATTGTTTATTGGCGCACTATCAAGCTTATCTATAGAATTGATACCAAAATATTGCTTAAAGCTTCAAGTTTTTTTTTTTTTATCTCCTTCAAGCTTTTCTAGAAGTAGTAAGAAGAGAAAATCGTGAAACTCTCCAAAGAAGTAATCGTAGCCAACCTACCAAACGTACGAGTCTCAATCTATTTTAGTTAATAGTTACTTTTTGTGGAATGTACATGTAGTTGTTGACTTGAAATTCTATGAATCGTAGATTTAATGTATATGTGGGGCATGAACAGAAGTAATCATGATATTATTTGATACTGTTTTATATATGATCCTTGTTCTCATTAGACTTTGTTTCCGGGCATATTTACGGGCTTACATGCAGTGACAGTAGGCGAAGTAATTTCAAGTATCTCCTAAAATATTTTGCGCTAGTCAGAATATCAAGATACCATCCTGGTTACGTATATGCCTCTAGCATATGATATTTCATTTCAATTATTCCTTTATCAAGAAATTTACTGTACTTTGTTGGCGTTGCAACAAACATATTAAGTAATTAATAGTACACTTCTTATAACCTACACCACTTACAGTACATGAATATATTAGGTATAGGGTATTAAAAGTGACCCACCATAGCGTTTTCACTTGTTTTTTATTAGGGATATGGAATAGTATATGATCTCGTATGGAAATAGACATCTAACAGAACAACATGTTTTCTATATATCCCCAGAAGATACCATCGCTTACAACATGTGTGTATTCATAGTGTTAAAGAACTTTAAGATGCAAAAATTGGTATGGAATAGAGACTTGAAAAACCATTGACACCCTACAAGCTTGAATATGGGTAATCGAGCGTCATTACGTTTGGTTGGATTCTGTAACACCTTGAATCCTTGACCTTGATCGTCGATAAGCATAATTTTCGCAATGATTTTTGATTAGCTTGACTATATAAGTATAGTAAGTTTTATGCTTCCCCTTATTTTCAATGTCGCCTATGAAATAAGATGCAACTTGACGTATATAGTTGCGATTCACATGACAATTTTCCCAAAAGCAATTAAAATCCGTTTTTATTTTTTTTTGAATTATAAACAAAGCATTTGCTGATGAAGCTGTTGGATTAAATTAAATGCAAACCCGTGGACGTTTAATTTTTTGAGTTAAATTCCATAGAAAAATAAATTTTCTAAAATTTCTCTTACCACTTGATGAGAGTATATTTATTATTGTTCAAATTAAATTGCGGAGACTGGCTAGCGTATCGTTTTGTCATCAAGTTAACTCAGCAGACTGAAATTCATTTCACTCATTCATTTTTCACGCATGTCTGTGGTACAGAATTTGATTGCATACGAAATAGATGAAAGGTAGCCAACAGAAAAGTGGCCTTACCTAGCCATTTTGCTTTTCTTGACCCAAGGGTCGTTGACAACAACTTTGTCATAGTTTTTCTAAACCTAATTACTATTATTTAATTTTAATAATTTTTTATTTAATTCCGAAATCGGAACCGTTCTAACAACATATTAATGGGGAAAACCAAAAATGATCTTTTTTTCAGCAAAAAACTTGATCAAGAATTAATCAGAGCGATGGACTATCAATTCCACTATTCAGTCTGAATTGAATTTCGGAAGCATACTTCCATGAACGGTGAGTTGAACATAGGCATTGTAGTAATTTTAATTAATATAAACTTTCACTTTACAAAATCTTCTTCTTCACATTTTGGCCAGTTGAACTGCCATTCATATAATCATGTAAATTAATACAGTAACAATTGCAACGACAGTAATAATATTATTTTATTTGGCAGTTTTATTTATTAATATAAAAACAAGTCAAAAAGTTTAATGAATACTATATTAAAACATACGTACGTTTTAAATAATTTAGCTGCATGCGCACAACAACAGAAATCGTCACATAAGCACACACAAATATGCGGTAACAAGCGGATAGATATGCTAAGCAAAAAGTAAGCAATGAACTGCAATCAACATTCATGCAAAGCAGTAGCGTACTAGTTCAATTTAAATAATGCTAAGTCTAAAAAGTATTAACCCCCTTAGAAGAGGTAACTTGCTTTAGTGCAAAATAAATGACTAATGCAAAGTTTGATTTACTATGTCCGAGGGCTCAATATTATTTAGAGTATTTAATACATATGCAGATTACAGGGCAGATGTATGAAAGGTTGACGAGTACACTTAAAAGCGAGATATATGTATGTTTTGTGTACGTGTGTGCATATATGTATATATATATATATATATATATATATATATATGTGTTAACCACACAGTCGAGCATTATCCGTTTCCGTAGAAAGCTGTTTCCGTTTGGCACCGATACTGATTGTTGTTATTGTTGTTGTTGTCGTATATTGTTGCTGTTATTGATATTGTAATTTTTGTTGTTATCCTTGCATTTTTACCATTAAAATCGCGAAAAACGCATACCCTGACAAAACCTCAACTGTCTGTAAAAACTTCAATTATGTGCTGGCACACAAAAAAAAACGAAAGGAAATAAAAGCAAAAATCAGCTAAATAAGCAAAAATGCAATAATTTAATGGTTTTTTTTTTTTTTTGCTGCCACACTACTGCTGCTTGACTATCTTTCTCTCTCTCTCTCTCTCTTCCTCGCTTTGCCTTTGTTAAGGGATATGAATTTGTAAATTGTAAATAGTTGTACGTGGGGAATGTATGCAACCAAAGTAAATGCATAATTCAGCAAAAATTGTGCTTTTTAAAACGAAATGCAGAAACAAAAAAGAGAAAATATATATATATATAAAAAAAAAGCATAAAAAGTCAACCAACGATGAGAATATGAGCATAAAATAATAATAACAACGATGTGAATTTTATAAAATGATGGCAAATTGACGTATTAACATGAACGGCTGCCGTACTCCTAGTCGATATGTATGTGTGCGTGCATATACGTATATATATGTATATATATAGAAATGGCCTCACATATAAATCGACAAATATACGGAAGAGACTAAAAAAAAAAAACAATTTTTATTCAGTAATACATGCATACATATATACATATGTCTATACATTCATAGATGTAAGCACAGAGACAATTATTTTCCGACTAATTACAGTAAATTTTAAATATTTTATTTGCTATAGCAACAGACATTCTCATGACTTTGCATTGTGTCCACACAATCCAAAAAACCAGCATATAAACGAACGGGGCTTTGAGTTAACCTCATCCCAAAGGGGATGAGGCTGTGAATAAAAAACTTTTTACATTCGTATAGATTTTTGTACTAAATTATTGTCAAATATACGGTCGTATTAATTTAAATTTTATATACATTTATACGCAACAATTACATTTAACTGATATCTGTATGCATTTGCATACGAATGTGTATGTATGTTAGGCTTGTTAGTAAGGTGTATGTATGTGTATATATATATATATATATATATTTTTTTTTTATTTTACATTTTTGCATTATCATTATCATTCCAAATGTCAATTAATGTTTTAATTTAATTTTTGTGTAAAAAGCATGACAAATATTTTAACTTCATCCCCCGTGTTTTCTAAAAAAAAACAAAAAACAGACGCAAATGTCTGAGGCGTTGGGGGATGGTTATGGCATGTCGACTTTTCAAGCGCATACTTTATGCAATAATTTTTAGTTCCATTTCATTAGTATTTCATCAAAGTAAAAGGAATGGAATTTTTCGCATTCTAATTACAATATAATGAAAGACCATAGTTTTGCATTAAATTTCTCATTTCATGCAAATGAATTAAAAGGTTATCAAACCTAACAATTACTTTGTAACCGAAATTAGTTATCTATTTGAATGTATACAAACACAAGCATATATGGTTTAGAATAAATCCTTTTATATATATATCCCTATATATATATATATATATATAAATATATATATAAATATGTATATACAGCTTATGACTACATAAAAAGTATATAAGTACCAGTTATATATACAAATGTATGCTCGCTATGGAAAAACCTTTTTCCTTTCAACTCCTGCAGCATTTAATTAAATCAAGTAGACTTTAGCATATGTCTACAAACAAAGCGTTACTTTATGTTAACAATAATAGGCCAAATAGTGGAAAACTTTCCTTAAATTACATTTATCATCTAATTGTCTTTTCTTCATTTTTGCGAAATAACGTACCCTTAACCATAGTTAAAGTTGGACCTTGTGCAAAGATACCAATGTATACTTTAAATATAGACTATAACTAACAAATATGACAAAACCCCAACACAAGAAAGAAAAGTAGAAAATATACATTTTTTAAACGTTTAGTTCCCATACCGAGCATAATTTTATTATAGTTTTCCAGAACTTGGGAAAGATAGATCAGGTATGTTTTCAAGAGCACGTCTATAACATTTCTTAGAAACAAATCTGCACCTTTCTTCGTCATAAAATGTCAAAAACTACAGTTTCTTGTCATACGGAGCATTACTTTTCTTAAGATCTCTTAGAAGTTGAGATGAGTTTAAACTTACAGCTTAAATTGACGTACGTTATATAATTTTCTTGGGCCAACTCTGACACTGTTCCCACATATGGTAAAGATGTGGTTTTCTAAGAGCCAAGCGATCCAATGCAATTCTTCTTCAGCAACGGATAATGGCGAAATATCTCAAAAATTATACAACCTTTAGGTTAACAATAAGCCTACCAATGTTTGGCATATAACTGTTTCCACCAAAATTCGTCAATCTGAATTATAAATTTTATGGAATTACCACAGTTGAATTTTGAAGTGCAAACAATATTCCTTGATCGAATAAGATTTCAAGTCTAGAATAGGTGGGCTCTATCCACGTGCGAGAAACTGAGACAAGCCCGAAAAAAAGACCTACAACCTTTTTACATTTTCGTCTATAACTTTCGATCCCGTGAAAATATTTCCAGATGTTTTTCAGAATCACTTAGATGTTCAATCCAATAAAAAAACGTCGTGAACGTTTCATCAGCACATCTGAGATTATTAGTAAAATTTTTAGTTTCAATTTATTTGTTACAAATTTGTTCATTATTGGATGAGAACGTACTTCTTTTAACACGCTCAAGCACTCAGGGGATGTCTCATATTTGTAAAACAAGGACATAGTCCGAAAGAAAGAATTTTTAAAAAAAAAATTTCAAAAAAAAAATGTTCCAGCTTTGCGTGCCTTGTAAACAGTTTTTTAACGCTCAAAATATAAAAAGGTCCATTTGACTGCCGCGGTAGTTCTAGTGTTAAAAACAAAAATTCATAGATGGTTACCATGCGTAAATCGATTGAACAAATGATTGCGAATGGATTGCTATAATAAAAGAAAAATCTCTTACTCCCACAAGTACTGCTAGCTGCTGCATACACCTGATATATCCCTATACTATGTGGTATGGAATGAAAGAAATGAAAATTTTTTTCCTTCCTGAGTACTGGGCATAAAATACTCACCTACCACTCTCTGCTTAACAAAACTGCTAATAATAATAATAATAAGTTTTTAATAAATTCTTCCAAACGCTATTACTTTACTTCTACCTATCACTTACTGCGTGAAACAGCACTCAATTTTTCTTCATCTTTTCTGACTTCTTGCAAGTTTTGCTTTTTTTTTTTATAACTCTTCCTATGCCTTAAAAGAGGCGAGAATTGCGTAAAACATTTTTTCATTTTTTAAGATTAAGAAGTGCGAAGAAGAGCTGGTAAATTAAATGAATAAACAATTTCAGGTATATCGGCTTACTTTTGTTTAATGCTTTCCTCTTCTCGACATTATCAACTCCACCAACTAATTCATTTTAACATCTGCATTTAGTTGCCAAAATAGCAGCGAAAGGAAACACATTTTATTATTGTTGTTTCAGTGCGCGTAGTGCGCGCGTTATGCGTTGTTAATAACGCTACCGTCTGTGGAGAACACCGGGGTGTTTAACGTGAAATAGTATCCTTTAGGAATTTTCAATTGAAAAATTCCTTTCCACTCTCATACCCGTCCGTGTTAATCTTTTAATAGAGAAATTTTTGAAAGGATACCGTAGCAGCAGAACTCCTTGTATGCATTATTTGCGTGTAATGGTGATATCGTTTTTGATTCTTTTCATTATTAACTATTGTGAGACCCTCTGTCAGTATATACTGTATTTAGTAGTTTTTCGAAATTTCCATGTAAAAAAGATAAACGTAATCTCTCTCGGCATGGTTATCTATAATGCAATCTAAAGAATCTTTTATAAGAATTTTTTTTTCTACTTTTCTTCTTAATCACATTTGTAATTAGTTTTACTTACTTTTTTCCCCTTTCAACTTATTTGCCACAATTGGACATGTTTACAGTGATATCTTGGTTTATATCGAATTACTCGTCAAATCAATGAATGCTTTATGATGATGATGATGCATCTTAATTACATATTTTTTATATGTATATGTCTACGTTTATTTGCTTTCATTCATCACATAGGGGAGTAACTAAATGTCTCTTTTGGGAGTTATAAATCATTTGTTAGTAATTCTGAAGCTATTAACTCTACCATTTGTTACAGTTTAGTTAATTTTGATTCCCGTCCATTCATTATACGTGTCGTATCGTACGTATATACTTTAAAAAATCTATGGTGCAGACTTTATTGTCTCTTTAAAACTGCAAGAATATAAAAATGATTTAAAAACAAAATAAAGTAAAAATATTTTTATGACAAAGGAATATGTTGTAATGTCAATGAAATGATATTTAAACCCGAAACTGACTGAGAATGGTGTAAATAAAATTCGAAAATTTTGAAAATTTAATGTGAACATGTAATGTTTATCACGTTAATCGTTTAATCGGATATTAAGAACACTCTCTCTTTGGTGCTTGCATCAATTTGCCTACATATATTGTCTTTGGTGAGATTTCATAAAAAGCAACTAAAACGTTTAGGCGCTAAAGTAGCGAACAATCGCCTTTTAGTTTATTGCTTAACCAAAAAAAGGAAGCGTTCACGTGTTTCATAGACACTACTGTGAACGCTAAAGATTCTCTTCCGTTACCAATACTTTGAACGATAGATTCTTACTATTACAAGCAATTCGGTATCATACTGTTGTGTTTGACTTATTCGTGTAAGCTAAACGAATGCTATGGTATTTATTTGATTTTTATATTTGATCTTTAATCCCTTTCTATTTTTATATCTGATCTTTAAAATTTTTCTATAAGACTTGAACTTAATTAAAATTTTTTATTATTTAGCTTTCTTTTGTTGTATCTTTAGGCAAGCTGATTGATTTTTTACCTAAACAGACCATGTCTCTTTAAGCACCGCTTTCCAACTTTACATATATAGGCTTATAGTCTTTATATGACTTTTCCTTTCAAATATTTTAACTCTATTGCCATCTCCTGAGTAGCTGAGAAGAAGTAACTTTTCCTAAACTACATCCCTCTCTAGCAGCTTTTAAAAAAATTTCCATATGCACCTAATAATATCATTATCATAAATATTAGATTATTCAATGGAAAAGTCGACCTATTTCTACTAACTAAAGGGAGGATTTCGTCTGACTGCAGCTATCCTTAAGCAGCATTATTATCGTTCGCATTAATTGCAAGGCGCATATATTTCGTTGCAAATTCATATTGAAACTTATATATAGGAAATTTCTCCTGGTCAAATGATCACTAATACACAAGGTGTGAATGTGAGGATAGGAAGAAAAACTATATATCTGCCTTCGTACAAGTGTATCTCAAGATGCCAACCACTTCAAATCGGTACATTAAGGTCGTAGAATATCACCTTTTAATTCGGATCTCTCGGCAGGTCAATCTGGGCCATTTTATCTTGGGAATGTGTTTCTCCTAGAGCATGTCGTTATCAAGTTTTAAATTAGTGTCTCTTACAGGCAGCTGGTTGCACAACTCTTCCTCTTTTGGCAACATGTTTGTAGTTGGAACTTATCATATTTTGATTTCATCTTTAGATTAACTCCATAAACATGCATCAAGTGCATGTACATTTGCAATGAATTGTAGGATGTTGTTTTTACATATTGTGGGTGCTTGTGGAAGTTGTGGCTTAACGGCATTTTCAAAATCGATCTGCGACCCTTTACTAAACCTTTATAAGGAAATTATTTTCTCTCTATTTTAACGCACTTGAGAATACGACAAATTGGGAAGTGACCAGCAAACAGAAAAATTCACCGATGGTACGGCGCATTGGGATCGATGCTTAAAGAACATGGAATATTACGCGGTATTAAACAGTGTACACATACGATACTTGCCAATGCCAAAATACTTTAAGTACACAAGACACAGACTCTTGACTTAAAATGGGTTTAACCGCCACATTCTCGCAAATCTTGTATCTTCAAAAACAACAAATGCTACATAAGCTGATCAGTACTGTCGCACCAGTTTTCTATTGACTGCCGAATAAGCGAACCTACTGTTTTTTAGTTAACCGGTACTTTGTTTAGGATACGTAGAAAAGATGTTGTTCGGCATTAAATATATGAAATTGTAATTGTAATTTTAAATAATTTTAAATAGAGGATTTAAGAGTGTATTTGTGTTCAATGCTCAATTTAATGTTAAAAAAAAAATAATAATTTTTACAATTAACACCTGCTGCAAATGTATGGATTTAAATTAAAGAAGAAAACACCCTCATATAGCAAGGACAAACATTAATCTTGAATATATATTTAATTTATACATTGGCCTTCTAAGCTCATCTTTGAAAAACCCCTTTTTAGAAGACCATAAGCTAAATCCAAAGTTAATGTGTTATAGTGAAAGCCCTTTGCCCGCATGATTGTGTTTGTGTGACTGAAAACCCTTTCAGTGAAAGACAAAACATATGGCAAATAAGAGAGAGAGAAAAAATGAACAATAAAAACAACAAGAACAACAACGGTAAATGCATACGTTATTGCTTGGCAGTGTGAAATGAAAACATGCCTAATTTGGTGTAATTGCATTTTGATTTATTACAAACGTACAAAATTTGACTTTTGCCACATGTGGAACATGCGGAACATGCTCACAGCACAGCAACCAACCAAGACTTCACATTGCGTAGCAGTAGTAGTAGTAGTAGTAGTAGTAGTAGTTGTAGTAAATGAAAGTCGTGAAAAGTCAATATTTGCTTATATATATATGTTTACGTGTGTGTACATGCGTGTATATATGCGTGTGCGTTGCGAATTGTCATAGCAATATTGCACTGAAGTTTAGTTACTTAAAATATGCACCAGCATTATCAACATGGTCTGTTTGGCGGAGAGACGATAAAGAAAGGAGCACAACATTTACGAAAAACAAATGGTGTAAATTAGAAACATTTACAGTTACAGTTGCTGAATAAGTTGAATGCAGATCTTAGTGAGGGGGGACGACAAATAAATTTCTCTTAAACTTGCTGTAAGTAGGTGGGGTTAATTGTACACTATATAGGCATATCTATAAATATATATATATATATATGTGCGCTAGTCCGTTCTTATGCGCCGAGGAGAGAATATGTAATGATTCTCACTATATGTGGTATTTGCCACATTTCTTAATGAGTAATTTGTCATATCCATATGCAACACACTTTTCGGTTTTCATGTTTTCTAATATGATATATTTTTGTTGTTATTCTTGTTATTGCTATATTTAGTATGAGAGATAGTCTGAGAAAATATGAATTTTTGTTTAATGGTTTGTATTCATGTGTCTTGGAATAATGTCATTAACACCAGTGACAATTATGTTTTTATGGCTCGTTGTTGTTCCCGTTGTTTTTGTTTTTGTTGTTGCTATTGCTGCTGGTGCTGTTACTGCTGCTATTCAAGTAAAGCAAGCTCTCGTTAAATGTAAAACATGACCGAACTAATGACAGTGTAGACAATTCTGACAAATATAAATGATTTATACACGAGATTTTTAAAAAAAAAAAAATATAATAACAAACATAAGCAAAAAAAAAAAAAAAATACTAAAAATTTTATTTATAGAATATTTTAAATATATATGTAAAGCATATAAACGCATATACGCGATACGTACACTTTTCCATATACATCGCAACAATAAACTCAATAACCCGGAATTTTTATAATGGCTTTCCTCGAACATAATCATATCAACACCAAAAAATCCTTTTATTTCCCTATCAATTTCTCATCTTACCAGAAATAAAAATTTTATACCAACTGTCAGACGGACAAGCGAACGTTATACGAACAACACAATTATCTGAAAACTTCAATAACCACCTATCAGACAAATTCACCCAAAAAAAAAACAAAAAAAAAAAAAAGAATAAAACACAAACAACATATGCAGACATTCACCCACCCATTCAATACACACCTACACATATACTCAAACCTATATATATATGTATATATATATGTATGCATGCATGACGCCTTGTATGTATGCTAACAATTCAACTCAATTTCGAGCCATATAAAGAACCGCAAAAAAAGGCACGTGATTTACGACTCCCAGGCGGCGTCACCTGAGATTAAAAAAATATTCGCACATACATGCACAATTCAGTTTGGTTATAGAACAATACTATAACGGAATATTTTTTCTTTTTCTTTTTTTTTTTTAAATATATTTTGTATTCTTCCCTATATATATATATATATATATAAAAAGGGGAAAAACTCTTTCAACCATAAACCAAAAGGGAAAGTAACAAAATTCCAATAAAGCACATTAAAATCACTGACAAACAATATTCAACATTTACACAACCCAAGAGCGTGAATTCTTCATATACGCATACACACACATACATACATACATTTATGCACACAATGTCATATAGAAAAATGTATGAGCTTTTGGAGAAACTGCGAAAAGAAAGGATTATTATACACATTAAAGAGTATAAACATAAAAAAAAAAAAAAAAACAAGTATATATGCTATACATAACCATGCGAACACCCCATGTCACAAGCCATGGATACATAGAGAATATATCCTTATAGTATACGCCAAGTGTGTGTTATATTTTTGACGGTTGCATGCATAAAACGGAAAGAGCAACATCATCATTGACACCATATGTTTTGTAATTTGCTTTATTGTTGAATGATTATGAAATTCTTTAATAATTCTAAAAATCTTTTATTTGTCGCTTTTTTTTTTTTTTGTTTTCAATTTTATTATCACACAAAGCAATTATGGTGACATATGCGTATTATGAGGTGATTATGCGATATTTTAAACAATATTTGAAATTGTCTTGAATTCCGTGATATTATTTAATTTTGTAGAAATAATGCCTTTTTCTATCTCCTATCAGGTTCATATTGCTTCCCTTGACATCAAAAACCTATGTACGGTAAAATTTTGCTTATGTCTCCAAATACCCGTTCCCTGTTTAAATAACTTTTAAAATGTTCCGCAATATATATCCAGAGTAAAATCTCTATACTCGAAAATTAATTAATTGTGACAAAAATCCAAGCGTTGCCTGCTGTGCTTTTAGAAAATATTAACATTAATTTTCTTATTAAGAAAATTTATTTCAGTAATAAAAAATATTTTATATGAAGACAAAACTTATTTAAAAAACAAATAGAATTTCGGTAGTCTGTAATATAGGGTTGGGTTGGCCGACCTTTCATCGTCTTATCTGATGTAGTTTACAAACAGCGAATAAAACTTCAAGCCTTTTTTTGTTTTTCGAAACGGAAGCGAGCTTCGTTTATGTTATATTAAAGAAGGCTCCTTCGAAAAGTTTCTCTCTGAAGCGTATACTTTTGAAAAGATTCTCATAAAAAAAAAAATTACAGCTGCTTCGTGGACTTATACGAATGTAAATTTTACTATCTACATGACGGATATATATGACATGAGTAGGCAAATGCCTAGTCGCTCTAAACCAAGTTAAACACTTTCAATGTTCACTGCCAGATTTCAATGAAAGACTTTCTTTACGTGCCATTATAGATTGGGATCAAAATTCTTGATAGATCTGAACAAAACAAAAAAGAAAGATCATGATAAGAAAGATCATAATGGCAACGATTTCTTACTGCACTTCTCTAATGCGTGAAGCACTTTCCAATGTGCGCAGAATTATTGGAATAGTGCAGTGTACGAACTTCGTTGTATGACCAATCGCTCAGAGAATGTCCCTATTTGCGTAATACGGTACGAGTCAGAAAGTGGTTGGGAAAGAGAGAAGAAAGCAACCGCAGCCTAGTGGGTATGTTCCCAATTGGCAACTGTACTATGCCTTTGCCGACTGAGCATTTACTATAATTCTACCGCTTTAAGATTTGAACTCGCGATCACAGACTTGATAGTCGCGACTCTTACCTGCGTGGCTACTCATATGGATAACTTATGCGCTATAAAAGCTTCAAAGGAATAAGTAGATGGAAAAATTTTTAAGCACGCCAATGGACATTTTTGCGATACCATGGTTCCATCGTCTCCACAATTCTTCGCATACACATAGGTAAAACAACGAACTACTTTAAAGGGATCGTAGAGAAACAAACACATTCTAGGTTTTTGGCATGTCTTAAACAACCTTAAAGACTAACTCGAATGTAGTCGTAATCCTTCAATTTTTTGCGTATTAAAATGTTTCTCTGGCTTCCAACTGAATGATAAAAAAGTAAAAAGCAATAATTTCTTTTGTGTTTTTGTAAACACAACGCTCTATTCCTCTTTCCATTTATCCTTATGGTTAATTTTTCTTTAATTATTATACTAATTTTTTTTTTTTTTTTTTAATTTTTCAATGCCGTCCAATTACAGAGTATACCTTAGCAAAGAAGCGAACCAGTAAAAACCCGGCCCCTTTTTTAGCAAAGATAAAAAAAAGGACAAACTTCGCCTTACCTTGAAGACTGCAATGACATTGCCTAAGAAGTGTCAGGTGATTTACTTTGAAATTTGTTCAAAAAGTTTTCCTTTCTATTAATGCCATTCAAAGATGGCGGCCGTATCTGCGTTTCACTTTAATTTTTCCGTAAAATAAGGTTTCTTAATTTCACTTTCGGTATTCCTTATGAACGGAAGTCATGTTTGATTGCAATTCACGCTACCTGCATTGACTTTAATATATTGTTAACAAAAGCCAAATGTAATTTTATTAAAGAAAAGTATACAAACTATTCAAGCAATAGTACTGTCATTAGTTCCCGGAAAGAATCTATATGGACTTAAACTCTTGATTAGATATAATAATTTTCTCTGTATATATATTTTATCAGAGAAGTTTGAGCTAAGGAATTTCCTCGAATTTAAGTCAAGTTCAGCAGATGCAGCAGGACTGGTAGCACAATTGTATCATATTAATATCTTACGGCTTACGGCTCTTCTTAGCTTCGAATAAATTTCTACGTAGCGGATATAAGGTGACATTTTATTAATTTACTCTTTAATAATTTATAATTAATTTTACACATTGTTAACAAACCCTTACTACTACTACTACTACTATGACTACTATGACTACTGCTGCTTGCATCCCATGAAAATCAACTGAGCAGTAAAAGCTGCATGAAAATATATATAGAATATAAAAATTATTTATTACTCTAAATATTAAACATAACATTCAATTAGGTGCACAGTTAATTGCGGTAAACTGTTATTTAAACATCAGTCAGCGAACAAGACAAACTAGCCAGCCATCTAGTCACATTTAACAGCTTTGCCTTATCAAAAAATATGGCATAAAGTTTTTTATGGAAACAACAACAACAGCAAGAACAGCAGCAGCAAGAGCAGCAACCAAAAGAAGGAATAACAACACCCTGAGCTAAAAATTGCTATTTTTTTTCCTTTTTTTCATTTGTAATTAACTTTTTAAGCCTCTGACTATAACTTCTCTATTCCGCACCTGTGTGTTTCGCACAATTTTCGTTGATATGACTTCACTTTGCTTTTTCATAACACATAATTAACACTACCAACCCAGCTGAAAATAAAACTTAAAACAGTATAATGCTGATGTTGTTGGTATTGCTATTGTTGTTACTGTTGCTGGTGCTGCTACTGCTACTGCTGTTGCTGTTGCTGCTATGACTGTAACTATGGTTATATAGCAGCCAGCAAACGACTTAATGTCATCAACTACAATTAAGAGCCTATGGGAAACTTTCTAATTAAATGATTGTCATCTTCATTGCAAAAGTCCAGTAATAAAGCTAACAATTTAAAAGCGCATTTATATGTGCACATACACAAATACACATACAATCACATATGGAAATACAATGAATGGCCTTAACCGTTGTCAGTTGAGTTTTTTAGTTGAAATTAAAATAAAATAAAGACAAGAGAAACACCATTTTGTATACAAATGTAGAGAAACAAAATAAAATTACAAGTTGCGAAAAAGTAAAAAATAAAAAAAAAAAAAAAAAAAACAACAGTAAATGCAGTTATGAGTCGCATTTACAATCAAACATACATGCATATATATGTATTGTATATACACATAGTAGTATTCATATGGATGGACATACGTACTCGTTCAAATCATAGATAACTTCAGTCAACCAGCCAGAGTATGTATATGCAGAAATGGCTGGCTGACTGGTTGTGGCAAAGACCAACTTTTATCATTATGCGGTATTTTTATTTACAAAATATGCAGCCACACCAACAATAACTACAGCATATCATTAAATAAGCTACAGTAATAACAAATAATAACCAACTTTAAGAAGATATTGTTGTTGTATTTTGTTTCACACACATACACACACACACATATATATATATATATATATACATCGTGCACATCGTGAATACTGGTTTAAAATGCTATTTTTTTGTCCTAAATCCTCCAATACGACTTAATCAGCTTTCGCATACGGTACTGCCTTGATTGCATTTGAGTTGGTGAGCAGTGATTCAAGCTTCAAGCTTCAACTGCTGGCTACCGTATTCATGTAACATACTTATGCATATGCATATGCATATGCAATCTTATTTTACTGAATAACTCATCTCCCAGAAGGTCATCGATAATTTATCATATCTGTACAGCGTCGTTCATTTGCCTGCAATAAGCGAAACGATGAGTTTCGTTTAGGTCAAAATCTCTGCAAAAAAAAAGGCAACAAATGCAGAGCTGTCTATATATCATAATGCATTTGCGTGCGTATGTGTATGTGTTTATTTCGTCTTTACCATGCCAGCTGAAAATAGGATATTTCAAAAGACGCTTTTACTACTGAATCATTTCAGCAGAATGCGATTTCAGCGATATTGGTTATCTATAGCGCGCCACCTTCACTTCATCTGTCATTTTTTATTCTGGATCTTTGCTAGATATTACTGCCCGGAGACTGTTTGCAATTAGAGCGCTACTCTTAATGATTATCTACTTACCTATTGGTTATTGGTTTCTTTTTCTTCTTCTCTCCCCTCGCTGCGGCACTAGCCTTGGTAGTTCTTGAACCGCCTTCATCAGTACAATCGTTTTCTGACGTTGCCACTGTTCAGTAGTCTTACGAAAAGCAATGTGGTTTTTATAATTATGTAATATGTATAATTTTATGTATAATTTTATTACGTCACGGAAATCATTAAAAAAAATACGATGGCTAATGACTTCTAACGTTTGTGTAAGGTTGTTCAAAAAGAGTTGGCTAAAAGCTGCTCAAGGTCCTCCAAGCATTTGGGGTCGTCAATCACATCCTTAAATAACGTCTAGGGCACCCATAAGTCGCGATCCTTCGGCAATTGATCAATTTACGTTTCTGCGCCGTTCGGGCTTATTCATACTCTCACACTTTAATATCTGAGTCTGCGCACATACTTTTGCGAACTAATGAGTGTGCTCGGGTAGATTACCATGGAGTGCAAGAACAGCCCTATTTTGCTTTAAAAGGAAGGATATATTTAATTAGAACCTCGGGATCTTTTCTTATATATGATATTAGGCTGATTTGATTCTCGTGTCAACTTTAAAGAATTTTGTTCAAAAACGTGAATTTCTTGCTCTTGACATCTTGAAGATGCCATCATGTGATTTAGTGTATATGATTCATTCAATACAGAGCAAACTACTAAGGCAATGCAGTTGACGATATATTCGCAAAATAGAAACAACAAATTAACTGAAACTTAAAAACAACAAATTATCGCTATTCGAGACCCAACGCTTACGGCTTGAATAAAAAGCTCGCGTATAGCACAACAATATGCGGTTCGCTTAATAACTTAACAACAAAATTGTTGTTTGTTCTCACCTAAGTAATCACACAAAAAATATATAACGTAAGAGTTCAATATTTTACTTTCAATGATTAATGGCTTAGTGACGCATGAATGCAAATTTCAAAGCTAATCTCGTAATTATTAATTAATTCCTTGTTAAGCGTTATAGTTACGAAGAGATCAGTTGCGCTCTTAAATCAAAAAGCTATCACTTATCCGTTTCTTTCAATTATTCCCAAGTTTGAAGATTTGTTTTTCCGACTTTTACGATTTTCACATTCAATCATTCATTTTTGCCTTAAATGTATTCCGGAAACATTTCTATTAAAAAAATATATGAAATTTAATATCAGTTTATATTTGACCCAAACATTGAGTTGATATTTGATCTCTTTAACAAAATGAATGGGTGTTGGTCATTAAAACTTAAGACCCATGTATGGCATGCAATAATGCTGCAGTTGAAAACTAATCGAACATTTCCGTTAACTAATCTCTAAACTAATGACGGATCTTTGCACAATATACTTAGTATTACAACGACTTAGTTCTCAACTTAGTTGGCCGGGCTGCCCAGATTATTCAACTTCATTAGCATGTTCTAGGCGCAAAATAGGCAACAACAAGAACAACAGTAACTAAACAACTAACACTAATTACTTGGTAAGTCTAAGATATAAGCAACAAATGCAACAACAATAAGAACATCATAGTATATATATATATATAAGCTCGCGTATACTTACTTGGTTATAAGCCTGAAGCGTTAAGAAATATGTGATGTGGTCACAAATTGACTTGAAAGGCAAAAAAAAGTGAGTGCATACATGCACTCATATAAGCATATATAGCAGATCTGTATAGGTAGATATAATGTGAGAATTCCCCTCAGAGGCATGAGATTATTATACAGCAACTGCAACAGCAGCATCACAAATGAAAAACATTTAAATATGAAAATAAAAATGTAAGAAATGCAACGCAAGACAGGTATTGCCGGAGAATAAGACAAAGTGTCAATCCCTTTGGACCAACATGCTCTGAAACTGTATACATTTATTCATTGACTTTCTAACATTTGCTTCAGCTTCAGCAGGCGGTATGGCTTAGTAAGGACTAAGCGAATGCAACGCACAGTCCTGCACAGACAGTTGTCGCGCCTAGCGCGTCACTATGCATTCGGTATTTAAGTAAATATGCATGCAGTATGTGTATATACTTCATTTTCTGATCACAACAGCATGAACGTCGACGGTGTTTTCTAGTTTAAATATGTGTAGAACATTGCGTTTGGCGTCATCTTGCTATGTTGTCAACAACGCATGCAACAAGCATTACCAGCATGCATCACCTGAGAATCTCTCAAAACTCTCTATCACTTTACTTCACTTTAACGCGTTCACTTTCCGCATTCTCCTTAGCGTTATTCAGTCCTCATCTTTTGAGATTTTTTTTTTGTTAAATATCTTTTTCTATATATACACACACACACACACACACGCAAACATATGTGTATGTGTATATGTATATGTGTATGAACTTAACATTACAGACAACAATCATTAAAACAACGTTTTGTATAAATTATGCTAATGATCCTTCAATTGATTTGTAATAAAACTGCGAATTGTAGGGGAAAAAATAAGATAAATATCCACAAATCACGCACTTAATATATATATTTCTCTTTGCTAAGGTTTCGTTCACTTTATATGCTTCACATCTTCAATTGATTTCACATTTAGTTATTTGCGCCGCTTATACTATGCTGGACACTTTGGGGACAAAAATGTTATAGCGTTTATGGTAAGAGCAGCCAGTCAGCGAGCGGTATGTTTTGCATTTGTGATGAGTGTATTTATAAGCGCAATATTGCATGTTTGCTTATTCAAATTAAACGCTTAACTTATGTACGTACGTATGTAAAGCCTTCTCTTCTATACGACCGGTAAAAATGGTAATTTAAGATCGCAACATGTTCAGTAAAAGAATTAAACACGATCTTGTCTGCAAGTTACGAGTTAGTTGTACCTCTATGAATATTTATCATATGATATTAAAGAAATCCTTTTCCTAAGTAAAAACTTGAAGATTACCTAAGAGACAACACGTAAATGAAATGAAAAAGAAGCATCGACAGCAATAAGACTGACTATGTTAGAGTAGAAAAGTATTTTTTATAAAAAAAATTTATCAACATTTCACTAAGCATCACTGAAATTTACTTAAGAAAATTTACTTTTCATATAAATATATAATTTTCAAATCAGTATCGTTGCCATTTGAAGGTGTTGCAGCAATCTTGATGTTAACACCTAGCTATACCTTTCCTCTTTTTCCCACTTTTTTCTGACCATCATTCAAAAAAAAAAAAAAAAAAAAAAAGCAAAGATAATCATAGCCTAGGGGAACAACATGTTGGTGATATATAATAAGTAACTAAATATTTTCCCGAAACATCTTTTATTAATAAACTATTGTTAACTATCGTTATGTTCTCCCTGCTTCCAAAAGGCAGATATTCACGCTAAACATATTACGCTGCTTCGCGGATTTATGGAACTTAACGCAGTTGGGACGTGTTGATGAGTAATTGAAACCATTTGCTGAAAGCATTTGATGATATCGAAATATTCAATGTGAAACGAGGAAACAACCGCTGTATAATGTCATATACTTAATAGCGATGTCAAATTAAATGATTATTATTACAGAGTGTTTACTACAGAGTACTCTACGGTAATTTTTAAGGAAGATTCGAAAACAGAACACTGTTAGGTATTCCAGCAAGTTCACGTAAGCTTACAGAGGTAATAAGAAAGCACCCCGCGATCATGTGCAGTGACTTTTTCTGCTTCAATGATGCGAATAAATCCCTTTACTCCCGCTCTGTCTGTCTGCAGGAGCGAGTGCGATCTTTTTTGTTTTTTGCATTTATTAAAATTGTCTTTCAAATATCGCTTATATGACCTTCGTTGCGAGCTATTATTGCTGCAGAGGCCGTCGCTGTTTTCAACATGCTTGGAATTTTTGTTCTTCATTACGATTTTATTGACAGAGACGTCTCTTTTGTCAATCTTGCCAGAATTGCTTATCATGGAAAAGCGCTTTCTTTTCACTTAAATTTTTAATTAATAGGTATGTACGCAACATAGATTTTAATTAATATAAAATCGATGTTTATATCAATGTGCGTGCTTGATAAATCTAAGCAATTGTTGGCGCTTAATTGACCTCCTTAAAGTAATCGATATGCGCGTATAGTTTCAAAACTCGTAACGTTTATGTGGGTATAAGCGACAAGAGATTCTCATAATTTTACGATAGACTCATAAATTTCTATTAAACGAATCGCGCCATAAATTCACGTTTACAGAGACACACACACACGCAAATACATAGAAATGCACACATAATTCTCTTATAGACCGTTGCAATTGATCGATTGTTGCACACTTGAAAATGTGTACATTCTGCCAACCAGCCAGCCAGCGAGCCAGCCAGCCAGCCCATCCTAGTTAAAGTCAATAACACACCTTTATGTATTTGCTTGTGACGATCAAACAAACGATAATTACTGACAGACTTAAAACCAAAAACAAAAAAATAAATAAAAAAAATAAAGACAGAAAGAACAAAATTGAAATTCTGATCTGAAACGATCGATTAGACCCAAAAACAATTAAATATCGATGTCGACTATGCTTGCATACCATAATAAACTAATACAAAGCAATATGAATTGCCTGCTTGCTACTCTTGCTATGCTGAGATTGTTGTGCACCTACAATTGTGTGTTGTGGTGCACAGTAGCCACCTTTTCTTTTTTTTTTTGTTTTTTTATATGTATCGTCATCTATGCCAAACCCAATCAAGAGGCCTTCTTTCTCTACGCACACTCGCACGTCTCAATGTTTCTTTGTCTGTCTGTCTGTCTGTCTGTCTGTCTGTCTGTCTGTCTATCTCCGCATTTGTCCAACATTTATGGACGGCTACGGTTTGTGTCTGGTTGCAGTCATACAGATTAACAATGCATCAGCAGCCGCCAGTAGGCAGTGAAACTATGCGTTTCATATTATATATGCTTTAGCGTACAGATTTGCTGGAATTGTCATTTGCAGTGGCACTATCTGTGGCGACAATCATTGTAACGTTTTCAAAGACGACACATTTGTCTAGGCAAATAAAGTCCAAATGCTATATAGAAGAAAGAAGTTGCGAAAAAGAAGAAGAAGAAGAAGAAGAAGGCCGCATATGTATAGCACAATTGCATATGGGCAACGATACTAACGATTGACGATGGCGATGGCGATGACGATGACGATGACGATGACGACGATTATTATGAGGATGATGATGATGTCGTCGTTTGCAAATATAGCAAACGATACGAACAGTCCGCAATAACTATAATAACAACCGCAACTAGGCTATGTACGGGATACATTACTGTTTTCATTTGACTGATGATCGTGATTTAATCAGCTACCGTAAGCTAATGTGCTACATCATGCAAAAGTTAACCCAGCCTAAACTATACAAAAAGACAATACGTATCTCTCCGCCATATCAACGTAACCATCATCTGCACTTCTCTTCTCCTCCTCTCTCTCTCTCTCTCTCTCTCTCTTTCTCTCTCTTTCTTTGTTTCTTTCCCTTTTTCTTACTCTGCCCCCCCTACCCCGTCTTTCCACGAACTATATAAAATTTCATATGTACACTGATCGTTACTTTGGTGCTTATAAGTATGCGTTGATATACACATCACACATCTACAGCAGTAGTACATTCTTTTGTAGTGGGCGCGTCCTTTTCAAATAGTTTATGATTGTTGCAGTTTGTTGGCCAAATTGTCATTGAAGCATTAAATGTCGTTTATTGAATTTATAGCAGGCGATCAAATCTAAATATGTTACGATGTCGCTCGTAAGAGTGCATTTTTTTTATTGGTAGAGCTGCAAACGCGAGTGCCCTTATATGATTATGTATTCAATTCAATAAACTGCTTGCTTAGTCTACCTATATATATATCTAAATTTGTGCAGCAATTGCTGTTCGGATGAACGAACATTGTTGTATTATCCGTTATCTTTATAAAATTATCAATTTAAACAAAAAAAAAAATATATATATATGTTGCGTTCCGTATATGATAGAGCATATGATTTCATATAAAATCTTTCTATAAATGACTACCAACTGGTAGGCAGCGATTACGAAAACTTGAATATTCATTAATGGGAAGCATACATCTTTTTAACTGGTTATGATGTCAATCGATTTGCTTGATTAGAAATCTCTGCATACACATAGTTTGAGCTAGCCATAGATAATGGTAGACTTTAAGAGGAAGATGAGAGATGTAAGCCGTCAGAGTTTGAACGTAACAAACGATCCGTGAAGCAATAATTCACTGCATAGCTTAAATTGAAAAAGATGGCAATAATGTTCGGTTAAGTATTTAGACTTCATTGGATGACATTTATACCGAATAGCGCTGGTTACAGGGGGATTTTGCTTTACATTTTTCGTGCAGAACAACTGCCAAATTGAAAGAGTAGTGTAGGCAGACTGGTACACTTTTACTCATTTTAATTGCTACGCGGTATAAATCATCATAGCAGCAATATTAAGCAAAAATTACGACCGGGCTGCAGACATTCCTTATCTCTTTCTCTCTTTCGCCAATTTTTTTCGATTCGCATCATGTGAGCGCGTAAAAGGAACATCCCCTGAATGAACGATTGATCGCGATTTGTACTTATATGCAAGACGGGTTAGGTTACTAAGGCTTTATGTGGGCAAAGGCGTTAGCAGCAGAGTATAAATTTTCAAAAAAGATTAGCAAGCAACAGAGTGTACGCGAAAAAATACCGATTTTTGTTTATCTTGGCAACAGGGTACACATTTATGAGCTAAATGTAACTAAATTTACCGCAATTGTTTTATATATTGTGAAAACTAGCCACAGCGAGTCCAAAATCATTTGTGAGCCCAAATGTTTGAGTTTCATACTTCAATGGAACAAGAATTAAAAATCAAGCAACACCAAGTTAAAATTCTCACTTCCTCCCCGCAATTATTTTAGACTTGGTGGATGTTAGCTGGTTAACTGGAAAACGTTTCGAATCAATTCATTTAGCTCCTCCCACTATTGATTTTGTTATTTATTTCTTAAACGGGGGATATCCCCGTTTGCACATTTCAAACGCAGTAACAAACCTATTCTTTGGTCAGAGATATAGTGCATAACATGTAAGAATATTGTAGACAGGCTAAGCCGACTCTTAGATACTCTATACCATTTCACCAAGTACAGTTATTGACTAGTCTTTGTAAAAATTAGAACTTTTTCCATGCAAAGACATACTTTTGCAAGTCCGCTTATTGAAATATGCCCAAAACATCACATGGTGTCATCTAAATTTAACAAACTTGATTTACGTTCCGAAAATATTATTATTTTTCAGTTTCCGTCATAAAAACCATAAATTAGATTTTCGCTCCATATAAGGATTTACTTCTCATGATAACGTCTACATATGTTAGGTTTCAAAAAATTGATCTATGTGATCCAAATTCCCTAGTGTTAGTTTTTTTGCTAATGTACTACTATGAATAAATTTCCATTAACAATTCTAAAGGGATTACTATTCATGAGAAATCTTATATGGAATGACGTTCAGGCAACAGATTCATGTGGTTGAAGTTTAGTCCACTCAATTATTTTATGCCTTTTTGCCCTAAGAAGGCTTTTACATTTATGTAGATGCGGTTGTATCCATGAAATAAAAAAAAACACAAAACTAAATGAACTGACAATGGAGGGAGGGGCAGCGGACGGGTATACGCACCCATGGGGCAAACCAGCTTAGATCGATTCAGATAATAATCCTGAATAATAAAAAGTGAGCCGCACTCGATCTTATGTACCACTAGTCGCTAAAGGTGTATGGGTATAAAAATATCGATCAACATCACAAGAACATAAATTGTTGCTTAATTCAGTAAATTTTTGGGCTAAATTCAATTTTATCTGCTTTTTTTTTTTTTATTCTTGCACTTGGCACTTTGAGTTTTATTAATTTATATCATTTCTTTTTTGATATATCTCAGATAATCAATAATGGTTTGCAAATGAGACTTGGGCAACTCACACTCAATTACAATACGTGGATAAAGCAGCAGACGTAAAATATTTACGCAGGTAACTATATAATTGAATCGAAAAATAAGAAAAAATTAAGTAGACACTATAGAAGTTATAAAGGAATGATAAAACTTAACAGAAAAATAAAAGCGTAAATATATCTACCAAAAAAAAAAAAAAAAAAAAAGAATAGCTTTGTGTGTTTAAGGCTCGGTCTATCAACTTCTTTCATATTTCCTTTGCATAAAATTCACTACAAACTTATCTTTATAGTGTCGCTTACTAAGGCTTTAATTAGCGCAGTCTCGACGAAGAATAAAGCCCATGAAAGAAACCTGTGAAATATCATAAGACTTAACACTGAAGTTGGAAGCGCAGATTAATACCGCAATTATGATAAGACACTAATGGAAATTTCAACTTGTCGTCTTAGCTTAAAGCATTCATATGTATGTAAGTAACCTTCTCTTCTTTTTTTTTTTTTCTTGCTTGCATAAAGACAATTCATTTTTATTATTGTATGGATCTATAAATTTCTAATTAGATATGATATGACTTAAGAGCAAAAAAAAAAAAAAAAAAAAAAAATGCAAAAATAACGAATTCTGCCGAAGAAATCATTTTGAAAACTCTTAGTTAATTTTTATTTTAATTTATTTTTGTGATCCTTGAGGTTGAGATAAAAGCCATCAAAACTTGACATTTAATTAATCGTTCGATTTTAACTTAAAATGAACTACGCACACATATATAATTTTCATTGATTAAAACTATTTATTAACTTTATCCGTTTATGCTTAAGTGAATCTAAAAATTCTTTTCCAAACCAACTTTTATCCAACTTTTTTTTTGTTTTTGTTTGCTTGAATTATACTTTCATACAAAATCCTCTGATACGTATATATATGCTGATCAAGATAGAGATGCTAAATATGGCGATAGTCGGTCTCCTCTTAAAATAGTATATGAAACTAGATCCGAAAAGGGATGCAATTCTAAAATGCCAACCATACTATACAGCCAGGTCAGTACTATAGAGTTTGTAGTGTACTTCTCATTCATTCTTTGCTTACGTACTATGCTAAACCATTTATCTGGCTAACGCTATGACGGAAGTGCTCGCACATACAACAAGATGCACATTAAGAAAAGTAAGCTGAAAACAACGAATTTTTTTATTACTGAGCTTAATAGCGCTTCTAACTTGCACGGCTCACTATTTACTTACGAATAATCTGCATCCACATTAATATGCAGCTTCTTATAGTATATTTTGCAGTTGTTGTCTTATTTATGAATTATCTCTATCGTGAATTCATTTCACATTCTATTTATTACAATTTATTCCGATAATCGGAAATTCCTCACATTTCTGAACATTAGTCTTGTAATAAGCAAATTTAGTCGAGACATTCGTGATAATGTAATTGTGTGAACATTCAAACGAAAGGTGTGAAAAATTTTATATGCGATTTGAATGACAATCTTTTTGAATATATCATGCGATAATCTGATGTTGAAATTAGAAAATTCTTGGGTAATTAATAATAATAATAATTTTCTTTAGATTATTGATAGTTATATCGTTATGGTCTATGGCCCAAAAGTACGTATGATAAATATGATAAATGAAAAGCAAAGAAATAGGAATGAGTTTCTTATTACGCGATGCAATCTACTTACATAGATGACACATGTATGCAATTTTTTCCTATTTGGCATTTTCATGTTACTTACCAGTATACCTTAAGTAGTTCCGACATTTCAATTTTGCTTACTTGATACAATTACTTAATCTGGACGCGTGTGAAGCAATTGCCGTATCGACTGTCGCTTTAGTCGCTTGGAAAAAATGAAAGACGAAATATCGTTCATGCGATTCCACACAACAGCACATATTTTTCGCCCTAATTACATCGGGAGTTCCAGGTGTCAGAAGTGCTCGGTGGTCGGTTTTTTTCATCTTTCTTACGAAGAGTATTAATACCGTTGTATCTCTTACTATATGAAATAAAATAAATCGTGGACGGCCACTGATAACCAACTCCTTTATTATTGAAAGGTACTAATGATACAAATTTGAGAACTTTATAGCAAAAACCAGGTATCTCAGCTGGACAGAGCCAATCCATCTAGCACTCGAATACATTCTTGCCTTTTCTATGCGGCACAGTAACAACCAACAAACTTAATCCAATACTTATTCTGACGATTCAGTTTCTGTGAAGATTATGACAGTATTTTTCCTCCAATCTACAAAGGAATTTACATATGTCTTTATCTATGATTCAATGATGAGGTCAAAAATAATCTTCTTCTTCTTCTTTCCTAAGCCCCTAAATTGTTAAGTACTAGCAATCAAGGAAACATATGACATATAACATATGACATATAAACAACTGATTCCTAATGCCAATGAAAAAAGTAAAGGGTTTCTGATGAGTTTTTCATTTTTGAGCGAATTTTACCAATGAACGACACTTAGGAAGTGTAAATTGAAAAACATTTATTTGTTTACACAGCATGAATTTGAAATGGGCGCACTAGGTGTAGTTCCAAATATAGAAAAATAACTTTTTTTTTTTAATATTATTAATATACAAAGTTGTATATTTCGAATATAAAATTTTTGAATTTTCTACATTTTTGTATATGCATATGCAGACGCTCATTTGAGTTGAGTTCATAGGTAGTCGCCCAGGTTATATGGGGGGTATATTTCATTATTTCGTTTATTTTCAGTATATTTTGAATTCCAATTTTAAAAAAAATTTTTCAATTTTAAAATTTATTTACTTAAAATGCTTTTTCCTCTCCTATAACGGCGTTCCTCTTTCGAATATAAAACGCATTAAATTAATGTACGATAACATTTAATTCCATTATCGCTGAAAATGTATGAAGAAAATCCCAGCGTCCAAAAATTGTTAAAACCATAAATCACTACAAGTGCCAAAGTATTTTACATTACATATAAAAGAGCGAGCGCTATATTACTTTGGATCCCAAGTCAGCTCAATAGAAAAAGAAAAAAAACAAATAATATAAATGCAAAGAAATTTGAGTGAAAGAGGAAAGAGAAAAAGAAGAAGAACAAGATAAAGTAACGCATGGAAAAACGAAAGTTAACTAAGAAAATGGTTGGAAAAACGAAAAACATATCATCAAAATAGAGCAAATTCCCTCTCAACTCCTACCATTAAATAAACATTCAGTATACTGCTCGCAACAAATCCCTTGCTGAGCATTCATATCAATTGGAAATAAACATTTGTTGTTTTCTTTTTTTTTTTTTTTTTTTTCCTTTATTTGGTTTTGTGGATGGATGAATTGGATGAAATGTGCGGATGAACCCCAAACCAAAAAGCAAAAACAAAAAGTAAAAGAAAAGAATCTCTATAATGTATTCCGGGACATATCCGGCAAACAAATTGCGAAGACACGCATCCTACTGTGCAAAGTCCAATAACTACAAATTTCCATCATATATGCGAACAGGGTGAAGAACATTTTCATACTCAAACTGCTGTTAAGCAAAACAAAAATACAATATGAATATATCATACCACGAAAAAAAAAAAAAAACAGCCATGCCCAAACTTTTCAAACGCAAAAGCTACA
>NW_023998417.1:7521288-7534023 GCF_014805625.2 Glossina fuscipes
TTTTTTTTTTTTTTTTTTTTTTTTGCTTGGTTGTTGTGTCTTATGCGATTTTTGGTATTGCGAGAAATGGAAAAACGAAAATGCAAATTTATCATCGACTTTGGTTCGTACACTTATTTGTTGTTCCCCTTCCTGCTTTTTCTTGCTTCATTGAATGGCAAGCTAACTGACTGGCTGGCGGACTGGTTGGCGTTAATGAGTTTTCCATGCGCACTTTTACTACGCGATATTTTGCGTACGCCTTTGTGTGCATAAAAACGCTGATTGCCTCATCTCCTCTAAAGTGTTCAGCAAAACAAAGATATTCGCATGTTTTTTTTTCTCTTTTTTTTTTCTTTTTAATATATTTTCATACTTTTCTGGTGCGTATTATTTGCTTTCATTTTTGAACTATTAGCATTGTTTTCTTTTTCGCATTGGTATGTTGTTTGCATGTCGTTATTGTTGGCACGCATGTGTATTTGTCATTGTCAACATTATTTTTGCAATGCTGGGCGCTTTCACGCAGGTGATTAACATAAATGCAAAATGTCATGTTTTCTCATTCAGACAACTTTCAAAAGACGTCAAAGTAAGAAAAAGAATCGGAAAGAAACTCCGAGATATATGTGCACTTGCAAGGGATGACCATTAAAATATCTTTAAAAATCCCAATCAAGAACAATTTTGTTGCAGAGTTTTATGAAACAATTTCTTAACCCCTTTATGGAAAGCTACTTTTATTGTTCTCTTCAATGATTTAAATATTATTTGTTGTATTTATTTAATATCGTCTACCGTGCTTTTTTCGCATTATTTACACATATATACCTATCAAGAAAGAATTAAGATTCACATTAGTTTCTTTCATCTTTATTCTGGCGTCTGTTTATGAAAAGCTTACGATCGTGAGAGAGCTAAATTTCGTCAAAAAAAAACGCTCACTTTCCACCTTTGCATCTAACAAAGAAAAAAGTCCAAATATATTCTTAGTTATTGATGTGATCCCTCTATAACAAACAAACCGGCCCGATTTTGATATAAAATTTCTTTGTAAATATTTCCTAGAACTCTCTAGGGGATGAAGGGGGAAGTTGTTCCAGTCAAGACAAACCTTGCATACCTAAGGTGACAATACCCATGACGAAGATTTTTCTCTTTCATGTATTTATCCTCAGAAAATTTATTGCTTTCACAAATTTTATTGGATCTACTTGTTATATGTCGAAGATAAGGGAAAGCAAGTAATCTGTTCATATTAATCAAACCATGTCAGTTGAAACAATAGAACATTTTTTGCTTTTTCGTGTCATTTTCTAAAATAGTTATAAACTTTCCGAAATTAAAAAATTTCCGTAAATGAAATAAATTTGCTAAAAAAGGGGAATAACCACACAAACGCAGAATTGGCTCATATGCCAATTTAACGTTTACTGTTGGATGTTGTTGATGACCACGGTTTGGTTGATTTAAATCGCTTTCAGCAAAGTTTCCATAATCGCGTCGCGCAACATTTAACCGACGCATGAAAAGTAAGCAACAGCAATACGCGTGTGTGCGTGCGGATTAATAAATCTCTATTTTATAATTTTTTCTTGTAAATTCTTAAATTCCTGAAACTACGTTAGGCACGAGTCACGCTTAATACAATCGCCGAGTTTGGAGGAAAGAATTTGTGAGGAAGAAATCTTCAAAATATAATTGTTTGCGCGACCCTTTACTGCACTGTTAGTGGACAATGTCGTCGAAAAAGATATCCTCGAACGCAGTGACTTCAAAGCCGGCGCGTGCGAAGACCACAATCCGTTGGGAAAAACAACTTGACGAACCTGAAAAACTAGGTTGGACTTTAACTGTACCTATGCCGAAAAAATACAAAGTTTCCAAGCGTACGAACAATTTAGCCAAACCAATTCGCCGTGACGTCGCACATCTCTCAAAACCGTTTCCGACACAGATCCCTCCTGGCGTTTTAAAACATAAGGGTATTAAGTTTTTTAAATCCAGCTAACATTCGTTTACAATGTCTTTTTGATTGCAGCCAGTAAACGTATACTTGAATTATCCGAACCTAGGCATGTGGCGGATCCATTTCCATTAAATGTGAGAACGAATCCGTTTGTTGTCTCGCCAGGCGCTCTTAAATATAAAGCAACTAAACGAACTAAAGAGCTAGCTGAAGCAAAAGAGTATGTAAACAATCATACACGCGATGATCCATTTGGAATTTCACCGGCCGCTCTTATAGCGAAACCCAAACAGCGCATCATTGAATTAGCCAAACCGAAAAATATTCATTTTTTACCATCGATCTTTTAAACATCAACACATTATTCCCTTTTAATGTTTATGCAAAATAATCCTTATTTTAATTTTTTTTTTTCAAAAATCTCCCAAAAAAAAAAGGAAAGGAAAAAAACACAAACAACAAAAAAAAAAAGCATGAACAAGTGAATATTGTTTCGGAAAAGAATTCATTAACGTGCATGTCCTTCAACCTAATATAAATTCAATAAATCAAAACAGGCACATACTTGTGGTAGCCGGTCTTTATTTTTTTTCCGCGATATATTAACCAACAGATTTTCATACGCTTTGCTTGTGGGTTGTGCTTTGTTATTTGCGCAAGCAGGCGATTTCCTGTTGAATTGCACAATCCACCGGATTGTTGACAGCTTTTGAAAGCTTTTGATTTGTTGAGCTAATGTTGAGCTACTAAAGCTACGAATGATCTAATGAACAAACATAGTTTTGCCTCAGCGGTTTTCTTTTTTCCTCCAAAATGCTTTCATAAGCTCTTGCATGTGCAACAGGTACGCGTTATTGCTGTAATGCATTGCACCAGTTGTCAAATATTTCCACGTGTTTTCTTCGGATGATTCTACATAGGTTGTATAAAAACTGAAATAATAGGCCATGCCCGCGCAATAATGTGTTGAAACTTATTTCTTTTTTGGTTTTGGCTCTTAAGGTAAAAGTGTAAGATTTAAAAGATTTGATCTCACCCGAATATTGTTTTCGTACCTATTTTTTTTTTTAATATTAGGGCACCACATTAGTTTCCTTTTTCTTTTTTTTTTTTTTTGTGATGCGAGATCTATAGACGATATATACCAGATCGATTAAACGATTATATGTTTGGGAATGTTAGTGGCATACACAAACTCGCGTACACCATAACGCGTAGTTTCAGCGAGCGTACTATTGACGAAGTCTATGTCCGTCGTTGCTGGATGCCCTTCTGCAGACTTCATCTGTCAAATCAAAATTTCCATCTCTGACTTTCTTAAACCAATTGCGGACGGTTCTAATAGTTGTAGTATCACTCCTATAAATGCTGCAAAACTCGTCTGCAGTGTCCTTTGCACTACTACTTCTTTTTTTGGAGTATTGAAGCCTGACGTGCCGCAATGCTTTTTTCGTCTATCCATATTGAACGGCGTAGAACAAATTTTTAAGAAAGGCTGTCACCAACGAAACATAACTTGAAAGAGCTGTAAGACGATGGAATCGAGGTCATAAACGAACAATAGATGAGCCTGCATGTTTGCAAACATACCCTCCTCGAAGTCATGCATAGCGTGTTGGGGAAGAAATTTATGAGATACCTCTATATAAAAATTGATTCCACATAAAATATTCGGTATTATAGCAAATTTTCGTACATCAGTTGCATATCCCGTTTGAATAAAATATTCCTTATTAATCGTAGTAAGAAATAATAAGCTTACGTTACATTAAGAGAAAGAAAGAAGACTAACGCTTCATTCACCGACTTAGTTGTAAGAATCGCTCGGAGGCGAAGCAGTGATAATAATACCGTAGGAGTTCTGTTTCGTGAATGTTTCCCCCGAAACATTAACTCTTAAAATATGTGATAATTGTATACGCGCCGCGTAGTAATGAGTATTAGGAACGTTTCTCATTTTCATCATATTTATTATTATTGAACGACAATGAACAAAAATAGTTATATATTTACAAAATTATATACATAATTAACAAATGCAAGTAACAAGAAAAATACGATAAATTATATTCTAACTAACGAACGGGTAATCCGGCAGAAATCTTTTCAAAATGAGAAACAAAAGATTTCTTCATAACCTAAATAGATGAATAAATGCCTGAAATAAATAAAACATAAATAAAACAGGGAAGGTGAACGTCTGTTTTTCTGACGGTCGTTACCTCATAGATGCGGTTAGTTTTCAAAAAGGAAGAAACACACAAAGACTATACTACAACAACAGTAACAGCAATAGCAACAGCAAATAGCAATAACAATAACAACAATTTACAATACAATAAACATGATGCATAACAAAAACCTCCTTTATTTAGCGCTTCTACCAAAGCAAAGAATCGTTTTTTTTTTGTTTTTTTTGTTTTTTTCTCTTTTACCAAAACAAAGCAAAACAAAAAAAAAAAAAAAATGCTTTTCAACATTTCATTAAAAAGACTGACAAAGCGCAAAATGTTAGTTACGCATAAAGCGCTAAAAAGCACCCACATAACAATAGCAACAACAACAATAATAATAATAATAATAATAGCAACAACAACAACAAAAACGGCAGCAGCAACTATGAGCACAATATTAACAATGGCAACAACTTGTAGAAAAATACATAAAAGAAATAAGGACAACGTATAAAGCATTAAAACACATGCGCCAGTTATACATTTTATTTGTGCATATGTATGTGTATAGGTAGATACGAGTTGAAAGGCACACACAATGATTCCTCTATTTTACGGAAGCAACAAAAAAAAAAAAAAAAAAGGGGTAAACTAAGTTTACAAGGGGAGACTTGCAAAGAGATATCAAATGCAATAATAATAATAACAGCAACAGCAACAGCAATAGCAATGGCAACGACAACGACAACGACAACAGCAACAGCACCACAATCAGCTTGAGCATCCACATCAACATTCAACAGCAACCAGCAGATGCAATTTAATCCTTAAGTTAAGGGTTAGTTAACAAAGAATATCTCGACTGATTGTGGCTACAAGAGTTTGTCTCTATTTATTTTTATACATGTGCGATTGTATGCGCTTATATGTATTATCTCTACGCTGAGCTGAGCTGAAGTGAGCTGAACTGAGCTGAGGAAGTGAAAAAGGGTTGTTTATGTATTTTACACTTGCATTAGTCTAAGGATCTTAATTATCGACACGCGCATATTGTTTAGTATCCACCGGAAATGTTTTTGCTTTTGTTTAAGAATTTAAATCAATTTAAAGCCAGATTTCTGATTTTTGCATCAAAAATTTGTGGGCTTTGTTGGCATTGGTTGATAATTTTCCCGGCTTCAGAAGCTATACTTGAAAGGTGTTAAAGATAAGTTATTGAAATTGGAATAAATTATTCCCGTCACTTATTTCTTGTATTTACTCAATGGTAAATTGCATAGCTTCGATTATTTCAAATAATTCTCATCCATAAAAATTGTTATGAAATTTACATTGAATTACTAAGGATATCAGGAAGAAATATTACTCATACGGTTCCTGCATATTACTCTGCTTATCTTCGTTATAGAAAAAATGTCACTTAGGTATAAGAATCTTTTTAATTTCGCTTTTCATTTATTGATATATTTCTCTTAAGTTTGCTATGAGCACTGAACAACAGTTCGAAATTGCGTCCATCCATACACATTCATTCCCCACACACATCAAATTGTGGTCAGCTTTACCCAGATATTTAAACGTCCCACAGCTATGTTGCAAATAAATCCAAAATAGTTCGTTTGTTTTTTTTTTTCTTATATAATAAAGAAGGATAAGTGCAAGTATGAGTGTCCACAATATAAATTCAAATCTAATTATCTCCTTTAAATTCTATATCGAATTTAGTTTGAAATTGTAAAAATTATTTATTCTTAGTATTGTGACGTTAAACTATCTTTAGTAATTTTACGGGGTTTTTCAACTGAGTTATTCTTCTGTCCCCTGATTTATAGTATATTGACATGTTTTGTCTTAGGCTCGAAAGGTATTGAAAATTGATTATATAGAATCATTTTTGTGAAAATAAGTCGCTGGATGAGAGAAGTTTTGCTACCTTTAATATTTCTCCATAAAAAGTAATGAAAAATTTGCATCTCTGCATATTTTAATTGAGTGAATAGGATGGACCCACATCTTGCGCACCTTCCCATCAAATTGTTCCTAGTAAGTACATAAATGTAATAATTAGTATTTTATAATGGAAATTGATCCAAGAGCGTTATTAGATGTACAAAATTTTGATGGCAAGTTTGGTCAAATTTTTGTGCTCGCCATGTGCACAGGATTCGCGTTAAGGAGGCCACAAAGATGAATAACGAGAAATAATCGAAATAATTTCTCTTCATCCTCTTTCTCTTTTCTTGTAAACCTGTAAAATAAAATGTCCGATGTGGCTTGAGTTTATTCCATCTTTCAATCAATGCAACTGTACATATCTCTGCGTAGAGTGTTATTCTATGAATGCCTTGTGCCAAAAGTACATATTTTTTTTATTGAAATATCAGATTATTTATGTTTAAATGCATCTATTAAAAAACGCTGCAAATCCAAGCCGATATAAGGTCTTTTACCAGTAATCTATTCTATTTTTATTGCATTTTTCTGCGGCAATACATCATCGGCAATACATTTAATGCACTCATCTTGGATACGGGAAAATGTTCGATGCAAGTCGGTATATTACGTGCATAATTGTTGCATGCAATACCGCGTATAGAGCATATATTATTTAGTGTTTGAATATTTGCATACATTTGTGCGAATTCACAGCAAAAGACAACAATAAATTCTAATTATGTCAAAAATGAAATATTTTAATAAACATAAACATTGTGTGAGACGATGCAAGCAGATATAAGAAGAAAAGACCGAGGGAATTCACTTCAAATAAAAAACAAATAAATTTATAAATATTAAAAAAAAAAAAAAAATAAATAAATAAATAAATAAAAAGAGTATATAATAACCGCAAGAGCCAGACAACAGCGAAAAACAACGAATTAAAGAAAGCAAATATAATAAATCATGCAATAAGAAAACGGCTGCATAGCATTAAGCAGAAAGCGTTAAGCAAGACCATCATTTGTTAAAGTATTTTTTTTTTTTTTTTTTTTTTTTTTTAAAAAGCAATTAATTCTGAATTCCCTACAAAAGGTTTCGTTCATCTTGAAGATTTTCAGGTTGATTCACTTAAAAAAAAGCAGATGAGAGTGAAAACATCATGAAGTGTAAGTGTGGTTCACCGTCAAGTTATACTCACTTGTATAATTAATTTTAATCTCATTAAATGTAGCGCACGAAACAAAACGCACGGCAGCCATAATCATTAACCCTAAGTATAAAGTTTTATAGTGTATAGGACTTAAATAAATGAAAACCCAAAAAAAATATTGCACGAACAGAAAGAAAAGAAACAAAAAAAAAAAAAATTAAGAAAAACAAACAGCAGTTACGGATGAAGTATTAAAAAGCAAAATAAAAACGCAAAAAACAAAAGTCTATGTAATTATGTCAACGTTGTTGTCATATTGTCCACTTAGCAGTGTTAGTGGCTTCTTATGTTATGTTCGTAAAGCTCGTATTTCTCTTTTATTCGTTTATTTGAAATGATATATAGCAGCATGTGGCTTTTTTGACATGTATTTGCTTATGTTAATTAAATCATTTATTATATTTTTCATTAATTTGCTTAAAAAATATGAGGCAAAAAAACAAAATAAAAAGCCTCTTAGAAGCCGAAGAATTTTAATTGAAACAAAAAGCATCTTTAAATTGAAAGCAAGAAAAACCAATTCATGGAAACAAGAATCTTTAAAAATCCTAAATCCTAAAATTATGCTATAAGTATTTGAAACGTCAAGCATCAAATTGTATGCAACAAATTTCTTTAAAAATTCTTTTAATGCCGAATAAATTGTAAAAAGAGAACTAACCAGCTTGGGATTAATATTGACACACCTAACAATTTCGTTACGTAATCTTGGAAAAGTAATTCCCATTGGAATTGTGTGATATCCAAAAAGTGATTCTCACTGAAGCTTTGCGATTTCTAAAAAGTAATTGTGATGTTTTAAAAGCATCTGTAGTTTTCGGTTTTTTATTTATTTATTTCTTTTTATTTAGAAAATGTTGTTGCTTCTGCGAGTGGACAGAGAAAGAAAGAAAGAAGAAACGAATAGAGGCTTACCTGTAGTACAAATATGATTTCAAAGATAAGCGCTTTGACATTGGATGAACACTGTTAACTATTTTAATAAATTTGCCCAAATTTGTCAATTTTACTGCTAGGAAATGCTGAGAGTGTTCGCAAAGTGTTTCCTCAAAATTTACCTAACAGTTTGCTCTTTCTTTATTCAAAATAGTGCCACTCCCTATGCTTATTTAAGCAAAAGTTTTACTTTTCCATCTTTTCTTTCCGGTATTCATTTTTATAATTTTTTTTGGTCACTCGGAATACATTTCACCATAAAATTATCAACATTCAGATTTGTCTACTGCAGCTTAATACTCTCTGCTACATTTTTTAAACAAAATGGTATCAGTTTACAAATTTCAACTGCGTCCTTATCGCTCACAATGTCCACTAACAAGTATATTTGAAGAATGATAGTAGACAGAAGACTAATCGTGTGCCTGAACTTCAATCATCTTTGCCAAAAAAAACGATAAACTTGGACATGTGCAAGTTTGCTATTTGGCATCCATACAAAATCATCATGATTGATCCATTAATGCGTCGATCCATTAGAAAAACTTACGAAATATATATATATATACGCGTATGCTTTATCTAAGGTGGATACGTAAAATTCTATTGTTTTGTTCTTTTCATATACTCAAGCAAATATTTGTTTGCGGTCAATTATACACTTATAAGCGATTGTACTACTCTGCTGCTACTGCTGTTCGAGCAGGTTTTCAATTCTTATGACATTGCTTGAAAGTGTCAATCTCGTTTCTCCCAAAGAATTCATGCTCGGGCCAAAAGATAGATAAAGTAATGGTTACACCTCTTGAAATTTTCGATTTTTCATTGATCATTAATTCATGTTAATGGCTACGAAGTTAAGCCAAGTTGTGTGAGATTATTGCATTGTTTTTATTTAGCTTGTTACCAACGTTAGACGGAGACTGGAGATTGGAGACTGGAAGCGAATCGAAAGCTTTCAGTGCTTCCTTCAACTAACACCAATACTGTTCAGCAAAGATTAATTACTTTAAATAATCTATGAGCATATATTCGTAATGATTTTTTATTCATACTACGTTTTTTTACAATCGTTTTTCACCTGTTTTGCGAGCTTAATTATTGGATTAGAGTTTAATTGCGAAAGTGCTCACACATTGAAAGATACTTACCCTGTGTAACTGTATGTTGGGATTTGAATTTTTATAAGCTTGTAGTAGAGACTTTTGCGAAGATCTTTGCAGCGAATTACTTTGACGTTGTCTTTCTTGATATCTTTCCGCAACATTTTCCTTTTTCTTTTACACTTTAAGGAACGCTGGACGAATATTATTATTCTGCTACGTCGTCTTTCATCTAAAAAAAAATTTTATTACGGGCTATTTCAACAGGCTTGACGGCCGTTAAACGATATTGTTTAATAATTTTGACAAACTTGGTAAAAGCACGTTGACAACCCTTTACAAAACAACGGCAACTAATTACGGGATAATTGAAAATAAAATCGCGCGCTTTTGCTTCGAAGTTTCCAGAATACGGAACGTGCGTCTTATAAATTCGAGTAGAAAGTAAAAAAACAATTAGTTATAAGCTATAGAGAAGACAGAAAAGCAAATTGAGTTTTGTTTTTGTTTTTCTTTGGCATAGAAAAAGTTTTCTTCAAAAACCAAGGGAAAAAAGCAAAAAATCATATAAATTGATTTTTTATGAATGAAATTCATTCAGAGCGAGAGCAGCAAATATTCGAAAAATTGTAAGGACTCGTACACATAATATTAAATGTTGGGTAGATGTTTGATTTTCTTTTTTGCTTTTTTTTTTTTTTTTTTTTTTGTTTGTGCCGTGAAAGCTATTTGCGCTTAGCTAAACAATAAGATGAGTAAAAATTTCTACGAAATTCTTGGCGTTAGTAGGAATGCCAATGACGATGAAATCAAGAAGGCGTATCGCAAATTGGCCTTGAAATGTCATCCGGATAAGAATAAAGCACCAGAGGCTGAGGAAAGCTTCAAAGAGATCGGTCAGGCGTATGCGGTATTGTCAGACAAAGAGAAACACGATGTTTATGACAAGAATCTTAAAAGCGGATCTCCAGTGGCAACAGGCGAACCAACTGGCACATATACCTATGCGCATTCATTTAATGCTGCGCCAAATAGCAAACGTAAACATGAAAATCCTCCCATCAAACATAATTTGTATGTCTCGTTGGAAGAAATTGATAAAGGTTGCGTGAAAACAATGAAGGTCACACGGATGTCAATGTCAACTGGCCAAGCCCGCAAAGAAGAAAAAATCTTGAACGTTACAATAAAAGCGGGTTCGAAATCGGGCACTGAAGTAATATATAAAGAAGAAGGTAACGAAGCTCGGGAAAAAATGCCTGCCGATATAATATTCGCCATTGTTGATAAGCCGCATCCATTGTTTGAACGTAATGGCGCTGATATTATATACCATGTGACAATCAATCTCACGCAAGCATTGTGTGGAACTACGGTGCATGTGCCAACATTGCAAGGTGATCAAGTTACAATAAATACGCACAGCGAGGTAATAACACCAAACAATATCAAGCGTATAAATGGTCGGGGCTTGCCTTTCCCCGACGAGCCTTCGCGACGTGGTGATCTGCTCGTCTTGTTCGACATAAAATTTCCCGATACTTTACAGCAGTTAATTAAGGAACAACTTTGCGAGATACACATCCCATTAATTGATAGCGAATGAGACGAGCAGGTCATTACATCGCGAAGATTCCTTATATAAACATATATATATCATATATCATATATCATATGTCATATCATCATAACACAATGTCTAGACAATTCAATAATTCTTTTGACTTTTGAAAACTGCCTATAAACTAAGTCATGCCTTCAACTGTCATCATTTCTCCAAAAATTATATATATATATATATATATATATATATATGAATGAAAGCCAACAGCAATTTATTTTCAAATTTTCTTATATTGAAACAGATATTATGGACATATTTAATGTTGACACTTAAAAGTTAAGCTTCGCATGAAATAGTTTCTATTAAGCGAAGGCCGAAACAAATAAACCATAATCGTAGTATTTTACCAAATATAATTTAATCAATTTCCACAATTTTACGATAAAATTGCTCTAAACATAGTTGCACGCACACATATATACAGTAACATATATATGTATATGTATATGTATATGTATAAGTATATAATGATATTACGATGTAAATTGTTTATTTCAATTGTTTGTTTATGGCTGCAATAACAATGAAAACAACATCAAAAGCCCTGTAAAATGATACTGTTGTGGTAGTGCGGCATATTACTTACGCACGCCTAAACTTAGCCACGCTTAATCACGGACACGCCGTGAAAGAGAGAGAGAGAGAGAGAGAGAGAGAGAGAGAGAGAGAGAGAAAGCTATAGAGAAAGAGAGACAAAAAGACCGACTGAAAGCGTGAGAGGAAGGAAGGAAGAGAAAGGAAGAGAGAACTTTCGCATACACGCATAATAGCTTCCGGAGATGATTATGAGGTTTGCCAAAATGGTGTAGAAATGGCCATTTTAACTGTTTATTTAACTGCATATAACAAGCTCAGAAGAGAATAGGCAAACAGAGGCGAACAACAGTGAAACAATCCTATTATAATAACAACGATAACAAAAACACACTATTAACTGCTGTTGTTGTGTGTGAATATAAAATTAAACTTAAATCCTGTTAAACAGCCGGAGGCTTAAACAATTCCACCCAAAATATATATTCACACATACACACACACATATACACACAAACATACAAAAACATACATACATATATACGCATGCACGTATTACATACACTCGCACCTTTAAACTTATTGGATTTTAAACGAAACGTAGCTGGAAAATTTCTTATCAATTTTGTTAAGATCTTTGTATGTGTGTTTGCGTGAGTGTGCGCGTGTACTTTCTTGTTACTGTTATTTAAACCCTTAACGTTTTTTTTTTTTATTTTTTTAATATTTTCTTACTTTTATTACTTCATTTGCTTACATCAACCATACAAACGTACAGACCCTGCAGTCAATTTTTTAGTCTAAGTTTTTCTTGCTTTGTCTGCGTTTGCTTATTTAAGTGTGTGTATATTATATGGGCGAATGTGTTTGTGTGCGGTTCGGTGTGTATTTATATCTACTCCATTTAATCTGCTCGAAGCTTTCGGTGCGAAATTGCATAATTTTACAATTTTCCATGTTGATGCTCCTTTTTTTTTTTTCTATTATATATATTTTTTTGTCTGTCGTGTAAGCCATTGCTTTGCTATTATTCTGAACGTTAGATTCTTGTCTAATCAACTGTCATTTGTTTGACATTCCCTGAGGAACGAACACAATGACGAAAACGACAGCCATACAAATACAAATACGTTCACAGATATTGTTCCATTGTTCTACGACGAGAACGAGAATGCGAGCTCTGAGATGAAATGATATGTTTGCTCTTATTTTGCTTACTTTTGTGTGTGTTGCTGTATGCGTGTATGCCGTGTTACGTTGCCTTT